>NC_142463.1:33858479-34163354 GCF_049115385.1 Moschus berezovskii
GATACTTCTGTTAAAATGATTCCTTTTTCCCAGGATCATGTGTCATCACATTTTTGTCCCTGCTGACTTTGTTTTCAGTCCACCTGACTTTTTTCCCACTACATCATAACGTCTTTTTTTGAGCAGTCATGTCAACTGCTTGAGAGACCAACCACCATAAAATTTCCCATTAATTTCAAATGTGTGTTTTACATCACTCATTATTGGAGAAATGCAAGTCAAAACCACAGTGAGATATCATCTCACACTTGTCAGAATGGCCATTATAAAAAGTCTACAAACAATAAATGCTGGAGAGGGTGTGGAGAAAAGGGAACCCTCTTACATTGTTGGTGGGAATGCAAATTGGTACAGGCATTATGGAGAACAGCGTAGAGATTCCTTAAAAAGCTGGGAATAGAACTGCCAAACATACAGCACAGATGTTCAAGCAGGTTTTAGAAAAGGCAGAGGAACCAGAGATCAAATTGCCAACATCCGCTGGATCATGGAGAAAGCAAGAGAGTTCCAGAAAAACATCTATTTCTGCTTCATTGACTATGCCCAAGCCTTTGACTGTGTGGATCACAATAAACTGTGGAACGTTCTGAAAGAGATGGGAATCCCAGACCACCTGACCTGCCTCTTGAGAAACCTGTATGCAGGTCAGGAAGCAACAGTTAGAACTGGACATGGAACAACAGACTGGTTCCAAATAGGAAAAGGAGTACATCAAGGTTGTATTTTGTCACCTTGCTTATTTAACTTATATGCAGAGTACATCATGAGGAACGCTGGGCTGGAAGAAGCACAAGCTGGAGTCAAGATTGCTGGGAGAAATATCAATAACCTCAGATATGCAGATGACACCACCCTTATGGCAGAAAGTGAAGAGGAACTCAAAAGCCTCTTGATGAAAGTGAAAGAGGAGAGTGAAAAGTTTGGCTTGAAGCTCAACATTCAGAAAACAAAGATCATGGCATCTGGTCCCATCACTTCATGGGAAATAGATGGGGAAACAGTGGAAATAGTGTCGGACTTTATTTTTTGGGGCTCCAAAATCACTGTGGATGCTGATTGTAGCCAGGAAATTAAAAGACGCTTACTCCTTGGAAGGAAAGTTATGACCAACCTAGACAGCATATTAAAAAGCAGAGATATTACTTGGCCAACAAAGGTCTGTCTAGTCAAGGCTATGGTTTTTCCTGTGGTCATGTATGGATGTGAAGAAAGCTGATTGCCGAAGAATTGATGCTTTTGAACTGTGGTGCTGGAGAAGACTCTTGAGAGTCCCTTGGACTGCAAGGAGATCCAACCAGTCCATTCTAAAGGAGATCAGTCCTGGGTGTTCATTGGAAGGACTGATGCTAAAGCTGAAACTCCAATACTTTGGCCACCTCATGCGTCGAGTTGACTCACTGGAAAAGAGTCTGATGCTAGCAAGAATTGAGGGTGGGAGGAGACGGGGACAATGTAGAATGAGATGGCTGGATGGCATCACCGACTCGATGGACATGAGTTTGAGTGAACTCCGGGAGTTGGTGATGGACAGGGAGGCCTGATGTGCTGTGATTCACGAGGTCGCAAAGAGTCGGACACGACTGAGCGACTGAACTGAACTGAACAGCCCAGCAATCCCATTGCTGGGCGTATTCCCTGAGGAAACCAGAACTGAAAGAGACACATATACCGCAAATTTCATTGCAGCACTATTTTCAATTGCTAGGTCATGGAAGCAACCTAGATGTTCACTGGCAGAAGAATGGATAAGGAAGTTGTGGTACATATACATAATGGACTATTACTCAGCTATAAAAAGGAATGCATTTGGGTCAGTCCTAATGAGGTGGATGAAACTGAAACTTATTTATTATACAGAGTGAGGTCAGTCAGAAAGAAAAAGACAAATACTGTATATTAATACATATATATGAAATTTAGAAAAATGATCCTGATGATCCTACATGTAAGGCAGCAAAGGAGACACAGAGGTAAAGAACAGACTTTTGGACTCAGTGCGAGAAGGTAAGGGTGGGATGATTTAAGAGAATAGTGTTGAAACGTGTACATTCAGTTCAGTTCAGTTCAGTTAAGTCGCTCAGTCGTGTCTGACTCTCTGCGACCCCATGAATCACAGCACTCCAGGCCTCCCTGTCCACTACCAACTCCCGGAGTTCACTCAAACTCATGTCCACAGAGTCGGTGATGCCATCCAGCCATCTCATTCTCTGTTGTCCCCTTCTCCTCCCGCCCCCAACCTTTCCCAGCATCAGAGTCTTTTCCAGTGAGTCAACTCGTCGCATGAGGTGGCCAAAGTATTGCAGTTTCAGCTTTAGATATTACCATGTGTAAAATAAATGAACAGTGCAAGTTCGATGCATGAAGCAGGGCACCCAGAGCTGGTGCTCTGGGCCAACCCAGAGGAATAGGGTGGGGAGGGAAGCGGGAGTGGGGTTCAGGATGGGCGGGGACACATGTATACCTGTGGCCGATTCATGTTGATGTATGGCAAATCCACCACAATATTGTAATTATCTTCCAATCAAAATAAGTTAACTCATTAAAAAATAAAAGAAAATGTGTGTTTTAAACTCATAGAAGAGATCAGATTTGTGGTTACCAGAGGCAGGGAGGTGGTGAGGGAGAGGGGGATTTGAACAAAGGTAGTGAAAAGGTATAAACTTGCAGTTATAAGATAAATAGTACCAGGGATGTAATGGACCACATGACACATGTAAGCAACACTGCTGTGTTAATGTTATGCTAATATATGAAAGTTAAGAGAGGAAATCCTGTGAGTTCTCATCACAAGGAAACATTTTTCATGTCTTTTTCTAATTTTGTATCTATATGAGATGATGGTTGTTCTCTAAACTTACTCTGGTAATTTTATGATGTATGTGAGTCAAATCTTGAGTAGGAAATGACAACCCTGTCCAGTATTCTTGCCTGAAAGATCACATGGACAGAGGAGCCTGACTGGCTACAGTCCATAGGGACGCAAAGAGAGACAAGACTAAGCGATTGCGTATATGAGTCAAATCATGAAGTTATACATCTTTAACAGTGTTGTATGTCAATTATATCTCAATAAAACTAGAAGAAAAAATACCCAAGAGAAAAAAATTTAAGTAAAACAAAATAACATGTGTGCTTTGACTCTACTGGGGGCGGAGAGCTAAGTCTATATGGTTTATGCTGGTTGCTGTGCTGGATTCATCTTGCCAGCACTGATAAGAAGTTCAAACCCAATATAGAAACTGTTCATTAGAAAATAACAGAACAAGTGCCACGAGACAGAGGCCTGTGCACAGTACTGTAGAGGTCTGATGGGGAAAGACAAATTCTGTACATGTTGGGAAAGCAAGACCTCTTCATCATGGCCTTGTTCCCTTTGCCCACCTTTTTCTCCAGCTATTGCCAAGGCAACGAACATCATTCAGGTATAATCAGATATCACTACAGATTATTCAGTATCTCATTTTCTGTACCAGGACTTCTCTGATGCATGCACAGTCTGAGAAAGCAAGGATGTTAACATCTTATAAGGCAATAATGACCAATGGGGAGCAGGATTTGATGCCCCTCTGTTCCATCCCACAGGTAGTAATTCTGAAGTACATCCTGTGCAGATTCTCAAATGATCCCTGCAGGATGGAGCCCCACTTGCCCACAGAAAGGAACAAAGCAATAACAAACTTTTCTACTATCTTTGACTTCCTCATCGTTAAACTCTTTCCAGTCCTCACTTATAACCTTTGGTATTCGGTTAAATTACCCACTTCAAGTGCTGGTCTCACGTCTTTTTTTCCTGGAGAAGTCCAGGCTAAGACAGCAGTGTTAGACCTGGGTTTTGAAAGTCGAGCATGAGTTTTCCAAGTATAGAGACAGGGAGAGAGCATTGCAGGCAAAAGGAAAAAGCAGGAGCAAAGACAAGAAGGCAGAAACAGGGTGAGGCACATCTGGGGATTCACAATAACCTGCTGTGGCTGAAGCCCTGGCTGTACGCAGGGCATGAGGGAGAGGAAATGACCAGTGGGAAGATTTGTTTCTTGAGATACACTTATCAGATAGACTCAGCTGAGAATACTGAAAAAATGTCCCCCCCCAGGAAAGTTTTATTTGTTGTTCATTTTTTATCATAAGCACCTACACTGCTCTTCATCTGGGAAACCATGCTGAAAGTTGAAGACAAAATTGAATATGTGAATGGAAGACCAAATTCTGGAAAATAAAACTGTTCTTAGTGTGAATATTATCTACAGGTGTGTAAAACAATTTACAACCATCTTATTGTGACCAAAAGAGGGGATCCTGAAAAATGTCAGGGAGGTAAAGTAAATGGAAATGAATTGTGTATATGCATTATAATTAATTAGTAAATAACAGTGAATTTTCATTGCTTTATTATTATGAACAAAAATGATTTACACGAGCTTTTGTGTAATTATTCCTACCTTACTTATTTTTATGTACCCATTAGGACTTAAATTCCTCAACTGTAAATACTCTTCAGGGAAGGGTGGTACATTTACAATTGAAAAGGACTTCTGGACCTCTTTATTTTAGTATTATGTTCTGATTTATACAGTAATGACCACATTTCATCAAATCTTAACTTCATTATAACAGATAGTGAGTTATTTCCTTATTTTATGTGCCATTAAGAGTGAAAATGCATGCCAATTACATTGTGACATGTTGTCAATTGTAAGATGCATCCCAATTTCAGAGATTTGAGAAAATGGGCAACTTGAATTAGATGCCTGCCACTTCATCTCCTCTGCCTGACTGTGAGCTCTGGGGGCGGTAGGAATTTGACTTGTTTAACTTTGACATTTTGTCCCTCTGGTACAATTCCTGGTGTGTGTATAGTTGATATATGTTCAACAAATGTTTTCTGAATTAATCTGAGCAGATCTCTATCTGTATTTACCCTGGTTGACATAGCTTTTAATGTCCTGCCTCAGACTAGGGCAATTCTTAGGATGAGAATTTCATTATCCATCTCAGAACCCTGCATAATGTAATAAAATAGACCTGCTACTAGTCAATATCAACAAAAATATTATGTTACCATCTTTTTATTTATACTGAGTTGAGAAGTCAAAGTGTTTGAAGATTTTCCACAGTGTGTTTTGTGTATGTCTCATGTCACAGATCATATTCTATCATATTTGTAAGAAAACCAAGGCCCTCTTTTAAAAAATCAGTTTATACATGGTTTTTTTTTTTAAGCTGCTCAGTCATGTCTGACTCTTCGCGACACCATGGACTGTAGCCTGCCAGGCTTCTCCATCCATGGGATTTTCCAGGCAAGAATACTGGAGTGGTTTGCCATTTCCTTCTCCAGGGGATCCTCCCAACCCAGGTGATAGTAAAAATTAATTTGAAAGTACAGATATTATGTTAATTGTTTAAATGGGAGGATGTGTTTATAAGGCCACATGCTGTCCTTAACTATTCTAACCCTTTGAAAGGACTTACTTAGAAAAAAACTGGACCTCAAGGAGTTTTCATATACATTTTCTGTGGTTTTCATTTGAGGCAGGAAGGGTTTTCCACGCTTTGATTTGATTTAATTTCATGCTCACCGAAGCTCATTTCCATTGCAGTCACAGACACCTTGAACTTGCTGTGATTTTCCTCTGTTAAGCAGCCCAGATGATATTTAGTAAGATTCTTGGCATCTAAGCCCTATGTCTTGGAAACAGACCTCACCACATTAGTGAAGATTCTGGAGCATTCTTCTGACTGATCCGACTAAGCCTTTGAAAATAGACTATGACCACCAGGATTTTTCAGCCTTAATTTGGACCTGGCATAAAAGGAGCTGGGGATGTTGGAAGCCTCTGATGCCTGGGGTGCAATGGTTACACCTCATTAGTCCCAGAGCAGGGGCTCCTTTCCCCCCTTGCCCTTGTGGTCTACACCTTCCCTCCTGGCCCAGGGAGTAGACTGCCCATGCCCTGGGAAGACAGCACCGTCATCTGAAGTGCTTCCCAGGAGAGTACAGACACACACCCGTCCTCATACTCCTGCTGCAGGGATTTCATCTTTATTTTTATTTTGTCTCCTCACGGCTTGTCCTAACTTCAGAGCTTAGGTGGATTCTCTGAGTGGAATAGGTGATGTTTGCCAGAATGAACAGTGAATGAGGGAAAGAAAAGTGAACAGGAGGGAATTCTGGCTTCGCATTTATTGGTGTAGTGCATTTGAAAAATCCTTGTCCTCTCTGGGTGTCTGTTTCATCATCTGTAATGGTGGGTAAGCATCCCTGCCTTGGAGGGCTATTGGGCTATGAAATGATACGAAACAAAATGAAATAAAGATAATGGAAGAGGAGAGGCTTAGCCCAGGGTATGACACATGGTGAGTACTTAACAAATGTTATGCTGCCTCAGGCAACGGTTGTTCTTGGCTATGGCTGTGCTGTAAACACACGGTGTCTGGTTTTGACCATAACATCTGCATTAGGTCTGTATTCAAAACAGTTGCTCCTTCACATGGATTCTAGCCTGCTTGTGAGGTGCAGCTGAGAATGTGACCAGGGACCAGGGCTTTGGTGCCTGCCCGAGGAGGAGAGCTGTGTGATTCCCGGTCATCATGGCTCTTTGCTATCAGTTGCAGCTTGAGATGACTATCACAATCTATATTATATCTGAGATCATACAGCCCTGCCCACGCCCTCCTGGCTAAACAAGTAGGACAGACAGACTCTAAAGCTGTCTCTAAAGCTATCAAATGATTTAAACACAAAATCTGGGGTCTGATGATTCCCCTTCAGATTGCGCAAACAAGAAGGCTTAAAATCACACAAGAATGATTTAAGGGAAAAAAACACACTCATTTCTGTTCTTGGCAAACACAAGCAGCTAATGCTTTGCTAGTCTGGTTTTCTTAAATGATCTTTACTTACAGAAGAATCTGTTGCCCAGAGAGAGTATCTGGGTCAGGAATGCGCCAGAGGGAAAGTGACTTGCAGATGCTCTGGAGTTCAGACGGCTGGGAGCTCAAAGGCCTGCTCTGTACGCTGGCTTCAGAGAGAGGCTGGGCTTTTAATGTGATTTTACTGTATTGCAATGCTCCATCCCAGGACCTGGAAATGAAGAAATTCCTTTGAACATTTGTCTTCTACCTTTCAGACAATATATCCCAGCCAAGGAGAGGGTCTCTGCTTAGTCCCCTTTATCTTCCCTCTTTCTTTATTTTCTCTCCACTTTCTTTCCTGCTTTCGCCATCTTTCTCCTGCCTCCCCTCTTTGAGTAAAATCTGAAGCCAAGTGTCAACTCAGAGGGCATAGCTCTCTGTCTTCACTTGTTATGAACTGTGTCACCTGGAGCAAATCACTTAACAGCTTTGAATCTTTTTTTAAAGTATCTTGAAATCACAGGAACTGTATTTCTCACGTATTCAAGCATTTATAAATTAACTTAATCAGATATCTACTAAATACCTTTGGATGCCAGGCCCTGAATTGAAGATACAGGGGATGTGGATACAGAGATGATTAAAATCTGATCCATACCCTCTGGTGATCACACTGGAGAATGATACTCAACTCACAGTGCTATCTCAAGAATTAAATAAAATAATGCTAAGTATTTTATGAACTGAGTAGTTCATGATGAAAAGTAAGATATGAACACTTGGGACTCCTTTTTAGATATTTCTAAAAGACACAATTTCTGCCATCAAAATATCTCCTTGGGTTGACCTAGACTTATTGCAGGATAAAATCACATTGGAACTTGTGGGATAAAGAACATATGGCCATTATGTTAGGTATGATAGACGTTTGACATCTCCTGCAGAGACATAAAGTAAAAAGGCTTAAATACTGCAGACGTATCTTTCTTTCTCATGTAACAAGCCATGCACTGGCAGACCATGGCTGATGTGGCCACTCCTCCTCGGGTCACTCAGTGGCTTCCTAAGATATTTCCCTTCTTGGGGTAATCCAACATGGTAGCACCCAAGGCAGCTACAACTTATAGCCGAATGTCAGCCAGCAAGGCAGAGGGAAGGGGCAAACAGGAGAGCGCACCTCTTCCCTTTGATATGTTGCCCACCTCCTTCTGCTTATGTTCCATGAGCCAAAATTTAGGATTAAATGGCTTTGCCTAATTTCAAGGGAGGCTGGGAAATGAAGTCTTCATCCTGGGCCTCTGTCCCACCTCATATTGGATCTGTTGGATGTGTCCAGAATTCAGCCTCTTCTCACCATTTCCCCTACTTTTACTATGGACCAAGCCACCATCATTCTCCTTTGGATGACTGCAACAGTTTCTAACCAGCTTCCCTGCTTCTATTCTTGCTCTCCCCCTTGAAGTCTACACTCAACACAGAATGATTCTTTTAGAAGTAAGATTTTTAGCTTCTTTGCTCCAAACTCTCCAGCGGCTGGTAAAACTCTGCAGGATGAGGTTCCTGTTAGCTGTGACCTTCTCCCCTCTTCCCTCACCCACTCCAGCCTCACTTGCTCCCTTGCTGGTCCGCTAGGTGGCAGACACACTGTTGTAGGGTGCTTTTTTACTGGCCATTCCTTCAGCCTGGAGGTTCCTCTAACTCAGATATTTATGTGGCTTCTTTTCTCACTTCCTTTAAAACTATGCTCAAAAGTCACTTTCTCATAAGGGTTTCCTGTACATGCATGCTAAGCCACCTCAGTTGTGTCTGACTCTTTGCGACCCTATGGACCCTCGCCTGTCAGGCTCTTCTGTCCATGGGATTCTCCAGGCAAGAATACTGGAGTGGATTTCCATGCCCTCCTCCAGGGGATCTTTCCTACCCAGGGATTGAACCATGTTTTTTACATCTCCTGCATTGGCAGGCAGGTTTCTTCACTACTAGCGCCACCTGGAAACCCAGGAATTTACCATGACTACCCTATTTAAAATTGCAAGTCCCATTTCCTCCTCTGTACTATTACTTTGCCTTATGTATATTTCTCATATTAGCTACATTTTCTAATATTTGGTAAACTTTACTTATTTAGTATCTTTATTGTTCTTGTGTATCTTGCTTTGCTACAAAGACAGCTGCATGAACACAAGGATTTTTATAATTGATACATTCCAGCATTTAGTACAGTGCCTGGTACTTAATAGTTAAAGCTGAAACTGCAATACTTTGGCCACCTCATGCGACGAGTTGACTCACTGGAAAAGACTCTGATGCTGCGAAAGGTTGGGGGTGGGAGGAGAAGGGGATGACATAGAATGAGATGGCTGGATGGCATCACCAACTCTGTGGACATGAGTTTGAGTGAACTCTGGGAGTTGGTGATGGACAGGGAGGCCTGGCGTGCTGTGATTCATGGGGTCGCGGAGAGTCGGACACGACTGAGCAACTGAACTGAACTGAACTGAACGTAATAGTTAAATAAATATTTGTTGAGTATAAGATTGAATGAAGAGATGGAATCGAATCCAGTTCTGATATTTGAGTGCTGGATCCACTGTGCCTGAAACAAGACCAATGCTAGATTTTTATGTTCCAGAGGTCAACAGATTCATTTAAAATTTTTATCTGAGAAAAACTGCTTATTTAACTAAATCAGTTAGAGTTAGATTTTTTTTTTTTTTTTCAAAAAAACATCCTTGGTCTCCAGAGAGAGCTGATATAGATTGCGAAATCATGGAAGACTTCCTGAAAATGTGACATTTAAGCTGGCACTTGAAGGATGAATAGGAACTGGCCAAACTAGGATCAGGGAAGAGGGTGGGCAGTGCAGGGAGAACATTCTAGGCTGATGGAAGCCCTAGAACAATCAGACATTGAAAGCTGTCTGTTGAGGTTGAAACATGATGAATAACATGGAGAATGGTGTGAGATGGAGCCAAGAGGTGGCTAGAGGCCAGATCATAGGAGGGCTATGGGAGCATCAGAGAAGATTTTTAATAATATTCTGAGGACCATAGAAAAACTATTTATGGGTTTTAAGCAGGAAAGTGATATGATCTTGCATATTTTTCTAAGAGACCAGTTTGGGTAATGAGTGGTTAATGGATTGTGTGTGTGTGTGTGTGTATGTGTATTTTGGGGAGAGTATTGTGAAAGTGGGGGAGATCAGGGATCCAGATGAGATCTAATAGTTGTTTGGACATGAGTAGTGGCAACAGAGAGAAGCAGATGAAACTGAGATATATTTTGGAAGTATAATCAACAGGATTTGGTGACAGATGGGCTGTGGGTGTGAGGAAGAGGGAGGCAACGAGAATAACTCCTAAGTTTTCTGCTTGAGCAATGCAAGGGATGCAGGTGCTAGCTGCTGAGATGTGAAGATGAGCTGGAGCAGGTTGAGGAAGAAGCCCTTGGTAAGAGGCAACCTGATGCAAGATGCTTCTTGAATAAGTTGGACAATCCATTTGTTGCAGCACCTTAAAATTCCTTTTCCATGAGGGAGAAGGAAAGACAGCACTGTGCTGTGTGTGTTAAGTTGCTTCAGTCTTGTCTGACTCTTTGCAACCCTACGGACTGTAGCCTGCCAGGCTCCTCTGTCCATGGGATTCTCCAGGCAAGAATACTGGAGTGGGTTGCCTTGCCCTCCTCCAGGGGATCTTCCCAATCCAGGGATCAAACCTGGGTCTCGCACCCTGTGGGCAGATTCTTTACAGTCTGAGCCACCCTGCGAAGCCCAGAATTTATGTATGTAAATGCTCCAGTATGGTTTAAATTATCTCTAGATGACTTATAATGCCTAATACAAAGAATGTTAATAATTGCAAATACAATGTAAATGTTATGTAAATAGTTGTGAATGCAGGAAATTCAAGTTTTGCGTTTTAGAAATTTCTGAAAAAATTTTCAATTATTTTTTATTTGAGGTTGGTTGAATCTGCAGATGTGAAAAACATGGATAGAGAGGGTCAACTGAGGAAGAATTTATCGTTCCTGCCTCATAAGGTTGTTATAAAGACCAGCTAAAAATCATGGATCCTGGCGTGGAGTAAATGCTCAATATACGTTGGCCTGTGAGTACTTGAAGGTCAAATGAGCTTTTTTTTATAAAACATCCTAGAAAAGATAGAAAAATTTGAAAAAAGTATCACTTAGAATAGAGTAAACATATATTTTCCCCAAGTGCTTTCTGTTCTGTACATTTGTCTTATATAGTTACGGTTGTATTGAATTTTGTATTCTGCTGTTTCAGTCTGCTTGGGATGCTATAACAATATACGAGAAACTGGATAGTTAAACAACAGACAGTTAGTTAAACAACAGAAATTTATTTCTCACAGTCCTGGAGGCTGAGAAATCCAACATCAAGGTGCCTAGTAAGGGTCACTATCTGGCTTGCAGACAGCCATTTTGTGGCTGTGTCCTTACGTGGCCTTTCCTCGGAGCATGCTCCTGGAGAGGGAGAGGGAGCTTCTTCCTCTTCTTATAAAGGTGTGCATGTGTGCTAAGTTGCTTCAGACTCTTTGCGACCTAGCCCACGAGGCTCCTCTGTCCGTGGGATTCTCCAGACAAGGATACTGGAATAGGTTGCCATGCCCTCCTCCAGGAGATCTTCCTGAACCAGAGACCAAACCCCCATCTCCTGCATTAGCAGATGGATTCTTTACCACTAGTGCCACTTGGGAAACCCCTTTTATAAAGACACTAATCCCATGATGGCTTCCCTGATGGCTCAGAGGATAAAGAGTCTGCCTGCAATGTGGGAGACCTGGGTTTGATCCCTGGGTCGGGAAGATCCCCTGGAGAAGGAAATGGCAATCCACTCCAGTATTCTTGCCTGGAGAATCCCCATGGACAGAGGAGCCTGGTGGGCTACAGTCCATGGGTTCCTGAAGAGTTGGACATGACTGAGCGACTTCACTTTAACTTCAGTTTTCAATCCCATAATGAAGGTTCCACCCTCAGGACCCAATATAAACCTAATCACCTCCCAAAGGCTCCACTCAAATGCCATGACACTGAAAGCTAGGGCTTCAGCAAGAGATGGGAAGGGAGACACTAGCATTCAGTCCATATCACCTGCCTTTGTCTCAGTGTTATTAGACCATTAACATTCTTCCCACTATTTTTTGTCGTTGTTTCTCCAATAAGAGTTTTACTATATTTTAATGATAATCTTACAGAGATATGTTTTATATACAATAAAATTCACTCTTTAAGGTGTTTTTATCAAAGTCATAGAATGTGTAACCATCATCACTGGTTTTATTTATTTATGTATATTTAGCTTTAAGATCCAGTAAGGATTCTTACTTTTTTATTTTTTCCACTTCATTGAGATATAATTGATAAACAATATTGTACAAGGTGTACAACTTGATGCTTTGATACATTATGGCAAAATAATTATCACCACAGTAACCCTTCTACCCCATCAAAAGGCTACTATTTCTTTTTTTGTGGTAAGAAAAATACAATACAGTATTATTAGCTGTAATCATAGGTCCCCAGAACTTGTTAATCTTATAAACTTTTATTTTGTTGATCATTTCCTTTATTGGGCAGAGACTTTTCGTTTGATATAGTCCAGCTTATCTATTTTTGTCTTTGTTATTTGCGCTTTCAGTGTCATGTCAGGAAATTGCTGCCAGGAATTTTCTCTATGTTTTCCTCTAGGAGTTCTGCAGTTTGAGGTCTTATGCTTAACTCTTTAATCCATTTTGAGTTAATTTTTGTGAGTGGTGTAAAATAAGGGACAAATTTCATTCTTTTGCTTGTGGTTATACCACTACCTAATTTTAGGACATTTTCTTCATCTCAAAAAGAAACCCCACATCCAGCAGCAATCACTTACTTTTTGCCTCCTCTTCCCAACCCTGCATGTGTGTGTGTGTGTGTGTGTGTGTATGTGTGTGTTCTCAGCTGTGTCCAACTCTTTGCAACCCTATGGATTGTAGCCCACAAGGTTCCTCTGTCCAAGGGATTCTCCAGGCAAGAATATTGGGAGTGGGTTGCCATTTTTTATTCTAGGGGCTCTTCCTGACCCAGGGATTGAATCCATGTCTCCTGTGTCTCCTGCATTGCAGGTGGGTTCTTTGTTCCTTCACCACTTGGTGAGCAACCCTAGACTACCACTAACCTACTTTCTGTTTCTACAGATTTGTCTATTCTTGGTATTTCATATATATGGATTCACATATATGGAATGCTGCAATATGTGGACCTTTGTAACTGACTTCTTTCATTTAGCATCATGTTTTCTAGGTTCATTCATATTATAGCATGAATCAGTACTTCATTATTTTTTATTGGCAAATAATATTTCATTGCATGGGCTTCCTAGGTGATGCTAGTGGTAAAGAATCCTCCTGCCAATGCAAGAGACAGGAGAAGTGGGTTCGATCTCTGGGTTAGGAGGATCCCCTGAAAGAGGACATGGTATCCTACTCCAGGGTTCTTGCCTAGCACACACGCACATTCCATTATATTAGTTTGTTTACTCATTCTTTAGTTGATGGGCATTTGAATTGTTTCCATTTTTTGGTTCTTATTAAAAAACGCCTCTCTCAACATTTGTGTATAGGTTTGTCTCTATTATTCAAAATTCTGTGTAAGCATATTTTTGCATAACATCAACAGACAATATAAACTAGAGTTTACCTAATGGCTTTCATATTGTTGGACATTTTAGGTCATTTTCAGTGCTTTTTTCTAAATATTTAAAGTCTGAAGTCTTCTTTAATGGCTATGTCCTTGTGGTTATGTTTGTATTTATGGTGCTCTCCTGATTAATATAATTGTTTCCATTTCACTTGCTTTGTCCCCGAGGCTGATAACTACATAGCATTTTATTTTTCTTCCTTGCTATTATCTTGGTTCCTGGTGACCGGTCCTAGAGCTCCTTGTAAAAGTGATTTGCACTCTATAAATGGACTTTTTTTTTCTTGATCTAGCTCATCAATGACTATCCATGTCAGTTACAAGCAGAACCAGTCATTGTATTCCATCCTCTTGGTCAGAACAACCCAAACTGAATCAGTAGGAGTCCTTATCTGGATCTTTATCAAACATGCTCTGGGGAAGTAGCCCTTCAACTTCTGGCCATGGAGCTGCTAGAATGTGCATGCACCACCTAGAATGCTGATCAGAAAGCATGACATCATCCCATGGGGGTGAGGGACAGAGAGAGACAGCACTGATGAGGTTTGAATCTGTGGCTGCAGCCATTCCTGTGGTCAGACTCATTCTTCTCTTTCTGTGGTTTAGCCAATAATCCCCACCCCTAGATTTTTGGTTTAATCCACTTCAAGTAGGATTTCTGAACAGAATCTTGATTTACAAATTAATATACAGATATAACCTCATTTCTCAGAAACATTCAGATCAAATGTCAAATGAACAAGTCCACAATTAACAGCAACATATTAAGGGTGAGTATGATTTCTCTAGATACTTTCCTATTGTGCGATATGGTAGCGAGAGGATGAACCTGGACTTACACAGACCTGTCCATTTACCTTGTCTCTACCTTTCACCACCTGTGTGACCTTAGGCAAGCTATTTAACCTGTAGAAGTCTCAGCCTCCTCTGTAAAACAGAGACGATAGGCCCCTTCACAGGGAGGTGGTGGGGCTTAACTTGCAATTCAACATTAACACATTTACTAGAGATTCATTTTCCATCTTCAGCAATTCTTTTGCCTAAGATTTTATTAATAAGGCAATGGAGGAATACCAAATGTAATGGCAAAATTCACCCATAAGCTAAGACATAAAGTTTTTTCAAATTTTGCGTTTGAATGTTCAATGAAGACAGTTATGAGAAAATTATGTCCTTGGAACCTCTGCTTTCTTTCCTCAGAACCCTGTGTATTTCTACACTGGATCACCTACAATAGCATTCCAGTTGCCTGCTCCTTTGCTTCATTGCTCAATGCACTGTTTATGAGACAAGGGTCTGAAAGTGCTTCATTTATAGTTGTATGTCCAGGACCTAGAACAGGTCCTGATTCAAAGGCTCCCAATAAAGGCATGCTAGAATTAATGACTTGAGGGATGAGGTATAAATGAGTTAAAATAATCGGGGGAAGAGGTGGGAAACACTGTTTTTGTCACCTTAACAGAATGTCCTCTTCCTATGTCTTGAGCTGCAAGGATAACTGGAATCAACACAACAGTAAACAAAATAAAAACAAAAAATACAAAGGCCCAACAAATTTCAGTAAAGCAGATACACACTGTCAGCTTCCCAGGGGCCAAGGAAATTGGAAGTCATGTTTCAGTCGTATACAGAATATGATGGCATTCTCCAGGGTTTTGTTATTAGCTTGGCTTTGGCTGAAAGTTGTCTTGATTTTTGAGAGAAGTAACGTAAGCAAACCATCAAATGTGTCAAGAGAAAACCAGCAACTTGCCAACAATGATTATAAGTGCTTTAGCTTGTTTCTAAGTTTGAGGATATTAAATACATTATTAGCAACATGAGCAAGAATTCCATGTCAGTAAGAGTAAAGGGCAAGTTGGGAAGCTGCTTAGTACCTAACCATTTACTCTTCTGAATGTCAGTACTGTTAGAGAGCTTGGGGCCCCTCTGCAATGCCAGGCCCAACATTCCCCACTATTGGTTCTGAACCAGTTAAGTCAAAAAGAAGGCAGTGAAAATATCAGATCTGGACTGGAGAAAATAGACTCGATTATTAGGTTGGTCAAAAAAGTTTGTTCAGATTTTTCCGTAATATGGTATGGAAAAAACCCAAATGAAATTTTTGGCCAACCAAATAGACTCCTCTTTATTTATCAGCCAAATCACAGGTAAGATCAGCAAGGCAAGCAGCCCTCCCCACCTAGGAACAGTCACTCACCTCACAGAGGAGAAGGAGGAGAAAGCTCACAGGTCACTATAAAAGGAAACAGGGCTGGCCATGTGTGAACAGCAACCTTGACTACCTTAACCCTGGCCAGTACAGGATTGCAGACTGACTAATGGAGGTTAAACTATTGACAAACCACCAATCACTGACTGATAAGTTAGTAAGGCGCAGAAAGACCAGAAATTATTCTCTAGCAGAATGTTCTGGCTATCTACTGCTGCTTAACACACCACCCTGAAATGTAGTGGCTGAAACAATAATACAGGGTTTTCTCTTAGAAGTCTGCATTTGAAAGCCTTAGCTGGGTGGTTCTCACACAGTCGTTCCCGTGGTTATCATTAGAGATGGCGGTTGGCGCTGGGGTCATCTGAAGACCTCTTCACTCATTCTTCACTTCATCTGCGCTGGGACGAGTGGTCCAGCGGGAGAACGATGGGACACCTCTCCTCCACTGCCTCCTCTGCTTTTCTGGCTTGGGCTTCCTCACAGCACGGAGAACATAGAATAGTCAGATACTGACATAGCAGATGGCTTTCCTGATAGCTCAGTTGATAAAGAACCTGTTCGCAATGCAGGAGATGCTGGTTCAATTCCTGGGTTGGGAAGGTTCTCTGGAGAAGGGATAGGCTACCTATTCCAGTATTCTTGGGCTTCCCTTGTAGCTCAGCTGGTAAAGAATCCACCTGCAATGCAGGAGACCTGGCTTGGGAAGATCCTCTGGACAAGGAAAAGTTTACCCACTCCAGTATTCTGGCCTGTATAGTCCATGGACTGTATAGTCCATGCGGTTGCAAAGGGTCGGAGATGACTGAGCTACTTTCACTTTCACTTTACATAGCAGATGGCATTGAATATTTTTTAAGAGGCCAGGTGAAAACTGCAAGATTTCTTACAACCTAGTTTTATAAGTCCTAGAACATGACTCTGCTACATTCTATAGTTAAGCAAGAGATGAACCCAGCTCTGATTGAGGGGAGGCAAATTAAACTCCACCTCTTATTGAGAGGAATAGTACAAAATTTGTGGCCATCTCTGAAGCTCCAATACTTTGACCACCTGATGCAAAGAGCCAACTGATTAGAAAAAACCCTGATGCTGAGAAAGACTGAAGGCAGCAGGAGAAGGGGACAATGGAGGATGAGATGGTTGGATGGCATCACTAACTCAATGGACATGAGTTTGAGCAAGCTTCGGGAGATGGTGGACAGGGAAACGTGCATGCTATAGTCCATGGGGTCGCAAAGAGTTGAACATGACTGAACGACTGAACTGAACTGAAATTAGTTTATTCACGGAAGTTTTTTCATGGAAAAATGGGGGAGACAGATGCTAACAATTATTGAAATATTCTATGTCAGGAGCACACTGCAAATATCACTGCTGATTCTCACAAAGACCCTACATAGTTAGGATTATAATCCCCATTTTACTAGTGAGGCAGCTGAGGTCCAGAGATTAGGTAACTTGCTGGTCACTAGGTGGCAGAGTTAAAAATCAAACCCAATTAGGCCTGATTCCAAAGTTTTTGTTCTTTCTGCTACATTATGCTGTCATTGGAAAAGACCCTGATGCTGTGAAAGACTGAAGGCAAAAAGAGAAGGGGAAGGTAGAGGATGAGATGGTTAGACAGTATCACTGACTCAATGGACATGAATTTGAGCAAACTCTGGAAAATAGTGAAGGACAGAGGAGCCTGGTGTGCTGCTGTCCATGGGGTCACAGAGAGTCAGACAAGACTTAGTGACTGAACAACAACAGTGCTCTCATTCATCTCTGTTTTTATGAAGAACATTAAGAGCACCTTAAATGCCTGTGAACTGGCAGATTTCAAAAGAATCACTTTTATGACAGCTAAACAGAATATTTGTTCTTGTCCAATATTAAATGAGTTGATATTAAGCAAAACTCATCCTCTACCTTGTGGAATACACTATAAGGTGGGAAGGACTGCTGTCAATCAAGAGCTCATCAAGAAGGCTTTTCCAACAGCAGAACCAAGGAGGAGAGTCTACCATGAACCACACTGTTGAAGAATGGGATTTCACAGAAGCCCCTCCCTCACTATGCTCCCAGGGTTCTCACTTAGAACCCCAACTCTCTCGCACCATCTTAGAATCAAATCCAAAATCCTTGTGCTTACTAAGTTCTTTAATTAGTGTTCTTAAGTTTATGACACCCACTTTTAATAATAAATATTTAAAATATCTCTTTAAAAATCCTGGAATGGAAACCATACTACCCACCCATAAAGCTCAAAAAGAACCACAAAGTAAAAATAAAAGGAAGATACTTATAATAAAACAATATGTATTTTTAAAAGGAGATGCTTAAATATATTTGACTACATTTAACTATTTAACTACATTTAACTATTTAACTATATTTAACTATTAATAGCTCTCATTGTGATGAAGGACTAGTTTGTTTTTTAAACTTTTATCTACTATGAGCTGATACTTTCACTGAATATAATAAAACTATAGCTGTAATGTGCAATTGCTGTAGTGGTTCCCAAAGAATTATGTTCACTTTTTGTATGTAACTGACCAAAGACTGGTAACAGTTGATAGATGAACTCTGGTCCGTGGATCCCATTTTGAGTAGAACTGTATTAGATTAATGGATGTTCTTAACAGCTCTACCTGGTTTGTATTATTCTGAGTCTCCATATTATAGAGAAGAAAACTGAGGCCCTGAGAAGTTAAGTAACTTGTCTAGAACTCAGATTCAGATCCAGGTTTATCGTTTATTGGCACATGGCCAACACAGGACTCACAGTCCTGAATCTAAGATTAGGACCCCTGGGGTGCGCACAGTCTGTTGGAAGAAACTGACAGATAAGTAATGGGCTAATTGTTTTTTTATCTTAATGTTTTTATTATCAAGTAAAAAACTAGGGGCGAAACTCTCACCCCACGGAAACTGCCTGCAGCTGCAAAGTCCTTCTCCAGTCAGTTTCTCAGGAATTCACCTGTCTTACCTCAAAATGAATAGCATAAATCTCGGGACGATCCAAATCTCTCATTCCTCATTCTGACTCTTTAACCAGCCCTCATTTTGTAAAGGACTGCGAGGTGGGGAAATGACTGTTCTCATGTCCAAGTTCGACATCTTTTTGAGAAACATTTGTGCCCCTCCTGAAGGAGTGTGTAGGGGACATGACAGGAAATTAATTGGTGCATCTGTTCTCATGTCTGCTCATGAGCAGCCTGTGATCACAAACAGCTCATTTAGGGGCACGTCAATCTCTCCCCCAGAGGTACCACCCCCACACCATTTGTGGACCGCACACTCTGGCGTGTGAATCACCTCCCAGGATGAGCGACTGTTGACTCACGGCTTCAGAGAGCTTCCTATTGAAACAGCAGTTGCCCTAAAGCCTTGGAAAGAGAGCCAAACAACTTTTGAAGGAAATGAACACCATCCCTTTGTCAACTGTGAGGCTGTTACAGCTGGAAATGGGCCCCGCTTCCTACCAGCAACAGTATCCAAGTGTCTGCAGGCTCCCAAGGCCCAGACCTACCGCAGCTTGATGGGTGGCTTCTTGAGTCCTTCCAGCAGTGCTACTCAAAGGGCTCTGAGACCTATCTATTTAGGAGAGGCATTAAATGAGAACTTACTCTGTGTTGGGCACTATGCAAAATAATCTACAAACACTACTGCATTTATTCTCAAAAAAACACTAATATAAGGTAGATGCTATTGTGATTTCCATTTTACAATTGATTGAAACTGAGGCGCAGAGTGGTTAAGAATGTATCCAAAGTTAGTGTTGGAAGGCGAAAGAGCCAAGGCAATTTGGCTCCAGGATGCTCTCAAGTGCTGAACTTTGGTGAACATTTGGCCTCAGAGGAGGGGTCTCATCATCTGTGGGAGCATTCTTTGACACTTATGGAACATCTGCTTTGGCCTCAGTGATGCTGCAGAATGATGCAAAGAACATGGCATCACACCTGGTGAGTTCCTCAGCTTTTCCATAGCATCTATATTCTTATTCTGTGATGGGATTCAATTTCTCCTTATAGAGTCTGGGGGTAGATCCAAGGAGATAATGTATCAAAAGCGCATTATATATGCCTGGCCTGTGGTAGGCACCCAACACATATTATTCACCCATCCTTCCCAAAGGATGTCTTCTCAAAGACTCTAGTGGAAGCATGTTCAATTTCAGGATAATGCAAATTAGAATTGTGATGAGACTGTAAATCTTATGTGTCTTATCTACTTAAGCCTTAATAGTCCTATGACTTTGGTATTATTTTACCCAGTCAATAACTGAGGAAATTCTGTATTCATGGTACTGAGAACGGAAACACATCCCATGAACGAAAGAGTTTTTGGAGACATAATTACAGACGCTGTTGACTAAACATCTGTATGCCAGGTTTGTTAATATGCTGTACTGAGGTCTCACAATGGGAATTATTACTCACAATTTACAGTGAGAAAACTGAAACTAAGAGAGTTTAGGAAACTTGCCTAAGGGTGGAAATCTAGCGAGTCTCAAAACTTATTTTGTTGTGAAGGATGATAATGATGCTAGGTTTGCAATGTGAAAGTCAAGTTGTATATTAATGGGCTTGGTATCACTTTGAAGTTTATTTCAAGCTGCCCATGATTTCCTGCCTTCTAAATACATTTCATTTTGTTTAGGCCTCTGGATGTGTAACGACAAAAGTACAATTTAAGTACTTCAGGGTTTCTTACGGAAAACAAGCTTGAGCATATGCAGCTAGGCATACCTGTGAGCCCCAAAACCCAGAGGTTGACAGTGGTTAAAACACACCATAAGTCCTGTTTGGTGGGTCATCCAGGTGGACTCAGATGCAACGCAAAGGTGTGGATTTGGTGGAAGAAGAAAGAGTTCTACGTTTTCAACTGATTCCCTGTGGTCTTGTCATGAATTCTACATGGATCCCTGAATAACCACATAAGAATAACGACAGTTTTCAAGTTTTCTGAGGAGCACTGACCAGCCTCAGTCAACCCAAAGCATGTGATTCTCCAGGCATAAAGGTGTACAAGCATCAGGAACATTTTTGACCCAAGTCAAATTGAGGATGGAGTTAAAGATCTGGTGCTTTTAGTATATGGCTGAGATTTAGTGTCATCAGATATATGTGCCATCCCGTCTATGGCCATGTTTCCATGTGGGTAGAAGTTTGAAACATTCAGCAAAAGTAGACATGAAGCTTGGTACTGTTACCAAGTTGGACTACCTGTAGAACTATGGTTCACAGCCATGGAAAATGACGGCTGGATCTGGCAAAATGATTTTTCTTTCTCATTTTACTTATAATTTAAGAAACCAAAAGTTTATGAGAAAAGATTATTGGGACACCCTCTTACTATGTATATCTTAAAGCCTGGATCTGAACCAAGGTCTGTGTGACTCTAAATGCATGTGTTCAACCTACATATCTATTCTCTTCTTTGACAATATGATATTTAAGCTGAGTTGTGACAAGTGAGCATACATTTTCCAGATGGATTAAGAGGCAAAAGACACTGTAAGCAGAGGGAACAGCACATATATGAACAAGGCCTTAAACTGTGGGCTGAAGTGCCGAGGTAATGTAAGGTACACAGATAGCATAAGGGAAGGCTTGTTGTAAGATTGCGTGTGAATGCACTGGAACTTGTCATTTTTTCATTCACTTGGTAATTCAACAGGTATTTATTGAGCACCTCCTATATGCTAGGTATGTATGGCATATTCCATATGTCAAATTAGAATTGGAAATTACTAGACACCTCTATCAAAAGATCGATTTTTTTTAGATTTAGAACTTCCTCTTCAGTTTTAAAACAAGTCTACAGCTTTTTGTCTCATTAGCAAACTAGCAGCAAAAGTCCTCTTTAAGTGAGGCTGACCTTTGCATGAAATAAACTATGCAAACTAATAATGGATTAAGAGGTGAGCACGAGGTAAGGAGAAGCAGGAAGAAATCCCAATACCTTTGGATTGGGAAGGACCTTGGCTGTCACATGTTTTGACCTGCTTTTATTTTCTGCTGAAGTCAGAGGTGACAGTGACCTGCACAAGCTCTCTTAGGTACCTTGGCTCCAGAGCCTTATTTTTGTATCTTGTCATATTCAACTGGATTGTTACAACAGCCTCTAACGTATCTCCCTGCTCCCGTGCTTGCCTCCTCCCACCCTCCACACAGCAGCACAGAGATCGTTCAAAAGCAATTGCTTTATTTTACTTCATTCCTTAGAACCACTCAGTGATTCCATATTGCCTTGGGCTGTGCACTCAAGCTGTGTGAGGTAGGTGACCAGGTCTGGACAGTATTCAAAACCATAGGATAAATGGTTTTATCTAGAATGTTCATTTTATTTTTTGGTTAATAATTTAAAATATTATTTTACATTAAAACAAATGAACATATTATAACACATATGAAAAATTGGGGTGAGTTTTAAAGATTTCAAATAATTTTCTTACTTGTAACAATTGCTGTCAGAATCCATGGGGGCTTATGCTTTCTGCTATTAGGGATGCTTCAGTGAGAAAAATCTATAATGTCCTAGACCATAGAATGAATTCCAAATATCCTGTCTTCAGTTTCTCCAGGATCTATTCATGTCTGACTTGCCACTGTCTTCTTTTTAATGGTTTCCTTGAAACTCTACTCACCAACCATCCCACCCCATTTAAAATAATAGCTACTGTAGCCTTCAAGATTCAGTCAATAACTCAAAGATCACTGTAGGTATCTCCAATAGAAATGAATTTGTATAGGAAATTAGATGCCTCCAAAGCTATTAGAAGATGTAGGGGAATAAAGATTAGAGAAACTGCTGCCAGTGTTCAAGATAGCAGTGGTGCAGAAATGGTAGGAACCTACTGCTAATGATCTGCGCTGTCTGCAGCAGAAAATGGGTGATTTTCAAGAAGATTCTTGGAAGCTGCAGACATTGGAGAAATCTTATGCCAACGAAAGACCAAGAAAATGTCTTTTGCTTCTCTTCTGTCTTTCAAATACTACCTGTGTTTCTAACCCACATTCTGGGTTCGAGGCTGAACTGTGAATCCCCTGCCTCCAATTCATATGTTGCAGTCCTAACCCTCAGTAGAATGTGAGTGATAGCAGATAAGGTCATTAAAGAGATATTTAAGGTATGGGTGGAACTTAAACAATGTGACTGATGTCTTTTTATAGGAAAAAATTAAGACACACACTGAAGGAAGATCATGTGAAGACACGGGGAGAAGGTGGCCAACTGCAAGCCGAGGAGAGAGGGTTATCCCTTTTCTTGAAGTATAGTTGATTTACAATAGGCAAATACTGTGTTAGTTTCAGAGGTACAGCAAAATGATTCAGTCATATACGTGTATATATATACATATATTCTTTTTCTCAATTCTTTTCCATTATAGTTATTATAAGATATTGAATATAGTTCCCTGTGCTATACAGTAAATCCTCATTGTTTATCTGTTTTATATATGGTAATGTGTACTTGTTAATCCTGTACTCCTAATTTATCCCTCCCCCACCCCGTCCCCTTCAGTAGTCATAAGTGTGGTTTCTATTTCTGTGAGCCTGTTTCTCTTTTGCAAATAAGTTCGTTTGTACTATTTTTTAGATTCCACATATAAGTGATATCATATATTTGTTCTTCTCTGATTTACTTCACTTGGTAAAATCATCTCTAGATCCACCCATATTTCTACAAATGGCATTATTTCATTCTTTTTATGGCTGAGTAATATTCCATTGTGTGTGTATATATATTTCTATACCATATTTTCCTTATCCATTCAACTATTTATGAACACTCGTGTTGCTGCCATGTCTTGGCTATCATAAATGAATATTGGGGCACAGTATCTTTTCAAATCAGAGTCTTCATCTTTTCTGGATATATGTCCAGGAGTGGGATTCCTAGATCACATGGCAATTCTACTTTGAGTTTTTAAAAGAACCACCATACTGTTTTCCACAGTGACTGCTCCAGTTTATAATCACACCAACCGTGTAGGAGGGGCTCCCTTTTCTTCACACTCTGAGAGAGGCCTCTCTTAATCTCAGGCTTCCAGCCTCCAGGACTGTGAGAAGATACATTTCTGTTGTTAAGTCTGCGATTCTCTGTTATGGCAGCCCTGGCAAACTAACACACTCGGGGATCAGGTACTTTATAAAAGCATAGTTGCCAGGCTTCCAACCCCCATGTTATAAGGGAGAACGTACAAAGACTAGTGGCTCTGAGTCTCCAAGAGACTGTCTGGTACAGCTGGGCTCCGTTGGGCACATGCTGAGAACGAGGCATGACACTGAGCCCTTTGCACGTTATCTCATTTTATACAACCCTCGTATCTACCAGTTCATTGTGATTCTTACAGCCATACTGTGAGGCTCGGAGGCGTTACATTCCCGAGGTCCCTAGCTGGTCGTTAGTGTGGGACTGATCTCCAGGGAGGATGTCTTATCATTGTATGTCTGACTGCACGTTCACGTCCCTCACTGGGAACATCCACACAGGGGAACAGCTACAGATCTTTAAGTCTATGTCCCTTCTTCCATTTCTTTTTATCAGCTCTCTTACTCTCCACCCAATGCCAACCTCCTTCCTCCCCACTGAGCACACTATTTCTTCCTTTATTCCCCCAAATCTGTGTCCTGTATGAACTTCTACCATAGTACCAGAATAGTGTCAAAAATTGGAAGTGGCCAATGATAAGAGAATGAATAGGTAAATGATGGCTTATTTATTCTGTATAATATTATATATTAATAAAAATAATAGAATATTAATTACACAATTCAATATATGATTATAATGAAGAACTTATAAAAATGTTAAAGAAATAGTTCTTTTGAATATTGGTAAGTGAAAAAGCAGGATTTGGTGTGATTTTATGTACCTAAAAAAAAAAAGAATACTAAACAGAAAAAAATAGAAGTCCTCTTAGTTGTGTTTGTCTTTGGGTGATTTTTGCCGCTCATTCTTGTTGCTTATATTTTACATCATAATAGATCACTGCAAATGCTGATTGCAGCCATGAAATTAAAAGATGCTTACTCCTTGGAAGGAAAGTTATGACCAACCTAGATAGTATATTAAAAAGCAGAGACATTACTTTGCCAACCAAGGTCCATCTAGTCAAGGCTATGGTTTTTCCCGTGGTCATGTATGGATGTGAGAGTTGGACTATGAAGAAAGCTGAGAGCCTAAGAATTGATGCTTTTGAACTGTGGTGCTGGAGAAGACTCTTGAGAGTCCCTTGGACTGCAGGGAGATCCAACCAGTCCATCCTAAAGGAGATCAGTCCTGGGTGTTCATTGGAAGGACTGATGCTAAAGCTGAAACTCCAATACTTTGGCTACCTCATGTGAAGAGTTGACTCACTGGAAAAGACTCTGATGCTGGGAGGGATTGGGGGCAGGAGAAGAAGAGGACGACAAAGAATGAGATGGCTGGATGGCATCACCGACTCGATGGACACGAATTTGAGTGAACTCCAGGAGTTGGTGATGGACAGGGAGGCCTGGCGTGCTGTGAGTCATGGAGTCGCAAACAGTCGGACACGACTGAGCGACTGAATTGAACTGAAACAATGAAAATGAATTTTCTCCATTATGGACTTTCGAGAAACATCTTTGTTCTGCACTAAGGATTTTTGTTGCCAATTCCCTTGTGTTTGTGCTTTCCCAGTGGCTCAGTGGTAAAAAGAATCTGCCTGCAATGCAGGCACACACATTTGAGCCAGTTGCCTCCCACCTGCCCCTCTAGTTAGTTAAAAGAGTTCTGCCCAAATCCTTGGCCCAAATCCATTCTTCACATGATGCCCTCCATTAATCTTTGACCACAGGAATGTTCTCTAGATTCGGGTTCATTAGACTGGAGGTTATGTTTGTTTTGCTCCTGGCTGTATTCTTGGGCTTCCCAGGCAGGCTGGTGGTAAAGAACCTGCCTGCCAATGCAGGAGATGCGAGTTCAATCCCTGGGTCAGGAAGATCCCCTGGAGGAGGGCATGGCAACCCACTCCAGTATTTGTGCCTGGAAAACCCCATGGACAGAGGAGCCTGGCAGGCTACAGTCCATAAGGTTGCAAAGAATCGGACAGGACTGAAGCGACTTAGCATGTACGCATGTATCCTTGGCACATGGCAAAACAAGCACCCAATAAATGTTGCAGAATAAGTAAACAAGTAAAGGGATGAGTGGAGTTATGTTTACTCTTTGATGTGGGTACTGGACCCCTCACCCCTTTCTTTTTGGTATCATCCAACATGATAATAGGCTTCCCCTCTGGCTCAGCTGGTAAAGAATCCACCTGCAATGCGGGAAACCTGGGTTTGATCCCTGGGTTGGGAAGATCCCCTGGAGAAGGGAAAGGCTACCCACTCCAGTATTCTGACCTGGAAAATTCTATGGACAGTCCATGGGGTCGCAAAGAGTCGGACACAACTGAGCGACGTTCACTTCACTTCAACACAATTATGTGCTCAGTCACTTCAATCATGTCTGAGTCTTTGCAACCCCATGGACTGTAGCCCACCAGGCTCCTCTGTCCATGGGATTTTCCAGACAAGAATACTGGAGTGGATTGTCATGCTCTCCTCCAGGGATCTTCCTGAACCAGGGATCAAACCCACATCTCTTACGTCTCCTGCATTGGCAGGTTGGTTCTTAATCACTAGCACCACCTAGGAAGTCCAACACAATAATATTCCTATTCAAATGTAGAGCTCAGGAATCTACCAGACCAGTCGTTGGACATAGGAGAACAATTCACAGGAAACATAACACCCCTCACTTAGAATATTCTATCTTTATGATGCAAATAAAGACCTTCATAGCTGTTGACAAAGCCATTTACATTAAAAAAAAATCTGGGCTATGTTTTTAGGGTTTGGGGCCAGTGTTATAGATCTCAGCAGCACTGTGGTCACTATTTTGACCATTCAAGACAATGTGGAAAGTAGTGGGAAAGTCATAGGACTAGCAGTTAAAAGATTTGGGCTTCTGGGTCTTCCTCGGTGATCTAGTAGGTTAAGAATCCACCTGCCACAAGTCCATTCTCTACAACTATGTAAAATAGATAGCTCTTGGGAAACTGCTATACAACACAGGGAGCCCAACCTGGTACTCTGTAATGATTATAAGTGTTGGGTGGGAGGAGGGGAGAGAGACTCAAGAGGGAGGGGATATATATATATATATATAATTATGATTGTTTTGCATTGCTGTACAGCAGAAACAACACAACATTATAAAGCAAATTTCCTCCAATTTAAAAAAAAAAACTCAAAAAAGCCGAAAAAAGACAATTTGAATTACCTTCAAAACAAAAAGAATCTGCCCGTCAATGTAGGGGACACAGGTTCGATCCCTGGTCTGGGAAGATCCCACATGCCACAGAGCAGCAACTAAGCCTGTGTGCCACAACTGCTGTGCCTAAGCTTTAGAGCCGGTGCTCCTCAATAGGAGAAGCCACTACCATAAGTCTGGGCACTACAATTAGAGAGGAGCCCCTGCTCGCTGAAACTAGAGAAAGCCTGCAGACAGCAGTGAAGACCCAGCACAGCCAAAAACAAATAAATAAATCATCTTGCCTCTGATCACTGCAGTGAGTTGCCAGCTCTGGGCACCAGGCTAACTCTGGGACAAGCACTGTGTTCAGTGCCTTGCCATGTTTTGCATTTAATCTTTGTTGCAAACATGGATGGTATTTTTATCCATGTTTTACAAATAGGGCAATTGAGGCTTAGAGGGGCTAATCAACTAGCCTAAGCTTGTTTCTATCATTTAATTGATAAAAAGTTTCCAGCTGGTCACTCAGAATCTCTGTGCTTCATTTTCCTTATCTGTCGAATGAGGACAATAATCCTGGCCTTGGAGAGTTATTGGGAGGATTTATTAAACGGCTGCGGTGAGAGTAACTATGAAAACCCATAAATTTGCAATACATTATTGTAAAGGCTCTGATTTTCCAGAACATAGTCTGGAGACCTAGACTCCAATTTCCTTTCCTTGTCTGTGCATTCCAGATTGCTGTCAGTTGGTGTAACAAATGTTTTCTTCCTTTCTCTAATCCTGGACTTTTTTTTTTTAATAGATTAAGAGTAATTACTCCCAAATGGATACATGAAAGCTCAATTTCTGCCTAACATACATCAAACCATCCATAAATATGCATTTAGATTTTTATTTATTATTCTTCATTAAATCTATCTCAAGTGAAAACAAACAAATCTTTCAAGTATTAGATGACCTCAGAGCCAAAGACGGCCTTCTGCTTTACTCTTCCAGCAGAGGGCACTGTTTCTCTATAAAGCAGGTAGTCCTTCTCTTTCAAACACTTCTCTTTCAAAATCTTGTCAGATTTTTGGAGGGAGAACAATTTCCCAAGGGTCACAAAAATAAATGCCAAAGCATCATGCCAAAGTATTAGGAATTAATAATAAGAAGGATGCCATTTGGGTTTACTTCCTAAAGAGAACTTCAACTAGTGCAGAAATGCCAATTTTTACATTCCGTAATATTGGGTCAGGTCCCCTTGTTTAGAAATCACAGAACGTGACAGTCTTTTAGACTATTTAACCCTCAGGTCACAAATAAGCAGTCTGTGGGCTAAATTCAGTCCACATTCATGTTTTGTTTTCTATGCATTACTACTACTACTACTAGACTAACATTAGATTAAGCAGGAGATTGCACATAAATAAAGATTTCTTAGCATTTCTTTAGTAACAAATCAGACCTCACACTTCTGAGCCTACATGCCTATGTGGTGACAACTGACTGGAGTTCAATAAATCCTGACCCCTTCGGACAGGGCATATGCTTGCTGCTTCCCCATGGTCCCCATCCAGCCTGCCCCATGGGTGTACATCATCCACCTAGAGCCCAGAGTAGTTTTTGCAGATTCTGGTCCACCTTCTTCATGTCACAGCAGAGAAGAAAAGGCCCTGGATATAAGAAGTGATTTACTCAAATTCACAGTACAGTGAGGCTCTGAGACCAAGCTAGAATCCCAGTTTACAGGGTTACGGGGTTTCTCAAAAATGGCAATTGGTCCTGACTCCTGCCCACACTTCAGTCAGGAAGCTTCAGCCCTTTTCTCTGCTCTCTTGGGAGGCTGATGTTCCCTGGCATGTGGAGGGGCCATAGAAGGGCGGAAACAGTAAGAGGCAAGGCAATGCTTTGGAGGGAGGAAGGAGAGAGGAAAGGCCCCGGTTTTATTTCTCAGACTCCTGATTATTTTGGCAGATAGACAGAACTTGAAAGTACAAAGCCAGAGAGATTTAGTTCCTGAAAATTTCTGGGCCTTTGTTTCCCCATCTGTCTAATGGAAGCTCTATTACCTGGTGGGGGTCATATGCAAGTTATTCATTCTCTGAGTAGAGCATCCTGTTCCACTGAGGCTGCCTACTAGATGTCAGTGCTGAGGGCACAGTTAAGCCTGGAACATGCAGCATCCTGCAAAGATGATGGCATTATTGAGGAAAACCAGGACATATAGGGTCTTTGCTACCTATGCCTGGAGTGGCCTCAATCCGTCCACATTCTAACAGCTCTTGTCCTAACTCAGTTGTTCTTATACTAGCTGCACATTAAAATATCCTGGAGTGCTTTTGTGAATCCTGATGCCCAGACTGCCTACTAGACTGAGTGAACAGAATTTCGAGGGGTGGGATCCAGTCTTCAGTGCTGTTTAAAGTGACCTTAGGTAGTCCAACGTGCAGCGCAGGTGAAAAACCATGGTCTGGAATCCTCTCCCCACCCTGCCACAGACCTGAGCCCTTTCTTTCCTCCAGATCCACCCTGCATTTTCATTTTCCTTCCTACTGCCCTACCCCCGTCCTCAAACTCTGGACAGATTAATTAAACCCCTCTGAGCCTTGGTTTTCTTATCAGAATAACAGATCCTCTAATAAGTTCAGTATGATATGTGCTATTTCATGTCATTCTGACAACCGTGGGCTGGCATTACAAAGTACTCAGCCTACGGAGTTAGACCTGTTGATTTTCATTTTAGCTCCAACATTTAAGGAAAGGCTTTACACACTCTAAACCTCAGTTTTCTCATCTGAGACCTAAGAATAATGGAATCGACACATCATGGGACTGCTGGAAGGATTAAAGGAAACAATGTATCTAAATAATCTAGCACAACATTAGGATACTATGAGAACCAGGTGTTACCTATTTTTAAAATCAGCTCTGTAAGACAGGCTATTATTGTTGTTGTATCATCATCCACTTTTTATATATGAGTAAAATGAGAGTCACAAAGCCCGGTGACTTGCCCAAGATCCCACAATATATAAGTGGTAGAGCTGGAATTGAAATCTAAGAGTTACTTCTAATTTACCATTTGTGCTTTTCCTCTCCTCTCCTGCTTGCCATGCCCAGTGAGAATCCCAACATTCCCCACAGTGAGTGGTGCATGGGGAATTCTTCCACAAACACGGGTTTGCAAGCAAACTGACTAAAAAGGAGAAGCAAGGCCCACTTGAGGCATGGATATGACTGAGAAGCTGTGAAAGGTGAGGAAGCCTTTCAGAAGGACTCACTAGGTTTGCAAATAACAAAGGATCATAGAGTCTTAGGGTTCAAAGAATCCTTTAGAAATTATATGACCCAACCCCAGCCTGGGCTGGACTTCCTACTTGCCTACTTCTTGAGATAATGGGCTTCCTACCTTCCAGAGAGGGGCAGTTCTAATTCCTAAAAGTTAAAACCATTTGTTGAGATGACATCTGCCTCCCCTGAACTTCTGCCTCTTGGTTCTAACTGTGGTCTTCAGGAAAAGAGAGAATAGCCCGCATCCTTTTGCTTCATGGCATCCAGCCCTTTGGCAGCAGAGTGATCACAACTCATTTCACCCCTGCGTCTTCCTGTTGCCTCCAAACTCCCCTCTCCCCCAGCTTTCTCGACTGATCCTCAAACAAGACAGTTTTCAGTTTTACCACCATCCTGACTCCTTTCTGATATGGGAAAACAGCAGTGGAGTCAACACCTCAGAAGGATTTTCTAACAATCAGAGCTATTCAGCAATTTGGCAGTGCTCGATTTGAATTATCATTGTTTTTATGTAGATTAGACCTTAAAAAATTGGAACGGGGAGAGGGAGCTATTACAAATGTGATGGCCATCTGTTTTTGTTTGTCCAATACCCATGCCATTTCCTTTGGGTCTAGGATTATGATTCACTTTGGAGAATGATCGAAGTCCTCTGAGTACAGGTTGGCTAGGACAGTTAGCAAAGTGCCCTACGCTCCTTTAGCCACAGGCAGAAACATGGCCTTTGCTGAGCTGACCAGGCCTTCCCTTCCTAATTGGTCACATGAGTGGTTTTGAGCTAACTGGTTGTCACAGGTGCTCCTGGAAGAGCCTGTGTGTAGTTCCTGACAAACTCCCGGAACTGCTTGCTTCCTCTTCCTGTCTTTCTAAGCCTGGTTCCTTGTTTTCCTTTTGAAATGTTGAGTTCCTTCACATTCTTCCCTCCAGTGCCTTTTGGTATGTATCCATCAAATGCAGTTTCTGTTGCATATGAGTAAAGACCCCTGGTTTATCTAAACAAAGTAAACAGAATAAAGGACCAAATCATACTGTGGAGTGTTAACTTTATAAAGTCTCAAAGCGTGTATAAAGAGAAAAGCAAATGTAGAATTTACTCTATATTACTTTACTTATTGCATATGATATGTATTCTATATGCTATATATGTATGATAAATATTTTTATTTTAATGGTTTTTTAATTAAGTTTGTATTGTAAAATGACATATGCACATTGCAAAAAATTTGGAAAATACTAAAAATCATGTATTACATATTACATATGTAAAATTATTTCTTGGCTGCTTAAAGTGTGAGTCTATGCCTCGGGGCAGAATTGATGCCATTCCACACTAGCCCGGCTTCTTGGTTACCTTTTGGTCTGTTTTTATTTCACTGAGAATGTGCTTATTTTCACAGCCAAATTAATTAATGAGAAAATCCTCAGACTTTCCATTTATCACTTCCAAACACCTACTTTTGATGAGTCAGTTGCCATTTGAACAATATAGGATAATTTTCAAATTAATTAAAACACAAAAACAATACGCTCCATTTCTTACTCAAGTATCTCTAAGGGATTCTGACTTCATTAATCTTCGGACTACCACTCTCCAACAGAGAAAGGACATTAATCATGTGTCCCCAGTGGGGGAGGGACAGGACCCAGAGAGCCAGTGGTTTATCAGTTATGGAGACGTGCTGGGGTAATTGGGACTATATTCAGCTTGGGGGTGTCTCTCATTTTATTTTTTTCTGTTTGTTTTCTCTGCCAGACAATCAATCAGCCATATTTATGCATTGAGTGGATACCTATGATGTGTTAGTCGTTTTACAAATACTTAGGTGAATGTGAGATACGAACAGCTCTGGGACCTCACTGCCCTTTCCTTACTGTCCAAGCGGCAAGGAGGGACAGATAATGTCAGGAAGTAAGAATAGAGACCGTGCTGTGATGTTCATTAAGCATAAAGCAGCTGTTGCTTTGTTCTTTGAACACAATATAAAATCTAATTTCTCAGCATTTGTACCTTTTTTCCGCTTTTGCAAATATAGTCTCTGCCCTGCCCAAGGCATGTTCACACATATCTCCCCTCTCAGTGTCCCAGCAACCCAGCGAAGGAGGCACGCTCAGTTTCATCCTATAGATGAGAGCGGGAGGCCATCTAGCCTGTGAGCCCTCTCCTTTCTGTCTCTCCATGCTCTCCAGGTTCTTCCTGTGTGTGTCTGTGGCCTAATCAGCACAGTGCTCACATGGCTCTGTCTCTCCTTGGGCCCAGCTCTCTCCCTCGCCTGAACTTGAATCACCTTGGGCTTCTCCACTAGGTGTCCTGCAGGCATGTGAAACAGAACATCTTAGACCAAAGCCGTCTTGTTGCCTCCCCCAAACCTGTTCTGCTTTTGTTTCTAACCCACATAAACATGCCATCCACTGACTCTGAGAGTCAATCTTTATGCCTCTCTTTGCTGCAGAGGCTTCTCCCATTCAAGCAGTCATCATTTCTACCTCCTCATTTATTTCAAAACTATCCCCTCTCTCTGTCTCCATGAGATTGGTGTTGGTCCAGGCTCTCACCCTTTGTTGTTCTTGCCTAGTTGCTCAGTTGCCTCTGACTCTTTGCGACCCCATGCACTGCAGCACGCCAGGCTTCCCTGTCCATCACCATCTCCCAGAGCTTGCTCAAACTCATGTCCATCGAGCTGGTGATGCCATCCAACCATCTCATCCTCTGTCACACCCTTCTCTTCCTGCCTCAGTGTTTCCCAGCATCAGGGTCTTTTCCAGTGAGTCAGCTCTTTGCATCAGGAGGCCAGAGTATTGGAGCTTCTGCTTCAGCATTAGTCCTTCTGATGAATATTCAGGGTAGATTTCCTTTAGGATTGAGTGGTTTGATCTCTTTGCTGTCCAAGGGACTCTCAAGAGTCTTCTCCAACACCACAGTTCAAAAGGATCAATTCTTTGGCACTCAACTTTCTTTATGACCCAACTCTCACATCCATATGTGACTACTGTTTTAGTTCCCCGACCAGGGATCGAACTCATATCCTCTTCACTGGACGTTCAGAGTCTTAACCGCCGGACCACCAGGGAAGTCTCTCACCTCTTATCTGCTGTTTACTGTACCAGCCTGTCTCTTCTCCAATATTTACCCTTCTGCAATCCATCTTCCATGCTACAGCCAAGTAAATATTCAGTTATTGAATAAAATACTAGGAAACACTTATAAATATTCACAAGAATAAATAAATGGGGAAAGAGTTGGTTCCCCACATTTCAAAGCCTTAGAGACTGTAGTTGTTAACAACCGAGACCCCCTTTTCCCCTTTGGTCTCCATGCCATTCTTTTGCCAGGCTTGGGAATTTCCTGAAAGAAGTTAAAAGTATCTTTCCTACTCCAAGCACCTTTGGAACATGGACTCAAAGAAAGCACACTAACCAAGCGCTCCCCCGTTTTCTTCCTCCCCCACTTATCACATCCCTTCAGGTTTGACAACTCTGTAGGAAACCAATTTACTGTTAATCACAAGGGAGTTTTATTTACTCTGTTGAAAGAATTGAAAAGCAGTCATTTTTATCAGTGCCACAGCTGCTTCTTCCATCAGGGAAGAAATACAATTATGCCTCTTCCTTTGGCTGAATGCAGACAGCTACAGCCTCATTATTCATTCTGGTAGGAAGCAGGCCTTTATAATGAGCAGGGGAAAAAAAAATACACTGACCCCTCATTTGTAAAGAGAACAAATCTTAGTTTCTGGAATGACATGGCCACTGCCACTGTAAAAAAAAGGCTTTTATTTATTTATTTATTTTTGGTTACATAATAGGGTACAATAGCTTTAGAAGCCTCTTTCCTTATGGTGCAGGGGAAAGAGTGTGGGCTTTGCTTCAGGCTGGCCTGATTCAAACCCTGGCCCTGGTTCTTATCAGTTGTGGACAGAGGACATTTTCTTATCTGAAGTTGGAAGTAGGAATAGACAAGCTTCCCAGGGTGGTAGTAAGAATTAGAGATTAAATTCCTATATGTGGTATACAGTACCCATTGTGACGTGGTCTAGCTCCTGCCTGCCTCTTCAGCTACACCTCACACCCTCCCTTCCCCCAAAGCTGGCATCTCTGCTGAAGCCATACTTCACCCTTCCAAGCTTCTAGAATTTGCATCCTTCTCCCTGCTTCCGTGACTGTGCACGTGTCCCCTCAGCCTGAGTCACAAGCCCTCACTTCCCTTGTTCATCCGGCACACTTTTTTTTCCTTAATAGTGATGGCTTCTCTGTGAAGTCTGTCTCTTACTCCCTCCCCTGGACAGACAGAGTATTGCCCCTTTCTAGCGCATAGCTCACTGTAGGAAGCTGCCACACGATGAGATGGACTCGTCTACTCATGGATCCACTCTAAGTATCAGTTTTAGTCTTTAAGATTCTTAAAAAGCAACAACCAGGAGCTCCCCCTTCTGTATGCCCAGTGCTGGCACAGTGCTGCGCAGAATTTATGGTTAATCAATGATTTACTGAATGAATGAATGAAGCCTTAGGTAAAACACCTTTCTCCCTGCATGGTTGTGGCAGACACTGGCTTGGTTAAAGGCATGCCAGTTTCAACCTTCCCCACTCGTCTGCTGCCACCATAGAGACAGCCCCAGCTGTTAGGGAATTTGAAAGATTCCTATCACCCAGTTTTGGTCAATGAGAAATTGGGGGAAGTCTAATGGAGGTACTTGTGTGTCTTTTAGTTGTCCTCAGGGGTTTTCTAATTAGCTCTTGATACAGAATGTTCAATTCTAAAGGCTGATTTCTGGCAATCCAGTGGTTAGGCCTCTGTGCTTTCAATGCCAAGAGCGTGGATTCAATCAATGCCTGATCAGGAAACTAAGACCTTGCAAGCCACACATCATGGCCAAACTGGAAAAAAAAAAGAAGAAGAAGAAAAAGGCTGATTCCCCTTTATGTAGCCTCATGCATTGACATAATGAGGAAAGTATGGCCTTGGGAGCCAGACAAAAGAGGGTTTGAGTTTAATCCCCATTTCTGTGTGTCCCATAATCAACATGGGTGCTTTTTAAAGTTGTTTGACTTCGGGCAAAAAACCCCCTCATCTTCCAGTGTCTTAATTTATTCATCTGTAAATCAGGATAGTAATAGTAACTACTTCATAGGATTAAATAGGTTAATGAATATAAAGGACTTAGAAAGGAGTGTGACACATACCTAGGACTGTACTGGTGTCAGCAGTATTTAAAAATATATATTTGCTTACTTTTGGCTGTGCTGGGTCTTCATTGTGCAAGGGCTTTTTTTCTAGTTGGGGAGAGCGGGGGCTGTGCTCTAGCTGCGGTGCATGAGCTTCTCACTGTGGTGGCTTCTCTTGTTGCAGAGCATGGGCTGTAGGCATGCAGTCTTCAGCTGTTGCGTCTCCCGGGCTCTAGGACACAGGCTCGGTGTTGTGGCGCAGGGGCTCAGTTCTTCCATGGCATGTGGGATCTTCCCAGATCAGGGATCGAACCCACGTCTCCTGCATTGGAAGGTAGACTCTTTACCACTGAGCCACCAGGGAAGCCCCTCAACACTGCTTTCGTTAAGAATACTAGCTGTGTAACTTTAGGCAATTTCATGTGCTCTCTGAGACTTGATGTGCACATTTATACGACGGGCGTTAGAAGTGCCTACTTTGCCGATTGTGCTGAGGGCAATTCAGGCACTCAGAGCACCAGAGCTGGCACTGGCAGGAAGCCACATGTGCCAAGGGAGAAGGAAGACGACTGTGCTGGACTCTGGACCGTGTGAGTCTGTGGATGTCTGGACTGAGGGCGCCTCACCTTTACTCCCTGTTTCCCTCCTCCCTTCCTACTGCCATGGAAGAGAGGTGTCTCCCTGGTGGCTGCCCCTAAGCTCTGAACCCATTCCCCTCTTTTCAGGGACCTTGTGCTATTGATTTAACCCCTGTCCCTTCAGCCTTTTCCTCTCCACTGGCTCCTCTCCAAAAACATTTAAATGGGCTCCTGTCTCTTTCACCTGAGGAAAAAAAACACCATTAAAAATGAACACAGCTTTAATCCAACTCTCCCCCAGAGCCATTCATTTTCTTTCCATCTTTGCACAAACTCCTTAGTGTATTTGTCCACACAACCTATCACTCCTTCTCCATTTCCTATGCACGCCTCCCGATGGTGTAGTCTTTAAAAAGTAGCTTGAATATTGGGAGCCTGGAAGAAGTCAGGTAAAGGACACAAGGGTAGGCAGGGGTGATCCTGAAAGAGTGCCTAGACAGAAGGCATAAAAAGAGGAGGAGGTGCCAGAGACTATGGTGGCTGGCGCCTGCTGTCCTTCACTGCAATCCAAGCTCACGTGGTGGGCAAAACCCAGAGTTCTCTAGGCTCATGACCCACTTGCACACAGCTCCCTCCTGCATCATGAGTCCTTCATGTGGCAGCACCTGACTTCTTTTATCAAGACATCTAGTGCTTTTATCAAAGTTTTATCGAGCTTTTATCAAACTATCTGGTGCTAGCCAGACAGCACCAATCCCTTTGTGCTTTTCCATTTCAGAGCCTTCCTTGCCAACCACTGGGGTTTCACTGAAATCTAAGCAATGCCAAGAAGAGAAGAGTGAGAAGGTAAAATTTATATGGGGATACAAAATTTAAGATTTTTCCTGTCTTTCCTTTCTCCAGTTTCATAATCATCCGTAATCATCAGAGGCTGGGGCAGATGCTGTCAACCTGACTTTGATTTTTCCACCTGGGACATCATTTAGAAACATGTGAAAACATTTACCTGATGGCACTGGAAGATTGAAGCTAGCATTTGTGAAGCAAACACAGCAAAGTTCTGCCACATCCAAGAGCTCACTGGATTTCCTTAACTAATATATGAATTAGGGGCCCTTGCCAGACCCAGTTGCAGACAAAGAGTCCGAGGTTCAGAGAGGATCATGGTCAGTGGCATCTACCATTTGCCAGACTTACCAAGGGCAGGCCCCAACCTTGCTAAGCACTTTGTTTTTAGTCACTAAGTTGTGTCTCTTTTGTGACTCCACCGACGGAAGCCCACCAGGTTCCACTGTCCATGGGACTTCCCAGGCAAGAATACTGGAGTTGCCAATATTCCTGGCAGAAATGGGTTGCCATTTCCTCTTCCAGGGTATCTTCCTGACCCAGGGGTCAAACCCATGTCTCCTGATTGGCAGGTGGATTCTTTTCTGTTGAGCCACCAGGTTGAGCACTTTGATGACATTATCTCACTTGGTCTTCATATACAGCTTAATATACACATGTTATTGCCCCCTTTCAGATAAAAAGCTTAGGATTTGGTAGAAACAAGGCTGACTCTGCCTGATTAAATGGGTGATCTTCTTAAGCTCTCTGGGCTACAGTTTAAAATATTGGGGCTAGACTGAATGGGCTAAAAGGTTCACTCCAAGTTGAACTCTCTTGAGCCTAACTCCCAACTGTTAGCGTCAGCTCTGAATACTGGAGCGACAGAAGACAACTTATTTCAGCTTTAGGAGTGGAACTAAAGTGGGTAGAGAAAGAACTGGATGGTCTGTAAATGCCATTCTGTTCCTTTTTCACTGGGTTGTTCTTCTGGGCCTTTTAGAACACTTTCCAGATTCTTCTAAACCAGATTTTAAAACTTAGAAGGTTGGAATCAGACAGAAGACCGAGGTCCCAAATTGGTGACAGCCTTTGCTCACTGCATGATCTTGAGAAGTCCATTGACATTTCTCAGCCTCCATTCTCTCATTTGTAAGAGGGGGTGTTTCCAGGCTTGTTGAGAAGATTAAGGAGGAAGAATTGTGTGAATCTGCTTGACATATAGAAAGTGCTAGGTGTGGTGATTAGTTTCTTTAAAAAATGTTTAATCTGGTGTGCAATCAACTGACACATGGAAGATGCAAGGAAATGCTTACAGTTTCAAATTTGGGATTTGCACCCTGCACTGAATGGGTGGTTTTGAGCAGGAGGCCTGGGGAGTGACAGCAGAGGGGGAGTGATGCCAATATGCGAATATGAGTCCACAGAATAACTCCCAGCTGCCAGGTCACACAACTTGAGAACTGCTTCAGAACCAGCAAGTCTTTCCCATTGTTCATAAGAGACTGGGTTGGGGTGGGAAAGGAAAAAACAAAAAGATGAACTTTAGATTTTGGAGGTAATTTTATGGATTCCTATTTACCAAAAGCTAGAGACTCTGAAGATAGTCCACATGTTAAAGAAGTATGTATTGAGTCCCTACCATATGCCAGGGATGGCTCTGGGCCCTGGAGAGACAATAAAATGGACCAAGTCCCCAACCTCATGGAGCTTCCATTTGGTTTAGGTTTCTCCTAAACTGCTGGAGATTCCGGGAGCTGAGTAATGTCCCTACAGTCTTGGGCCACCTCCTGGCAGAGTTGAGCTTAGAATCTGGGCTTCCCAAATCCTGGCTCAGGACTTATTCCATCTACTACATTTTACAAACAAGATCCATCTGAGGCAGATTTTAATGTTAACCGAGTCTTTGGCACTTCAGCCAGATAAATAAAGGTCCTTGCTGGAGAGATTTCTGGAAATAAGTCCAAAAAATAATGTTTATTTAATTTCAAGTATTCCACTGAGAAATATTATATGTATTCAGTCCCTGCTCTGCATGATCACACCCAGTTGAATGAGGTTGGAGAGTTTGAATGGAGGAGGAAGGATAAACAAGAGGAAGATTGGGGCATCTCATAACTGTTGAAACTTAGCAAGACAGGCAAGTTGAGAGGTCTGGGTCGGAACCAGATCCTGTCCCTTCCTACTTATGACCTTCACCTGGGCCTCATTTTTCTCACCTGTGAAGTGAAAGATTGGATTAGAATGGTCTCAAAATTCTCTTGCTCTAAATTCTATAACAAATCACCCAACAATGTCATGCAAGCCCAAAGGACCCAAGATGCAGTCCCAGAAGGCAGCTGTGGTCCAAGGATGGAGGCTTGAGTGTTAATCAGCCCTTCCTCTGCATCCATGAACTGCACAGTGGGTCCCATGTGCCTGGTGAATGGCTGTTTCCGTGTTCACACCTGAGATGCTTGTGCTCTTGGAGGGCAAGAACTCTGTCCCATTCACTTGTGCATCTCTCCCCAGGGCCCAGGGACATACTCAGCATTGGTGGGCATTTCATACATGTTTGTAGACTTGCCTTTAGCTGAGAAGAGGCAGATTTGCAAAGGGACTTCAAACAAAAACCGTGGTAAAGGAGAAGTGCTTCCTAAGTTTGCTTCAACAGAGACTTGGACTTTGGTCCTAGCTAGTAACTAACAGGGCTGACGTTTAAACCCCAGGACTGCGTGCCTTCTAAGCCTGTGTCCTTCCCTTCCCCCATCCTTGCCCACATTCACTTGTTTATTCAAAATGCAGCTTAGTGTCTTTGGAGGCTAGGTGGACAAGCTTGAGAGTCAGGCTCTCTGGGTTTGAATCTCAACTCTGCCACCTGATGCTGTGTAACTCTGAGCAGGTATTTTAACCTTTTCATACCTCTATTCCTTCATCTGCAAAGCAGGGATGATAATGGTACCTCCCTCTAAGAGTTGTTGAAGGAAACTATGTGAGATGATGCGTATAAAGCAAGTAGCATAAAGGCTAGCATTTAATATGTGCTTGCATGCTAGTGGTCATGCGTGCATGCTAAGTTGCTTCGGTCGTGTCTGACTCTTTGTGATCCTATGGACTGTAACCCTCCAGGCTTTTCTGTCCATGGAATTCTCCTGGTGTGAATACTGGAGTGGATTACCATGGCTTCCTCCAGGGGATCTTCCTGACCCAGGGATTGAACTTGTGTTTCTTATGTCTCCTGCATTAGGAGGTGGGTTCTTTACCACGAACACCACCTGGGAAGCCCTAATATGTGTTTCAGTTCAGTTCAGTTCAGTCGCTCAGTTGTGTCCGACTCTCCGCGACCCCATGAATCTGAACTCTAAATCTGTTGTTGCTGATACTGTTGTTATTGTTATTGTTATTACTATTAGTAGCATTTGCCATACACTGGGTCAATAGCAGCAGTAGTAACAGCAGTAGAAGTTAATAGCAGAGGTCTTTGCCATGCACTGAACCAGTTGCATTAGTAGTGGCAGCAGCAGCAGTAGTTAGAGGAGTAACAGCAGCATCAGTATTAGTAGCAGATTTGCCGTGCATTGGGCCGGTAATAGTAGTATTACTACTACTATTAGTAGCAGCAGCATTTGCTACACACAGGTTAGGAGCTGGATAACAACCAGACACAGACTTTATTCCCATAGAATTCCCTGCGTATATTGCTGTAATTCCTTGAAGATCAGAGATGGGCCTTGATTCAAAAATGGAAGCAATCAGAGTGGTCTTGGTGAGAGTTGCTTTGTGTGTTAACCCAGTTGGAGGAGACACAACCCAGGACTTCATGAAATTACAAAGCAGAAAAGGAGGGAGAGGCGGCAATCCTGCCCAGCTGTGAAGCGTTAGGTGCTAAGGGGGCAATCTCTTATATAATGGTAAGATCTTTAGTCTATCACCACATCTATGAAGAACATCTGAGATGATGGGGATCTTACAACAAAAATTAGATTTTTACAATAATCTAATTTCAACCTCTCAGTCATAAAATAAAACCATGTCAGAGATGGAAGAGTCCTTATGGATAAGTCCACTGTTTTACAAATGAATCACTGGAGGCCAGAGGGGCCTGGTGACCTCCTGGATGTCCCACCCACTTCTGGTTGCTGATGGAGTCAGATCAAGATCTGGTTCCACCCTCCCCATGGCTCCCTGTGCATCACAGGATATCCGAGAGTGGTGGTAGGTTATTTGCAACTTGCTCAAGATCTTTCCTGATAGCTCAGTTGGTAAAGAATCCACCTGCAATGCAGGAGACCCCTATTTGATTCCTGGGTCAGGAAGATCTGGTGGAGAAGGAATAGGCTACGCACTCCAGTATTCTTGGGCTTCCCTGGTGGCTCAGCTGGTAAAGAATCCACCTGCAATGCGGGAGACCTGGGTTCAATCCCTGGGTTGGGAAGGTCCCCTGGAGAAGGGAAAGTCGTGGAGTGGGTCACTCCAATATTCTGGTCTGGAGAGTTCCATGGACTGTATTGTCCATGGGGTTGCAAAGAGTCAGACACGACTGAGTGACTTTCACTTTCAAGGTTACACACTTGGTAAGCAAAAATGGTGGGACATCTTCTTCTCTCCCTTTCTTTTTTTTTTCATTCAACATCTCATGAGGATGTCTGCTCCAAGCTTGGGTACTGCATACAGGTGGTTTTCAATAAAAATCTATCAGAACAAAATGAGTTTTAAAGTAACTCAGAGCCCGGGAGTCTGAGAGATGTGGGTTCCTGTGCCACCAGACCACTGACTACTGGTGTGATCTTTGAAGCTCAGGCTGTCTAAAATGGAGGGGACAAAACTGCCCTCCCAGGCTATTTCTGTGGGATCATTTGAAGGTTTTATGATTAACCTAAATTAGAGGTAGAATGGGAGTTTCTAAAGCATCAGGTCTCCCATTGTCCTGCTTCATCTACTGTTCCGAGCAATGGGTTCTTTTCCTTCCTTATCTCTTTGGAAATGCCATGCTTGACCTAGATAACACAGCCCTCTGTGTGTGTGGCATGCATTTGAATTCTCCACCAGATCTGTGGTATGTGTTTTCCAGCTTACTGAATAGACTGACCCATTCATCACATGAATCAGTTTGTGTCAGTTTGGATTTTTGCCCTTAGGTGCTACTGCAGCCCAAGCTAAGGTTGGGCCCTTGCAGCTCTCTTTTGCTTGTGATTGCCGCCTGCCAGCATCACAGAGCTTTCCTGGGGTTGGCATGAATTTCAGCCAGCAGACCCTGCACAGAGACATAGGACAATGGCTTCCGGTGGGAACTTGCTTTCAGTCACAGACACCACGATGCACTGGATGAAGAGCTGGCAGATGCCCCCGGCAGATGCCCCTCGGAAACTCTGGCTGTTTTGAAGCCTGGAAAAAAGCCAGGAGCAATGGGGCCCTGGAGGCAGCACCTCTGCTTTCCGAAAAGGAAACTGAAGTGCCGTGGGCTCCACCACATGCACAGTGGCTGTGTCCAGACCTGAATGCCCCGCTCATTACTCACCGGAAGTGAGTATGAACACTTCATGCAGGAAGATGACTCGCTTCTCTGACAAGATACAGAGAGCTTTTCCAAGGAAATGATTTGCAGGGTTTACATGTTCTATTTCTTAGTGTGCTTTTCCTCTGTTGAATCTGTTGCAAACTGACCCGGTGGTAGCATCCTTTGCACACCTTGGAGGATTTTTAATTAGCACTGACGTCGGTTATAAAACTTCAAGTGTTAACTCCTCCCTTGATGCTTCTGCTGTGGAGAGGAATGGTTTGTCATAACAGTGGGAAATGGTACAGTGAGCATGTTGCTTTTATAATTGGAGATGAGCGACATAGTGAAAACCAACAGCTCACAGTTGTCACGGGTCAGGCTGGAGTACAAGGCATTATGGGTACCTAGCATGACTGGTGGAGAAGGCAATGGCAGCCCACTCCAGTACTCTTGCCTGGAAAATCCCATGGATGGAGGAGTTGGGTAGGCTGCAGTCCATGGGGTCGCTAAGAGTTAGACACGATGGAGAGACTTCACTTGCACTTTTCACTTTCATGCATTGAAGAAGGAAATGGCAACCCACTCCAGTGTTCTTGCCTGGAGAATCCCAGGGACAGGGGAGCCTGGTGGGCTGCCGTCTACGGGGTCGCACAGAGCTGGACACGACTGACGAGACTTAGCAGCAGCAGCATGACGGAGTGAACAGGAAGATGAAACTGGGAGAAGGCAAGATGAGGGGGTTGAGCTCTCGGCCTCACTCGAACCAACTTAGGAGCAGGGCACCCGAGGAGACCAAACAGAGGAGCCACGGAGTGGGTTAGTTTGCTTCTAACCCATGTACATTCATTCTCAAAGGGGGATGTGTCTGGAGAGGGAGCTCCAGTTTGCATTCTCTGGAACCAGGTAGGAAGTTGCCACCTTTGGGGAAGATCTGTCCATGTGCAGGAGATGTCAACCAGCAAGGACAGACTCCAGAACCCAGTCCCCAGGGAAAGGAGCTGAGAAAATTCAGGCATGGTTCCAGGCTGCCAGCCAATGGGCAGGGACAGCAGTACGCTCTGGGCTCAGAGAAGAGGCACTTAGATAGAAGCTAGTCTTTACAGGATTGGGGAATGCAGAGTGGTGTCACGGGAGCATGTGACTTTGCACTTGGAAAATCATCAGTTCTAGTCTCAGTATTGGTACCTACTAGCCATGTGATCTGGAGAAGGAAATGGCAACCCACTCCAGTATTCTTGCTGGGAGAATCCCAGGGACAGAGGAGCCTGGTGGGCTGCCATCTATGGGCACACAGAGTTGGACATGACTGAAGCGACTTAGCAGCAGCAGCAGCTGTGTGATCCTGGGTAGGTCACTTCACTTCTTGGGCTGTTGTTTAGTCACTAAGTCATGTCCAACTCTTCGCGACCCTATGGCTGTAGCCTGCCAGCCTCCTCTGTCCATGGGATTTCCCAGGCAAGAATAATGGAGTGGGTAGCCATTACCAACTCCAAGGATCTTCCTGATGCCAGGATAAAACCCGCTTCTCCTGCATTGGCAGGCAGATTCTTTACCACTGAGCCACCTGGGAAGCCCTCACTTCTTGAGACACATCAGCAAAATCATTCCAAGAGAGGCAACATGGTAGCCAAGATCCTAGTTAGACACACTTGGGTCCCAGGCTCCAGACCATCATTTATAAACCATAAATTCCTTAACTTCTGTAGTTACCTTTCGTACTCTTCAGTCTCCCCATCTGTATAAAGAGGATAAGAGTATCTCCTCATCTCTCATAAATTTGGTGTGAGGATTAATTGAAAAAATGCAGGTAAAATACTTAGCGTTATTCTCAGAACACAGAAAGCATTCCATGAATCAGTTCAGTTGCTCAGTCATGTCCAACTCTTTACGACCCCATGGACTACAGCATGCCAGGTTTTCTGTCCATCACCAACTCCCAGAGTTTGCTCAAACTCATGTCCATTGAGATGGTGATGCCATCCAACCATCTAATCCTCTGTCATCCCCAAACCAGCCCCCAGCTCAGCCATCACAGGGACTTGCTCTGTGCTCAGTACCATAGGGGAGGTGAAAAGCATGGGCCCTATTTCTGCCCTGCTGCTGTTTAATCACTAAGTCATGTCTGACTCTTTGCAACCCCATGGACTGTAGCCTACTAGCCTCTTCTGTCCATGGGATTCTCTGGGCAAGAATACTGGGGTGGGTTGCCACTTCCTTCTCCAGGGGATCTTCCCAGCCCAGGGATCGAACCTGTGTCTCCTGCTTGGCAGGTGTTTCTTACTTGGCAGGTGAATTATTTACCACTGAGCTACCTGGGACATGGGTGCTAATAATAATCCTGGTGATGTAATAACAGTTACTACTGTATTCAGTGCTCACTGAGGGTGCTAAGTGCTTTACGTATGTGAAATAGGATTTATTGTATCCATTTTATAGAGATGACGAAAGGAAGGATTAATGAGGCTGTTCCAGGATACACACAGCTAGAAGAAGAACTGGGCTTGTAGTCCCTTATCGGTCTGTTTTTCATTCCTCATGCCGTTTCACTTCCCTTACTGCTATGTTTTATTATGCAGTCAGTATAAGCCTAATTATGTACAACAGACTGTGGATCATGCACAGTAGGAGCTGGGTATTCATTTCCTCTCCCTCTGTCACTAAGCTACTGATGAAGCCCTTAGTATTCAGATGTGACTAATGGGATTGTTCTTGCTCTGGTTTGATTTGAGTTTCTACCTTGATTATTACATAAGAACTTTAATCAATGGGTTGAACGATGGCATGAGCAGTGATAAATGCTGCTGTAACTGGCACTCATTCTCACACTCTTTTCTCTCTTTTTTGAATAGTTGTTCATGTTTTTTGCCAGTTTTTCACTTCAGTTATAAGAACATTTTATCTATCAGTGCTCTAATGGATAAGTTATTAAATTTATCTAAAGAAAATTATTTGAAGAAAATTAGTCATATTCACTTGTCATATGTGTTAGAGATATATTTCTCTGTGTTAGAGATATTTTTCCTACCCTGTCAATGATCTATTGACTGCATATATCATATTTGGGGGGCATAACATAGTTCTGTATTAGTTTTAGGAAAGTGTTCTCTCTACAAGAGAAAAAATAAATTATTATGTATGCAAATCTTTTACTTTGTTTTCTATTGTCTTCCACTGATTTATTATTCTATTTCCCAATTCCAAATTGTTTTAATATTTATAACTTTATAATGTATTTTAACATATAAAATAAATGTTTTAATATATAAAAATGATATATTTTAGTGTATAACTACCTTTCTTAACCTTTTTCAGCTTTTTCCTGTCTTGTATATTTACTTTTTCTTAAAAAAAATACACATATGCTATACCATTTTATAGAAAGATGAAAAGTACAGATTAAGTATATAAGTAAAAAACTTTTAAAATGAATATTAACACTATCCAAAGGTTACTGATACTAGTTTCTTGGAATATGTCATTTCAATCTTTTCCTATGTATAAACATACACACACATCTTTTTTCCAATAAAATTCAGGTCATGCTGTAGTAACAAATGTATTATCTGCAGTCTGTATACCCATTGCCTGATTAGCAGGCTCATTGCCTAATATACTGTTTTATTTAACCATTCCTCTTTGTTGAGCATGCAAGTTATTTTTAATTTTTCACTCAAGCTACTTATGCTTATTTCTGCCTGTCTGTGAATGAATCCTTTGCACATTTCTCTAGCAAGTTGACTAACATCTGGTCTAAGAGACTCTTTGGCACCTTGCGGTTGGGTTTGTGATGTCCACGTCAGCTCATTAATATCTACTCAAAGACTCCTTCCTCTTTGAACGAGCCATTCAGATTTGCTCCGGGTGTAAAGGAAACACTCACGGTGGAGGACGTTTGCACTGTGGCTAAGAGCATGAGCTGTTAAATCAGACAGAACCATGTGAATGTGGAAAAGTTGCTTAAACTCTGAGTCTGCTTCCTCATCTGTAAAATACAGATATTGATAGCTACTCAGAGGCTGACAGTGGGGATTAAATGCGATTAGACTTGTGAAGTCCTTAGCATTATGCTCAGCATACAGTCAGATGTTCAACAAGCGACAAGTACACAAACATTGTGCCCCTTCCGACTACTTGACCACAGCTGCCCTCCCTTGACCTTTTGGATTTTGCTGCTTGGCAGTCTGGAGGTGCAGCCTCTAAGGATGTAGTCGTATCTTTAGGAGTCTTGTAACACAAGGTATGGCTCCAGAACAAGGGGCATTTGTATTCCCAGAGCATCTCAGAATCTGCAGAAAGTCAGGGCCCACTCAAGACTTATTCAGTCATAGCCCTCATTTTAAAAAGATTCCCAGGTGATCTGCACACATAATAAAGATTATGAATATATTGGTCCAGGTATCCAGGGAGCTGGTGGTGCTGTGTAGTGGGGGTGGGGGTGGGGACACAGGAACATATGGCATCTCTAGTCTTGAATTTTCTAGTCTGGAATTTGTATTCTTTTGGTCTCAGATCCATCACTCAGTAGCAAGTTGCTCTTCACAAAGTTTTGATGATGTTTACCACTGTAATGTGGTGGAACATACTCCATCTTCAGATTTAAAGAGATCTGAGTTTTAATTCCAACTTTGTTATTTAGAGGACTTCTTATTAGCCATAAAACCTTGAGATAAATCATTTCAGCTTTCTGAGCCTAGTTTCCTCATCTGTAAAATATGAGTGATACACCTTTCTTGGGATGTGGTTAGAGATAACCAGTGATAAAGTATTTAGAAAGCTTGGCACCTCTTTGGGATATGAAACATATTTTGACTCCAAAAACCTGAGTTTGGATCTCAACTCCAGAAGCCACTTGACCAGTCACTTCCTCTCCTTGGACTTAAGTTTCATTACCTGTAAAATAGATGCTTAGATTAAATAACCCCTTAGGTTTCTCTCTGCTTTGAAACTTGATAACTTCTAAGGTATTAATATATTGCTGTAGAAATATTTGAATCCTAATGATAACTCAAAGTTAGGAAAGAGACTCTCACCACCCTGACAAAGCAGCTAAACTGCCTTTCAATTGGGAGATATGTAAACAGGGTACATTTTCTATGTATCAATGCATGGTTCCAACTGGTACAAATAAGAGACTCAAGGGAAGCGCTGACAGTTATTAAATGGAATTTCCATACCATAAGAACATTTACCTAGATGGTTATATGGTGGGTACTGAGCTCTCCCATGCTGGATTTTGAAACTCAGGAGTTTTTGGAGCACCTATCTGAAATTGGAAGTTCTCTGATTTAAATTAGAAAACTGTCAAGATCACCTTAATAGAAGATGCTTGATTGGGGAAAGAGAAACAAAAACCTTATTCTCACAAGGGAATCTTAATAAATAATAAAGAATTAAAGTAATTGGAAGTACCCTAAACAATCCTTTCTCCCAGTCTTTTTTTTTTTTTTAAGAGAATACAAGATCAGGAAAGTCAAAACACACTTGAACTAGCAGTCTGTATCACTGAGACAGACCACTAGTTCAAGCATTATTTATAATCCATTTGTGTATTCATTCATTCACCAAACTTGATTTGAGCACTATATATAGACAGTTTTGGGGGATGGAGGGTCAGAGTGGAAATAAGTTAGACAGTTACAACATATTCTAAAAGATGAGACCCATACTCAGATAACTCTAATGCAAGATAAAAAACTATCATCAGAGGGGAATGATGAAATGCTCTGAACATATAGGGAACTGAGAGATTACTTCTGGAGACTGGTACACATTAGACATGACTCCTTACCAGATGTAGCATCTAGTCTGGGACTTGAATGATTGGATTTTATCCATCAATTCAATAAATATTTTCTAGAAACCAGTTAACCACAATGTGTCACAGACGGTGGGTTCAGAGTTGCCTAGTTATGAGGGAGTTGTTTGTCAATTACAAATTTTCTGTGATTTGCTCTTCTTCCTCTTCCGTTTACACCATCAGTTTGGGGAAGTTAAACTTGCCAATTTCTTGAGGGATTATCAAAACCAGTCATTGCTAAATGTTGGTTTCTCCAAGCCAGACAAACCTGCACTCATTCAACATGTATTTATCAGCTATAAACTGTGTGCCAGACATGATGCTAAGGAGTCAGAAATACAATGATGAGCCCAGGCAGTGTGATTGTTATGCAGCTTACAGCTGGCTGGAAAGACAAGAGATGGTGTCAGATGATCTCACAGATACACATGCAATTGTAATTGATGAGTGTAGAGAAGGGAAGAATGCCTTTGTTGCTAAGGAACTTATCATAAAGGGAGCAAAGTATGAACAGGAGTTCATAGGGATGAGCGGGAAGGACCAGTCCTCTAGGTAGCAGCAATAGCCTGCACCTGAGCTGCTTTCCAGAGGTGCTGGAGAGAGATCTGAAAGAAAAGTGAGGCAAACTGAAGCTAGATCCATAGGGAGGGAACTAATCATGCTGGAGCCCTAGCCATAGAATTCAGTCTTTCTCCTAAGAGTCGGGAGAAGCCACTGAAAATTTCAAGCAGGAAAGGGAACGGTCAAATTTATACTTTAAAAAGATCCTACAGTTTGCAAGCCCTCAGTGTTAGACTAGTTGAGTTTATATACGTTCTGGCTGTGACAATGAGAATAAAGGCAGTGCTTTATAGATAAGGGGGAGGCCTGTTAGAAATTAGTGTTGTAGTTCAGAAGAAAGGTTGTGTTTTTCAACTAAAGTGGTGGTGATGATGGACAGATTAGCTGGAGTTAAATCAGTAATATGGTAGATAGAACATGGGAAATGAATTTGAGCATCCAGGATATGTCTGAGGTTCCTGCCTGCCAAGCATAATTGGATGGATGGAATATCATTCACCGAAGTGAATCAACAGTTGGCCTTGTCTCAGGGCTGACACAGACAGTTGTGTGAGTTGCACGCTGCACAAGGCATCTGGCTGAGTGGGAAAGGCAGGCAATGGGAGTCAGTCTGTACTCTGAACATTAAGCTGCACATCCCAATTCAGGGCTGTGTCGACTCAGTTTGGAGAAGGGTTTTCTTAACATTTGCAAAAAGGAGCCATTCATTTGGCAACACTAAAAATAACTAGACCTTTAAACTCAGCATTGCAGGCAATCAGGCAAACCTGGCTGGGGTGCCATAAGTTGGGGGTGGGGGGTGGGTGGCGAGTTAGAGGTGGTAAAGCCAGGAGTAGAGTACCTGGATGATGGGGAAGGGCCTGGGGAAGTTGATGAGAGGCTGCAAGGAACACCAGGCTGGCTCCGTTTGTTTATTCTGCAGTGGCTGTCTCTGGCCCTTCCTGGACTCCTGACCTACAGGGAGGGATCCTGCCTGTGGCTCACCCTTCCTGTTATTTTGATTCTTTTGTTGGATGCCTTTGATGAAAGTAGATATGAAAACCCAGACTAACAGAGAGCAGAAGCAGTTTAAGAACCATCTAGCTCTACTCTCTCAGTCTAGAGCTGAGAATGCTAAAGCCCAGGTGAATGGCATGCTTTGTCCCATAGCGCCATGCTGGGACTAGATCCTCACTTTTCTTACTCACCACATCTTGCTGATCGTCCCTCTAATAAGAAATAAACTGAGCTCTTGCAGGCAGCAAGGCACACCTACAGAGCACAGGTACTAGGCAGTGTCAACCTAGATTTGGGGCCCCACTTGCCATTTCTTTGCTGTGTGATCTTAGGCAAGTTACTTAATCTCTCTGAGCTTTACTTTCTCTACCCGTAAGATGGAGATAAGAATACTCACTTTGAAGAGGTTAGTGAGAATTAACATAAAGCCTCTGGGACAGTATCTATGCACAAGCCATGGTCCAGACACCATTCTCCACTTCTGGTATCTTCTCTAGCCATTGTCTCCTCACCTACCTCATCTCTGTTCCTGAGAGCTTGACAGGGATTTGCAGAAAATGTGTTTCTTTGTAAGGTCTCTGTACAGCACTACGTAAATTCAGCATGTCAGATAAACACAGTATTGAGAAATGACTCTACATTTCCACCTAACCTTGATTTGCGGATTCAGATCCCTAAGATGCAAAGGGAAATTAAACTCTGGCTCCTAAACCAGCCTTCTCCTCCACCCCACCCCACACCCCCACCATGATAAGTCTGCATGGGTTTCAGGAAGCTTCATGTGAAAATAACACCTTGAAACCTGAAACAAAAGGAACTGGAAGGCTTCTGCAGGAAGTATAATATAAAAGTTAGCTTTGCAGAAGGTAGAGGGTGGGAGTTCAAAAAAAATAAGCAATCACCAGGAGGGTTTTGTTTTTCCTTTCAGAATGATTCTTGATGGCACATAGTACTTTCATTGGTTCTCTGACTTTGAGAGGCTGACAAATAGCAATCTTAGTTTGAAAATCTATTGTTACTCTTGGGGTTTTGAGCAGAGTGGAAAGGATTGTTTTGAACAATTTCTCATGGACAAGTGGAAGCTGTACTCTTGCTACAAATGATTCATCCGGGAGAAATGATATATAAACAAGACTGCCTGCTTGGAAAGCACACGGGAGGGCGCAGTATTTTAGAAGGGTTTTTCACTTTCATGCCAGCTAACGATCAAAGCTAGCTCTTAAAATAGTAGGGGTGCTGTGAAATGGAGACTTCAGAAAGTGTTTTTTAATCTTACATCTTATAGTTAATATCAAAGAAAGCAGTTCTTAAATCTCTGACTAAGACCGCTTATTCTCACAAGGTGATCATGTATCAATAAGTTGATTCAGTCCTTTAAAAAAAAAAAACTCTTTCTTTTGTCCTGGAATATATAGCTGATTGGGGCTTCCTAGTGGCCTTAGTGGTAAAGAACCCACCAGCCAATGCAGGAGACTGAAGAGATGCAGATTTCATCCCTGGGTCAGGAGGATCCCCTGGAGGAGGGCATGACAACACACTCCCGTGTTCTTGCCTGGAGAATCCCATGGACAGATAAGTCTTGGGGGGGGGGGTACAGTCCATAGGGTTGCAAACAGTCGGACAGGACAGAAGCGAATTAGCATATATGCATTGCGAATAGCTAATATTTATTGGACACATACATTTAACGGCCAGGTCATGGGCAAAGCTCTTTTGTAAAGTGCTCACTATTATCCCATGCGTTGAGCAGTATTATTTTGGCAGAGACTGATAGGTGCTTAACCAGTGCTCAGTCACCCAGTCACAAACGTTAAAGACTGTATTTCCCAGACTTCCTCGCCATTAGAAGCAGACAATGAAATACACATGGAAATTGCTAGATGAACTTCTGAGAAAGCTCTTTAAAGCTGGTAGGATGCCTTTTATTGCCCTGATAGTTTCCTCTGTCTTGGTAGGAATGGGGACTTGATAGCTGGAGAACACTGTATCACCATGAAGTGACTTTAGGATGGAAGCCATGTGCAAACAACAGGGGAGCACAGAGGAACACATACTTCTGAATATTGAGAGCTGCCACACCATCTCCCTTCTCTTTTTGTGCAATAGAGGAGATAGATGTCTAGCATTTTTAAAGTCACTGTTATTTGGCTGTTCTGTTTTACTCAATAGGACCTAATCCTGATTGATTTAATTATCTTAATAATTATCTTACGAGGCAGACACAGATGGTACTCTCCAATTATCTCCATGCTCCTCTACCTTTCTGTTTACCTTGCAGTTGGGTTGGATGTGTCTAATTTTGGCCAATGGGCTCTGAGCAGAAATGACATGTGTCACTTAAGAGCCATTGTGCCCTCTCCAGCTCTCTCTTCCCTGTCACAGCGTCGTTGGAAGCCACACAATGAAATGGGGTGGTAGTGTCACAAGACAGAAAAAAATGGGATCCCTGAGTCACTAAATTTAGAAGAACTTCCGTTAACCTGCCTTTTGTGAGACTTTGGGTGAATGAGAGATTTACTTTTGTTTTGCGAAGTCAGTGAGACTTCAGAGTTTGTTATTACACTGTAGGCTAACCTATCCTGACTAATGTACCCTATTTTATAAATGAAAAAACTGACTCTTTCAGCATTTAAGTAACTTGCCCTATTCAAAGGGGCTACTTAGTGACCAAGTCTATCCGACTCACAATAGCCAAATTCTGTGGTCTCCCTATCTCCTTGGTATTGGCCACCATGGTATTTCTCATCCTGTTGGCTTCCTGTCATTTGGTTTCATCCAGGTTGTTCCTCCCATCTCTCTGCATCTCTCTTTGGCCTAGACAAACTACAATCTGCATGTCCAAGTCTTAAACTATGACATTAAATCATAGAATTACGCCTCATATTGTAATTCTGTCTTGGAATTTGAGTCTTGGCTGGTTGAGTTGGCCAATACTGAAAATGGCCACTTAGCATCTGGCTTCTATTTGGTCTTTGGCTAAAACAAAACAAAAAAAACCTCAAAATTAATTTTCATCACTGAGTTTGTAGTATTTTCTGTTTTCTTCCCTTAGCACAATAAAGAAAAAAAAAAAGCAAGATGTGGCTATATCACTGTAACTGAATCACAACTTGGTGGGTTGGAACAGCTTGCTAATAAGAAAAACTCGTGTATTCAACAGATGTTATGTTGCAGAGGCCCTGATAGGTTCTGGGAATTCAAGGTGAATTTTTTACAATAGTCCTTGTTTTAAAGCAGTACACAATCTAATGACCTGTATAAATAAATAAGAGGCAAAAATAGTGTGATAAGCCCACAGGGAATCAGGGTGTATGAACGCCGTGATGACACAAATGGGAGAGTTGTCTTGTCCACCTAGAATGGTCTGGATTCCCACATGAATGGGTTAGTGCCACAGCTGGAAGAATTTTTCAGAGATTGCTGAATAGTGAATGTTGTGTTAAGTGGGTTCCATAAATCAACTCTCCACACCCCCTTCCCCAACCACGCTTTACAACTATTACGTCTATTCCAAGGATGAGTAAACTGTTGTTCAGTAAAGGAAAGAGCCTTGCCTAAGGTCACACAAGTAGGATTTTTAACTCATTTTTGTCCAACTCCAGAACTTTCCCCCCAGTATACCAATCTGGTCTCTCTAATAAGACAGATGGGTTTATTTCTACAACCTCTGCTGTCTAATCCAGTGAATTCCCTGAGCCAAGCCCTCCGCAGCTCCATCGCAGCTTGGGCTTCTTAGAAATTCGATGCTCATCCTCAAGGGCTTGCTACCTGCTGAGCCTTCTTATTGATTTTGAAATAAGAGCTGCCCTGTAAACAATATCTGCTGCTTACTTCCTGGACTCCGGCTGGTGGGGTAAGAACATTTTCAGTGCACATGCTTCCCTATTCTGTAAAACTGTGTTTATGCTTGGTCCCCCTGAAGGCAAACGATGCCGGTACTTTTGTCTCAGCCAAATTTGTTGCCTGGGCCTTTTCTAATCCTTTACACCCTGAGAAGCAGAGCACTGCGCGTGCCCTTTGGCGCCATCTACTGGCACTGTTGGGAGTCTGACGGCGTCTCCCGGAGAGGAGTTGTGATATATTCAGTAGCTAATCCCTGGTGGCTCAGAGGTTAAAGCGTCTGCCTCCCATGCGGGAGACCCGGGTTCGACCCCTGGGTCGGGAAGATCCTCTGGAGAAGGAAACGGTAACCCACTCCAGTATTCTTGCCTGGAGAATCCCATGGACGGAGAAGCCTGGTAGGCTACAGTCCACGGGGTCGCAAAGAGTCGGACACGACTGAGCGACGGAACGGAATTCAATGAGTCTTACTACTACATTAGCAGATTCTTTTTTTCCTACACGGACCAGACGATGACCAATTAGTAAAGAGAGCAGATATCAAATACATTGTTGCTACTCAGTTGCTCAGTCGTGTCCGACTCTTTGCGACTCCATGGAGGCAGCACGCCAGGCTTCCCTGTCCTTCACTGTCTCCTGGAGTTTGCTCAAACTCACGTCCGTTGAGTCGATGATGCCATCCAACCATCTCATCCTCTGTCACCCCCTTCTCCTCCTGCCCTCAATCTTACCCAGCATTGGGGTCTTTTCTAATAAGCTGGCTCTTCACATTAGGTGGCCAAAGTATTGGAGTTTCAGCTTCAGTATCAGTCCTGCCAATGAATATTCAGGGTTGATTTCCTTTAGGATTGACTGATTTCATCTCCTTGCAGTCCAAGGAACTCTAGAGCATTTTCTGCAGCACCACAGTTCGAAAGTATCAATTCTTCAGCACTCAGCCTTCTTTAGGGTCCATCTGTCACATCTGTGACCTAGTACTGGACCTAGTAGTCTAGTCAAACCATAGCTTTGACTAGATGACCCTTTGTTGCAAAGTGATATCTCTGCTTTTTAATATGCGGTCTAGCTTCGTCATAGCTTTTCTTCCAAGGAGCAAGCATCTTTTAATTTCATGGCTGCAGTCACTGTCTGTAGTGATGTCAAATACATTATCTTACTTTAAAGAGACTAAAGTCCCCTCTCTCTCTCACTTTTCCCACCCCACCAATTGTGACATTCTTTCATCTTCAATCCTCTCTCCCTTTAAAAATATTTATTTTCTTACTATATAGAGATCAGGGCATGGGGCACACAGCCACACACCTGAGCAAGCAGAGGGGCTAACTGATTTGCTGGTATAATGAAAAACATTGTTTTTCAGCTGATTATTATGACTCCACAATGGGCACCAAATCCCATTTAAGATCCACCCGGGAAGTCTTCAAAGGGACACTGTTCCAGGTCTGTACCTGGCAAACGTGCCAACTCTCAGAGTCTTTGCAAAGGAATAACCCATGTTTGGAGACCCAGGCCTGTCAGATCAAAACCAGACCGGGCCTCCAGACCTTCAGACAAGTCACAACAGTGAACTCAACTCATCCATTTTCAAAATGCGGCCTGTTCTCTTTCCAGAATGGAGCAGAGCCTCTCAGATTGGCACTGGCTGCTATATTTGATATATTAGGGAGAATCCTGACTCCTTCCAGGTTTCTGCTGGTCTGTTTTAAATCCAAATAGCTTGGCTGAGTGTGGTTTTTAGTTATTTTTTCATTTGAAATGGAATTCAAAACAGCAGGGGCATGAAGCCCAGATACGAATGGGAAAGAAAATAAAAGGGTCCCTGGAGTTTCCCCTTCACCTTCCACATTAAGGAAAAGGAATATCGTTGTAAACCAACTTTCTGTCAAAGTACCATGCAGGGAGGGTGAAATTGCTGAGCTGTTGGAATTTTACAATATTTCTAATGCTTTTGGTTTTCTTTAGAGGTGGTTTGATGGAGGGATCAGGGGTTCAACTTTGGAGCCAAATCCTGCTCCTGCCTCTTACAGTCTCAGGGCCTTGGCCATTTTCTGTAACCACTCAGTCTCAGTTTCCTTACCTGGGAACGAGCTTGCCATAGTTACCTGAGGTAACTATGTGAGGTTGAAGCAAGGTAATACAGAAGGCATTTACCACGGGCATGGGCACATCACAAGAGCTTCATAAACAGCTAATGTTATGATCAGTCTCTCATAGCCAGAAATTGCAGCTTCTGCCCTGAGAATGAAGTATGTGACTTTCAAAGACTGGCCAGAGGTTTGTTCTAAATTTTAAACAGTTACATCACTTGCTTTCTAAGGATAAAACCAATGACATTTCACTAAAGTCCTGACATATCTTTATAATATCAACAGAGAGAAGTCATGAATGTTAGTTGACTTGATTGAAATAAAGACATATTCACCAACACCCAAGAAAAAGTATAAGAAATCCTGGAAAAATCATATAATTAATTTATGTCCATGTTTACTAAATGATTAGCCTCTGTTTTGTAAACCACAGAAATCACAATTCTCAAATCATTACATCAGAGGAATGACAATCTTTCTGTATGTTTGTAATCTGTATTTTGATCAAGGATCACAAAATGGATTGTAGAAGGTTTTTTTAGACTATGAGAAATTAGTATATGTTAATTAATAAAACTGAATGGTTAAAAAAAACCCAAAACCTGGGTCTTCTTTTCTCAGTGATCTAGCCTTTCAGATTAAGACTCGGAGTTTGGGTGCCATATGTGGACATGCCATGTTCACTGCACCCCTACTGGATCAACCTGCCCCATGACCACCTCCTCCACTCATCCCCTCCCCCTGAGGGAATGGTATATTCTAAGCAAATTGGTCTTGTTACTTCTTTTTTAAAATTAAAAAAAAAAAATTTATTTATTTTTGGCTGTGGGAGTCTCTGTTGCTGCCCGGGTTTTGCTCTAGTTGCAGTGCACAGGCTTCTGCTTGTGGTGGCTTTTCTTGTTGCTGAGCACGGGCTCTAGGGCACATGGGCTTCAGTAGTTGCCGTTCCCAGGCTCCAGAGCACAGGCTCAATAGTTGTGGCTCACAGGCTTAGTTGCTCCAAGGTATGTGGAATCTTCCCAGATCGGGGATCAAATCTGTGTCTCCTGTATTGGCATGTGGATTCTTTACCACTGAGCCTCCAAGGGAGTCCCTTCTTACTACTTCTAACATATACTCTAGCCTAAGACAGCAGTGCTCTCCCCAGTCACTCTATGTGCCTGACTAATTCCTTCAGGTCTCAGTTTAAATAAAAGTCACTTCCTCCAGGAGGCCTCCCTGATTTCCTGGACTGAGGCCAGCCCCTCCTCATCCCTCAGTGAAGGCTTGGGTTGTGGCTTCCCAGTCTCTGCAGACACTGCTGTACACATTTTCTGCAGCACTCTGTAAAGGTCTGGGCTGGATAAAGTAATTGTGATAATATCTTTAATAATTTGTTTGGTGTCTCTCTTTTTTTACCTGTCAACATGTGGGCAGGAACTCCCTCCATTTTGTCTGTGAATAGTTGATACTTACCTTAGTCCCCAATGTCCCATCTCCCTGGAGCACTATCTCCCCATTTTCCTGTCAAATGCCTACTCATCTCTTTAAAGATACAATTCTAAATCAGCTTCTCATTGAAGCCATTGCTGAATTCCCTTAGGTTGTGTTCTTATTCCTGAAGTACCCTATATTTACCTGTCATGACAATTATCGGAGAAGGCAATGGCACCCCACTCCAGTACTCTTGCCTGGAAAATCCCATGGACGGAGGAGCCTGGTAGGCTGCAGTCCATGGGGTCGCTATGAGTCCAACACGACTGAGTGATTTCACTTTCACGCATTGGAGAAGGAAATGGCAGCCCACTCCAGTGTTCTTGCCTGGAGAACCCCAGGGATGGGGGAGCCTGGTGGGCTGTCCTCTATGGGGTCACACAGAGTCGGACACGACTGAAGCGACTTAGCAGCAGCAGCAGCATAACAATTATGTATTGAAGCCACCTAACTTTGATAGCAGGATCTGGGTTTTACATAACTTCTCACCTGCAGTGCTTAGCAGGTGCCTGGACAGAGGAGATGAATGAATTCAATAAACACGAGGTGAATGAATAGAGCCACGTGACCTTCTGAGAGAGTGACAGTCATTAAATCTCATAATGCTATCCTCAGGTGGAAAGATTTTAAGACTATTTATGTCAAGAACTGGTTACTATATTACCTCCCAGCAACGTTTTAAGCCACATAAACAAGTAGATACTCATCAACCTCTCTTGGCATTTCCTACTTGCAACACTAGATTTATCATTCACTTATGTTTATAGTCAGTTCTAAGGATTTTCAAAGATCCTTCTCACATTCTGGTTCTTGGAAGTAAAGGTCTTTGATTTGTTGTAGGGAGGAAAAAGTATATTTCGTTTTATATTGGATTCTCCTTTTTCAGGGTTCGGTCATGATGATACTTGACCTCAGACTTTTTTCTACTTCTACTGCCTTAACAATTGAATTGTGCAAATCCTGGTGTAGAAACTGATACTGATGCAGTTCAATGGGCAGGGTAAGTAGAGAAAAACACAGACCAGAAGTAGACGTCCTTGGAGGGCCTCTTGATGTTTCAAAATTTTGCTTGGAGGATATTCAATTCTCTCTTTTAACTGGCCTATGTCAAGTTTTTACAGTGACTATCATAACCGCAACTAAGATTAATAAGTTTTTTACAGAATATTTTTATGTGTTTATATCATTGAATACCTCCCTCCTGAGCATTTTCCATCCAAGGAAGCATGTTCTTGATTTATATCTGGACTCACCAATTCATTAAAAGAGGTAAAACTGTGGATCGTGAGTGCCAACCTGATTCTGGAAATGAAGTAGATGCCCCTTCATCCTGGTATGGATTTGATAATAATAACAACAGATGATAATAATCTGTTTGACCTCCAGCACCTACTCCTTTGTAGGTTCTGATTGTCCTTTGAATATCTTCTCCCTTCTTCTCATCTCTAGTCATACGGTTTGATGGAATTCCCATCAATACTTTGGTTTCAGAGGTAGGCAATTGACCTACACGTCTCAGCCAACCTAGTATTATTAACAGTATGTCCTGTATCTAATTGGTCCAGGGATGGATGTGAGGCCCAGTCAGATCAAAGAAACACCATCCTGGGAGGACATGAGGAACTGCTGCCTGCATCTCACTTATTCCTACGGGCAGAGAGTGGAAGCAGCTGTATGCTATCATGCGGAGACTGAGGATGAAGCTAACTCTTCTCCCAGCAAGCTGAGAGAGAAGCGACGGCTGAGATGGCCCCACACAGCCCTTCTGGCTGCTTTGCTGTGAAGTCATGGCCCTTCCCTGCGTGCCACCAATCGCTTCTTCCTTTCCTGGTCCAGAGCCATCCTCAGAGGCTCATTCGACAGCTCTCAGGGCAACCCAGGCTGAGAGGCACCCTGCTTGGATAAGGCATTTCACCGCTCGGGCATTCATGTACAGCTGGCTATTTGAAATCCTGCCTCTTCTGACTTCACTTCCTGAATGTGCTGACAGGCCTCTGAGCCAAGCCAAACAGGTTCCCAACGCCATGCCTGCAGAGTATTCCCCTGTGAGTGCAGCTGGGGAAACAAAACTTTTCTCCAGCCCGCAGAGAGGACCTGCCAGCCCTTATATGACCAAGAAGCAGGTCCTGGGAGACCTCGTTGAATCTTAATGGAAAATGTTTTCATTTCAGTCATGGTGGTGTGGGGTGTGTGAGTGTGTGTGTGTGTGTATCTGCACTGGCTTGGGCAGGGAGGTGGGATTCCTGATCATTTCTTCTTGACAAATCTACAGTGGAAAAATGACTAATTATTGCTTGCCTGTTCTATATGGGCATCTGAACCTTCCAGCATATATCTGAACCTTGTGGCAACCTTCTGAGGTAGCCATGGCTGGCCTCATTTTTACAGAAGAAGGACTTAGCAACATTAAAGAAATTTATCTGACCCTCCCAGCTTTGAGCTTCCAGGCTGAACCCCTGGGTACCTGACTCCAAAATCCCTGTGTCGCCACTAAGTCCTAAAACTCCACTTCTCTATTCTAGCTTGTAACATCTCGACTCTTCATCTGGTCAGAAGGGTAGCAAGAAACTATGGAAAGGGCAGAGTCTCTGGTGTGTTCCCAGTTCTGTGGTCATGCAAGTTAGTTTTCTTCTCTGAATCTCAGTTTCCTCATTCACAGTGTGCAGTGATAGCAATGCCTATGCCAGGAAGGCTGTGAGGTTCCACTGAGATATAAATTCATGTGGCAGTACTACTCAAGGGCAAGGTCATAGGTAAGCAAAGGAAGCTCTCTGGAATTAAGAAGAACATGGATTCACTTCGAGCGTCCCCAAGTTACTTATAAGGAGAGTGAAAAGGTTGCCTTGAAGCTCAACATTCAGAAAACTAAGATCATGGCATCTGGTCCCATCCCTTCATGGGAAATAGATGGGAAAACAGTGGAAACAGTGTCAGACTTTATTTTTTTGGGCTCCAAAATCACTGCGGATGCTGATTGCAGCCATGAAATTAAAAGACACTTACTCCTTGGAAGGAAAGTTATGACCAACCTAGATAGTATATTAAAAAGCAGAGACATTACTTTGCCAACCAAGGTCCATCTAGTCAAGGCTATGGTTTTTCCCGTGGTCATGTATGGATGTGAGAGTTGGACTGTGAAGAAAGCTGATCGCCAAAGAATTAATGCTTTTGAACTGTGTGCTGGAGAAGACTCTTGAGAGTCCCTTGGACTGCAAGGAGATCCAACCAGTCCATTCTAAAGGAGATCAGTCCTGGGTGTTCATTGGAAGGACTGATGCTGAAGCTGAAACTCCAATACTTTGGCCACCTCATGCAAAGAGTTGACTCACTGGAAAAGACTCTGATGCTGGGAAGGATTGGGGGCTGGAGGAAAAGGGGACGACAAAGAATGAGATGGCTGGATGGCATCACCGACTCGATGGACATGAGTTTGAGTGAACTCCGGGAGTTGGTGATGCACAGGGAGGCCTGGCGTGCTGTGATTCATGGGGTCACAAAGAGCTGGACATGACTGAGCGACTGAACTGAACTGAAGATAGAAACCTCTGTTTTCTCATGTATTACAATAAAACCCTAACATTTACCTTGTAAGCCCTAGTACAGTGTCTGCTACATAGTAGAAATTTAGTAACTTGGTATGCATATTGAATATTTTACAGGTTTTTTTAATTTAACTATACGTGTGACAGACACTGTTGTTTCCTACTGGAGTGGTTAGGAAAGTCTAGGTGGTGCTACAATAATAAGATGTCCTCAAATCTCTGTGTCTTAATACAACAAAGGTTTAATCCTGTTAAATGTCTACTGTAGATGCTGGGGGTGGGGAGGGACTCTAATCTGCATCAACGTCATTTAAGGACCAGGTTAATAGATGTTCCATCTTTGTGCTTCCACAGTTGCTGAGGCTGGGAAAAGGAAATGTGGCAAACCTCACACTTCCTCTTAAGGAGGTCAAGGATGTCACCACTGCTCGTATTTCATTGGCTGACAAAGTCACAAGGCCTCTTACTCAATATCCAAAAGGTAGAAGATAGGGAAGTACTACCCTACCTTGTACCTAAGAGGAAGACTGGAAATATCTGGTGGAGAGCACTAATGACTATCTACCAGTCCAAAAGCCATCCTCCAACTCAGTTATTTCTTACTATCAGAGCCTTGATTTTTACTTGTTAAAAAAATTATTATTTATCTGGCTGCATCAGGTCTTAGCTTTGGCACACGGGATCTTTCCTTGTGGAATGCGGCTTACATGGAGCTTGTCCCAAGGCATGTGGTATCTTAGTTCACAACCAGGGGTCAAGCCCCCATCCCTTGCACTAGAAGGCGGATTCTTAATCACTGGACTACTGGGGAAGTCCCTGTTGATGCTGTCTTGAGCCCACACAAGAAGCATCTCTCACACCCTGACGATGGTGAAAGGAAAAGATGAAAGCCCATGATGATGTTGCTGAGCTGCTGTATTCTCCTTGGACCTTGTTTAATAGTGCCTTCTGTTACTGGCCTGTGTAAGCATCCTAACTGGTAGCGTGAGTGACTATATCATGGTCCAGGTGCCTGCTTATCTTTTTTCAAGATTTGCCGTAAGGTCAGGATGTTCCTCCCTACAAGCATGAATACAGGATGAATCAAATACACCCTGGAAGAGATCTGCTATTAGCAGAAGCTGATAGACAGAAAGTCTTGAGGAGGCCTGGGAAACACCCAAGTTCTGTCCAAGTAGCTAGTGAATATTAATAGCCCAAGAAGGTAGTAACTCAAGGATCTGGTAACCCAGTTTTTTGAAGGAATGATGAAGCAACCATCAGGCAATGTCTTTTAGTGGATGTACATGAAGGAAGTTTGTATAGCAAGAAACTGTCAGGGCTTCTCAGCACTAGTGTTCAGGTACCTCCAGAGTGGAGGGGTTTGCATCATGGCAAGGAGAGTTCATTAGACATTACTAGTATGGATCAAATATCCCAGGAGACTATCTGATTACCTTTGCTCAGATGCTGTGCACATCAAAGAAACTTCTGATGACTAATTCAGTTCCTCAGGGTCCTTACTGTAGAATCAAGGTGTCCCGGGATCACCAGGGCATCTGGTTTGTGGAACAGTAGAGGAGAACAATATGGTTCTTGATGGCTGGGGACCTAATCATGGCCCCACCAGTCACTGGATGACGAGCCTCAACAGAAACTCTTAAAACTCACTGGGGGCCTCAGCTTCTGTTCCTGTGAAACACAGTTACTAACAATGACACATGCAGGGTAGTGGTGAAAATAAAGGGAAAGTGAAGGGATGAAAGCACATTGGAGAGGGCAAAAGTATAAACTGGCCAGTACCAGTCAGAGCTCACTCCTCTTCTCTGCTCACCCAAATCCAAGAAGATAGGCCTTCCCGTCACACTTAGGGTACCCTAGAGTTTTCCCCAGGCTTCCCCTCATGCTGACCCTTCCTCTGGAATTCCTGACCCTCTCTTTTCTACTCTTGACATGTTGAACTCTTAAATCATCTCAGTTCAGTTCAGTCACTCAGTCGTGTCTGACATTTTGAGACCCCATGGACTGCAGCACGCCAGGCCTCCCTGTCCATCACCAACTCCTGGAGTTCACTCAAACTCATGTCCATTGAGTCGGTGATGCCATCCAACCATCTCATCCTCTGTCATCCCCTTCTCCTCCAGCCTTCACTCTTTCCCAGCATCAGGGTCTTTTCAAATGATTCAGTTCTTTGCATCAGGTGGCCAAAGTACTGGAGTTTCAGCTTCAACATCAGTCCTTCCAATGTATATTCAGGACTGATTTCCTTTAGGATGGACTGGTTGGATCTCCTTGCTGTCCAAGGGACTCTCAAGAGTCTTCTTTAACCCCAAAGGTCAATTCTTCGGCACTCAGCTTTCTTTAATTAGTCTCAATTTGAGTATTTCTCCATAAAGACTAGGATGACAACCAAACTCTTGGTGTGAAACAGACAGTACTTCACAAATGAAACCTTAAACTCTTCTGCTTCTTCTCCTTCATTTTTCTTCTCACATCTGTATTTCCAACCTCTCCAAGCAGCTTACAAGTCCCCCATCACATGTTTTCTGATGCCTTGTGCCTTTGCATACAGGTTCCTCCTTTTCTGCCTGCTGAGTTCCACCAAGATGTCACTTCACCTGTGAAGTCTTTCCTGATAAAGACTCCTCCTCCTGCACCGGGCACCTCTTTCTGCTTCATCTCTGTACTCCTCCGCACCAGACTGGGAGTTCCTAGAGAACAGAGTTTGTGTTGGAGGCCCAGGGCAATGCCCTTTTTGTGATGTCAAAAGTCCAAAACCAAATAACTGGAGCCAAATTCCAGAGTTAGGAAGGGATTGTTTCACCTTCTGTGGCTATCCCGGCTTCTAGCCCTCTTCCCTTCTTCTATAACATTTTACTTGATACGTATAGAAGTAGGTGGTGGGAGCAAGGGGTGAGCAAGACGGAAAGACATTTTATTCCTTGGTTCAATAGATGTGCATCTTCTCTAATAATAAAATTACATGGGGATTAGATATATTAGCATGTCTCCATCAAGTAAACCTTGAGTACTAACTTATGGACCCCTGAAATACATTAACTTTGCAAACAGAAAGTTCCTTCAGTCATTACCAATGAAATAGTTGGTTTTAAAAAAGCTACATCTAGAACTATTTTTTGTGCCTGCCTAATGATCACATTTTATCCTTCCCCATTTCCACCTCCAAGCCTAATGCTTCAAACAGGCCCATTTGATATAAGAAAATGCCCACTTGCAGAGGAGGGAAGGGACACTCTGTGTAGCTGGGGAAGAATGAATGTTGTTTAGTTGCTTAGTTGTGTCTAGCTCTTTGTGACCCCATGGACTGTAGCCTGCCAGGCTTCTCTGTCCAAATTTCCCAGGCAAGATTACTGGAGTGGGTTGCCATTTCCTTTTCCAGAGGATCTTTCCAACCCAGGGAACAAACTTGCATCTCTTTACCACTGAGCTATCAGGGAAGCCAGGAAGAATGAAGTTGCTAACAGTTTAATTCTCTTAAGAGCACTCATTGAGACTAGGTTTTTGTACCTGGTGATTGTCCAGACTTGACTTTTCTGAGGGTCTTCAATCCATTTGGAGTTGTGCACTTGGAAATGGATGAAGTATATTGCACTAGAAGAAATTAACCTAGAATTATTTTGGAGCATTTAAGTTCAATTGTCTATCCTGTTAACACGCATTTATTTTATGAACATCTACGCAACCAGGAACTGTACTAGGAGTCTGGGGTCCACAGATGAATAGGGTAGGTTCTGACCATGACACAGAGAGGTTCACAATGATAATCCTTTGATAAGTGCTATCAGAAGTTTTGATAAAATGTTAGGGATGCTCAGTGGAGAATATTCATTCCACCTGAAGAGGGAGTTAGCACGAAAGGCATCACAGAGAAGGTGCCACTTTTGCAAAGCCTCGAAAAATGGGTAGGATTCAGCAGTTGAGCCAGAAGAAAAAGTATTTCAGGCAGAGAAATGTGTGCAAGAAGCACGAAGAGGTGAAAATGCACGAAATTCAAATTCACACACAGATACGTTTTTCATAGTGAATGTATAAACATTCAGCTTAGAAATTAACCTTTTTCGAGTCATGGAACTTTTTGAGAACTAAACAGAGCTAATGATCTCTCTCCCTAGGGGAGTGTGTGTGTGTACACACGTACACACCCATACGCAAAGACAATTTTGTAGGCATTTTCACTGAGTTCATAAGCCCTCTCCCGCAGTGGACACAAAGAGTTAAGAATTTCTGAAATATACATACGTAAAACAAAGTAAAAGAGGATTCATGGTTTCATATACCACTGGTTTAATCTTCTCCAACTGTTAGTGTTACCCAAACAATAACTCATTGAGTGTCAAAATAACAGACTTTTTTTTTTTAACATTGACTTTTGAGTGTCTGCAAGTATCTAATTTTGTCTCCAAAGTTTATAGGAGATTATTGATGAATTTCCTTTACCACAATTATTTTTTCTGTCTCTTTTGTTAAGAGTTTCAGGGATATACATTCAAAGCCATAATTGAAACAAACAAGGGTAGTGATAGGTATGAGTTTCAGGCTTTTTTTTTTTAAACGTCAGAGTCTAAAGCAAACTGGGGAGTGGTGTGGCTTTTCTGTGCTGCTCTGTTGTCTGGGCTTAGTCTACCTTTGCAGGTAATTAATTCCCCAGCCTGCTTATTTTTTCTAGTTGGCTCTTGTTTAGCTTCCACAGAGCCCCACCCCAGAGTGCTTTATTGTCCCTCTGCTCACTATTCCTACATATGGTCAAAATAAACTCACCTTCCGGGTTGCTGACATCAGCAAATTCACTGTTTGGCAAACTCTTGTCTCTGCTCCCAGTAATCCTTTGTTAAAGAAGTATTATTACGATGGAGTATCTGATAGGTTAACAACTCAGTCCAATCCCTTCCACTCCTAGATATCCTCCCAAGGAAAAACTCTTTGTCTTTCGATTTACAGCCACAGGCAGGATATTAGCACTCTCAGACCTGTTGGGTACTAGAGCACTGCTAATGAGCAAACGGCCTGCCTCAATTAGTGGTTTGTGAAATATTCCTGGATATCAAATTGCTCTTGCTGCTTGATAATCACACTGCCTCTTGGGATTAAAAGCAACCAAGCAAAAATTGTTCCCTTGTTGAGTTCTGCCTTATTGATCTCCTAAGTTTTATCTGCAGACAGAATTTAAGTTTACCATTTCCGCAGAGTGAAGTTTTATTAATACGTAAGCAATCACTGCATTTATGTTCATGTTTTTTCTCTTGTGAATCTTTTTATAGTATCTAGATTACCATCTTTTGAGAGTCTATAATATTTTAAGCAAGGTTATTTTAGAGACGAATGAAGAAACTATAGAATTTGGAACAGTAAACTGCTATACTGGTAATTTGTCTAGGCACAGGTGTTTATTTCAGGGAGGGGGTGAATGGAAAGAGAAGTACGGGGAGAGAGAGAGAGAGAAAGAGAATGAATGAAGCAGAGAAACGTTTCATCCAGACTGCAACTTCTGTGTTGATTTTTCCTAAATTCTTTGCTTCTTAATTACCAAATAACTTCAGATGGCAGTAATGTTAACCCCGCAACTTAAAAGAAAAGCTTCAGAATAGAGCCTGGGAAGAAAGAAAGTAGAAAAGGGAAAGGAAATCAAGATCTGTTATTGGTATTTGAATACGTTTATTGTGACAAGAATGCTGTTATAAATATTCATAAGCAAAGACCATCTCTTTTATCTAGGAATTGTTAAAGATTCCAAATTGGAAGGATACAGCTTTTGTAAAAATCTGCCACCATTCCTGCTTTGAGAATAAGTATCTATTGTTTAAGTTTAACTAACATTATAAATGGTCACAGCACATGCCACTTGATATAATCCAAACTAAAATGTTAGATTTCCCAGTGGGCTGTCCCTCTCCACCACAACCTTCCTTCTCTCATCTTCCTGAAATGCCACACTATCCTTTGTAAGCAACTCTATGTCGATTGTTGGGGAGGGAAAAGTATAACTTGAGGAGAGCATCAGCTGCAGTTCTTTCTCAAGTCCAGCAGACAACAGTTTTCAGGGCCTGCTAGCAGGAAGCACCCACAGTGATTTTAATTGACACTCAACTCTTTCAACTCCACCTAGACAAGTAATCTATAGATAATGCAGAAAAGAGGTTGGGGGAGGGGTAACTTTTTCAATATTTTATTGTATTTTCTTAAATATCCTTTCTGGAATTTTCAGAAACAAAACATAAAAAAATTATATACTTTATTACAAATGGTAAACTCAAGAGTGCTCCAAATCTCTTATTTACAAACAAGGCTGGGCAGGACACCCAAACAAACAAACATGAAATAACTTACAAAGGCATGAAGCTGTTTATTGACAGTAATCAGCTTTCATCAAATTAAAAAATATATATATGTACATACACAGTTATGGAAGGCAGGCCAGAAAGAGCTCATCTGCAGGCTGGGCCTCGCTCTCACAAACCTCCCTCCCGCCTCCCCTCCCCCACCCCCTTTGTGTTCTTAAGGAGTACTACAGAAGCGATCTACAGTCTCTATTGCAGTTTGCAACCCCCCTCCCCCCCCCCCACCCCTTTAATACTGAATGAGATCGAATGTTAGGTCCATGCAGTTCTTGGTCAATGTTAAAGAAAAGTCTAACGTTGTGTCTGCGCGGGGACAGCCCGTCCGCAAAGCGGGGCAGCCCGCGAGCCGCCGTTCCCTGGCTCCTTGCCAAGGGAGGGCGCGCCAAGTCCTTCCCACTCGTGCACACTGGGGGCGCCGTCAGGACGCAACCCAGTCCAACTTGAATACCCTTGGCTTTAGTTCTCGGACACTTTTTTTCCCCTCTGTTTCTCTCTCGCAACTTGTCAAGTTCTCAAATCTGTCTGTGTTATTTATATTTTTTCTCCGTTGCCCCTCAGCCCCGACAGTCTCGCCTCAAAACGTTTGCAACTGCTGCGTTAGCATGAGTTGGCACCCACTGTTAACGTGGTTCATGACTTTCTGTTTAAGCTGGGCCACCTGTTCCCTGAGCATATTGGCCGTGGACGCCAGCTCTGAGTTCTGCGCTTTCAAGGTTTTCACTTTTTCCTCCAGCCGCGCGATCCTCTCCAGCTTCCTTTTCCGGCACTTGGAGGCAGCGATGCGGTTCCTCATGCGCTTCCTCTCCGCCTTGATCCGCTCCTGGGACTCCATGTCGATGGGGGACAGGGGCGGCGTTTCCCCGGGCATCTCGGGCACCGTCTGCGGCTCCTCCTTCAGGGCCTGCAGCCGCGGGTGCTGCACGGGGATCTGCTGGGGCAGGTGGTGCGGCGGCTGCGGCGGTTGCTGCTGCTGCTGCTGGGGCTGCGCGGGAAAGGCCAGGCCGGCCGCGCCGTAGGAGGGCGCCCCGCCGCCGCTGCTCAGCGCGCCGGGGTTGAAGTTGCTGAGGTTGGCGTAGACCGGCGGCTCGCTGTGCAGGCTGGCGCTGAAGCCGCCGCTGCCGCTGCCGCCCGCCACCGAGGCCACCGCCGGGGCCACCAGGCCCCCCCCGCTGACCGGCTGCGCAGCCGACGTGACGCTGGGCAGCGTGTTCTGGCTGTGCAGTTCGGCCAGGGCGCGCACGAAGCCCTCGGCGAATCCCTCCTGCTCGTCCGTCACGTTCTTGGGGCACAGGAACTGAGTGGGGGTCGGCGTGGTGGTGATATGCCCGTTGCTGGACTGTATGATCAGGCGCTCCAGCTCGGGCGACGCCAGCTTGAGCAGTCCCACGTCGGGCGAGGTGAGGAGGTCGGAGTTCTTAGCCCGGAGGTGCGGCTTCAGGCTGCCCACCGGGTCGGCCAGATTCAGGGTCATGCTCTGCTTCAGAATCTTGGGGTTACTGTAGCCGTAGGCGCCGCTCTCAGACTGGAGGAACGAGGCGTTGAGGGCATCATCGTAGAAGGTCGTTTCCATCTTTGCAGTCATAGAACAGTCCGTCACTTCGCGTGGGCTTAGTTGAAGCTGCGCGCAGAAGTTTCGGGGCCGCAACAGCGCGCTGGCAAGCGGGGGACACCCGCGCCTCCCCGGGCGATAAGCAAGGAAAGTTTCTGGAAGAGCGCGCGCCCCCGCCGGCTGGCAGACCCCACCCCCCCGGCGCCCTCCTCACCAGCTCGGTCCGGGGGATCGCAGGGTTAAGAGATCTCACTTGTCCGCTCGCGCGCGCCGCCCGGCTTTGAAAAGTCGCGGTCACTCACGGAGCTCTCTCGAGCGCAGCGGTTCCTCAGAGCCCGCGGACGAACTCGCTTCCCGGTGACAGCAGGGAGCGCGGACCCCGCGGTGGCCGGCCGCCGGCGGGTGTCCGCCGCCCCGACTCGGAAGACTGTCCCCTCCTCCGCTGCGAGGGGGAGGGGGCGCCCGGCAGCCGCGGCTCGCGCTCGCCCAAGTTCAGCAACCGGTGCGAGCAAAGCGGAGCGCACGTCCTCCCCTCTCCGCCGCCTCTTTTTTTTACCGCCGCCGCGGCAGCGTCGGGCGGAGGCAAGGTTTGCAAAAGTTCGTTCCGGGACCCGGCGGCCACTTGTCCCCTGTCTTCCTGGCCGGGAAAGTTCTTGCCACTGCAGCCGCTCTCCGGACTTCCCCGGGCGGACAGTAGCCGCTCTCCGCGCTGTCAGCAGCGCCCGCGCAGCGGGGCTCTCCGCCTGGGGGCGGCTGGAGAAGGGGCTCTCCCGGCGCTCCCCAAAACACCAGGCCGGGAGCCACAAGCGCTAGCTCCAGGCAGTTGGAGAGAAACTGGAAAAGAAAATAGGATTTGCAGTCCTTCCCAACTGACTGTGCCTGTCTGCCTGCCTGCGTCCGCGCACCTCCACTCCCGCCTCGCAGCTTCAGCCACACTCAGTGCAACTCTGAGCCCTTATCCAGCCGGAGCTCACCACTTATCTGCTACCAGTCAACCCCTAAAAATAGCCCATGATGTCACCCCAAGGCCTTCCCATTGGCTCGCGTCGCTCTCAGGGGGGCGGGCCCACCCGTCGCCATGGAGACCCCACCCTAGAAGATTCTTCTCTGGGCCCGCGGAGGCTCACGGGATGAGGTAATGCTCCGTTGCCCTCCTACAGTTGGGCCCTTCTTTCTCCTCCTTCCCCCCAACCCCCTCCGTGCGCCTCGCGCCCCTCTCTTCCCCCTCCCTCCCCGGCGCGTCTTTCCCCGCCCGCCCGGTGCATTGTGGGCTGACGTCTTGGGGTTTGACTGTCTAGTGACGGTGGCTGCCGCGAGCCGGGCGAACTCGGGCGCTCCCAGCCTCTGAGGGAAGTGGGCTGAAGTTTAGGGCTCCGACGGGAATGCCAGTGATGCTAGGACCCAGGAGGCCGGGGGAACCGAGCCAGGTGTCTGGGGCCGAGGGCGCGGGGCGGGTGGTATTTCCCCACTTGCGGGCTCGATGTCACCCGCGGGCACTTCGCCGCCGCGCGGGCCGGGCCGGGCCGGTTGAGCGCCCGGGCCCCTGGCCCCCCCGCACTTCCGGGGGGCGGGAGCACCGCCCTTAAGGTGGCTCTATTAAGTCCCCTGTGGGGCCGAGTGAAAGTGGCTTTTAAATTTGGGGGCAGTTCGTGAGAGTCGCCCCTCAAGTTGAGAATGCCCTGAAGTTTGTCTCCTGTCAAAGTTCAGTAGCGACTATCTGGCTCTGTCTGGAAGCCCAGTGATCTGCATTGCTTGAAACTGGGTGTTCGGCTAAGTCCCCTCCGCACCCCCACCTCACCCTCCCGACCGTGGGAGAAAGGGTGCGGGCATTCGCATCTTTGCCTCGGGGAGGTTTCTTACAGGAGGTGAATTTAGGGGGCAGCTCGGCGTCTAGTTGTGAACAATTGTTTAGGGAATCCGAAACTCGGGGAACCCCGGGGATAGTCTACTCCCCGCCCCCGCACAACATGCATAGACACACCGCACATCACACGTACCCACAAACACACTCACGCACACGCCACCCCTCCCGCCCCGATTTGCTTCCGGGAAAACAAGTCCGAGAGCAGCAGACACTTGCCAAAAGTCACGCAGCGAGTGAGTAGAATAAAGATTTAAAATTTCTCCGCTCCCGGCCGGGTGGTGGGCCCATATCCTGTGTAGCCTCTAGGAAGCGCTAGACCCATGTAAGTGGTTCCTTTTTAGTGGTTGTTCTTTTCTCCTCCCCCAACCCCGCACCCCTTAGGGACGAAAGTGTACGGTGGAAAGAATACCGAAGTCTGGAATCGTGGGTTCTCTCCTGGCCAGCGCTGCCGCGGTGTAAAGGGAGCGAATCAGAGAACTTCCCTGAGTTTCTTCATCTGCAAGTGGGGCTGGTGAGACCCACCTCATAGGCCTGGGTTAGTGTAGAGTCATCGCCTCCAGGGCTAGGAGGTGGTCACCAACAGCCCCCTTCTCTGCCCTTGGTTGGAGCTTCCCAGAGCGTCTATGGAATGCCAGGATATAAGAGTGTGACTTGGCAGGAACAGGTGGATTTAACCTGTGAGGAGGGTGAGGGAGGAAAGGGTCAGAACTCAGCTCCTTCTAGGGTTTTCTCCAGGACCGTGGTTTGACGTTGGACCTGCAGCAGTTTATGTCCCTAAGTCCTAATTCTGGCTTTTCAGCTTCTGAGCTTGGGGGACTTTAGCCTTGGGTACATAGCCGGGAGCTTTAAGGTATTTGTGGCTTTGAGAGTTGAGATTCAGCAGCCCAGCAGCAGCTGGTGTCAGGGACATCTTGACAGCTTTCCTTTCCTTTGCTTGCTCCTCATTCCCTCGTGCAGCAGGGAAAACAGTGGCTACTGTGAGCCAGGCAGTGCGGTGGGGGTGGGGAATACAGTGATGACAAGATCCAGTTACTTTTCTCCAGGAAGGAACATTTTCCTCTATATTGTTAACCTGAATCATTTTCTTTTGTAATCAGGGAGATGCTGTTTTTTTAAAAAAATAATTTTAATGATAACAGTAATAAAAATGACTACTACTAATAAACACCTACTATCAGCCAGGCCTTCACCAGAGCAATTTATATATGCTGTTTCTCCCCCATAACTATCTTGAGCTACGTATATTATTATCCAAATTTAATATATGAGGAACTAGGTCCAGGGACTTTAAGTATCCTGCTCAGGTCACACAGACAGCTGGAAATTGACTTCAGGTGTTTGTTACATTCCCTTTTTATATATTCTGTGCTATGGGAGACTTTCTTGTGAAGTATTGATTGTCTGCAGAGGAAATGGTGTTTCGATAGTGCAATGGAAGAAATTGTCTTGCCCAGTTCTCTGTAGCTTCTTTCAAAGCCTCCTTTCAGAGCTCCTGTATTTAGAAATTTCAAAACTTAGGACGTTATATAAATATATATCTTTTGCCTAAGGGTTCTGTGTGTTCCTCTCTGCCTTATGTGGTTTAGTAGGCTGATTTTCTCCTTATGTTGAGAAATAGCATATTTCATCCAAAAAATAACAGATCTTTTCATGTTAACGCGCTTGCTTGGAAGCCTTCACTGGCTTCCCCTCACAACCAGGAGAGGGTTCAGATGCCTTTGTGTGGGAGGGGGGCCTTTCACAACCTAGCTCCTGCTCTCCAGCCCCTTCCCTCACTCCTAGGATCAGGAAAGCCTGGGAGCTGCTGCCTCAACAAACAACCCTACCATCTCAGTGGCTTACCCCAGCAAATTTGTTTCTTCTCATGCCATGTCCCTACTGTGAGTCTGCAGGGGAGTTTCATTCACCAGGGACTTGGGCTGAAGAAGGCTTCAACTTGATGCATACATCTCGTTACTGTCTCGGCTGGGTGGAGGGGAGGCAGCAGATCATTCACTGGCTCTCAGAGCATCCACCTGGAAGTGACACACTGCGCTCCTGCTCACGCATCCTTGGCCAGAGCCAGTCACGTGGCCTTGCCTGACTTTAAAGCCCTGTAATCCTGCCAAGTGTCTTGAAGGAAGAGAGCCAGGAATATTTGGGGAACAATACTAATGACTCGAACAGTCTCCCTTTCTGTTCACCAAATGTTTGGCTTACTGTCCTCCCTCAGGCAGAATTCCCTCACACTCTCCTCAAGGGGGTTGACCCTGCAGGCCCATCTAGTCACAGTATATTGAACTCACTTTCCAGGTAGTGGGTGATACGTAGTAGACTCTATTGGCTCCAGATGTGCCTCTTTATCCAAAGGCAAGATGTCTGCCCAGCACACCCTCAGGGTGTAACGGGACAGACAGGATAACTGCAATGGATACACCAAAGTGAAGGAACGGGACACCATTGTGGACATTAATCCACAGAGCAGACATGTTGCCCATCCCACACCTCACCCGACACCCTGATTAGACCTGGATTCTGCTCCCTAAGTGTAGCTGCCCTGGCCATTGTTTTCCGTGACCCCTGGCCTTGTACTCTGAGAGACTCTTCCTTCTCTACATATAAAGCAGGCATAGGGAATAGGTTTTAAAATCAGCTTTTAAAAATAGGGATAGACGTGGGGGAATACAATCTCCTTTAATCCAGGCTGATGTTCTTCTGGCAGTGTAGCTCTACTCACAGTGTACGTTTCTTGTCTATTTCATTTCCAGACTTTCTATGTGCCAGTAGCTGTGGCCAATTCTTTTCTAGACAAGCATCCATGGTTTCCATGTTTCTTTGCTTTCTTGCTCTGTGGCTGCTTATATCTATCTCATTCATCTCATTCTCATATTCTCTCTCTCTCTTTCTCTCTCCTGACTTGGTTTTGAGTGCTTTGGGCTTATTGGGCTTAGGTGGGAGAGTCTTACTTTTCCTTCCTTTTTCAGAGCCGCTTTCTCTAATTGAAAGATATGCTGAGTAACATCTTAATTTATCCAGAAGTTTTAACAATAGGTTTGAGGCCATACCTTTAACTTTAGCCATACTTCAGGGCTGTTTTTCATTGGCCTTTTCTTGCTGAAAACCTTCCTTAATTTTATATTTTATTAGTTGAGATGGAGAAACAATACCTTCCTCTAACCCTTCATATCTCTGAATTTATAGTTTGCCTGCACTCTTATTCCTGCTTACAAACTGGCTAAATCTTCTCTGCGCTCACCTCTTTTTTGTAATGTTTCTGAGTGCATCCAACAGCCACCAACACATGCTACTAACATTTTATTTTACAGCCTCTTGCTTTACTTTAGTTCATTAGGTTCATCATATGCCTTCTGCTGCTGCTACTGCTGCTAAGTCATGTCAGTCATGTCTGACTCTGTGCGACCCCATAGATGGCAGCCCACCAGGCTCCGCCGTCCCTGGGATTCTCCAGGCAAGAACACTGGAGTGGGCTGCCATTTCCTTCTCCAGTGCATGAAAGTGAAAAGTGAAAATGAAGTTGCTCAGTTGTGTCCGACTCTTAGCAACCCCATGGACTGCAGCCTACCAGGCTTCTCCATCCATGGGGTTTTCCAGGCAAGAGTACTGGAGTGGGTCGACAGTGCCTTCTCCCGATATGCCTTCTAGATTATCACAATTCACCAAATAGATCACCATCCTTTTACCTTCTGATAACAGAGTGCTTAATTACTGAACTGTGGTGCTGGAGAAGACTCTTGAGAGTCCCTTGGATTGCAAGGAGATCCAACCAGTCCATTCTAAAGGAGATCAATCCTGTGTGTTCATTGGAAGGACTGATGCTGAAGCTGAAACTCCAATACTTTGGCCACCTCATGCGAAGAGTTGACTCACTGGAAAAGAGTCTGATGCTGGGAGGGATTGGGGGTGGGAGGAGACGGGGACGACAGAGAATGAGTTGGCTGGATGGCATCACCGACTTGACGGACATGAGTTTGAGTGAACTCCGGGAGTTGGTGATGCACAGGGAGGCCTGGCGTGCTGTGATTCATGGGGTCGTACAGAGTCGGACACGACTGAGCGACTGAACTGAACTGAAACACTTCAATTATTGTTGTTATTACATTACCCTGTATATAGGTGCCAGTTTTTATGTCTGTCAGGATAGGCTAGATTTGCCACCATAATAACCTAATATCTCAGTGGCTTAACAAAACAATTTTATTTCTTGCTCATACTACTTGTTCAAGGTCAGAGGGGCTTTTCTCAATATACTCACTCAAAGAGAGTCTGAATGTTTCATCTTTCAAGATGTGTGCTTCTACAATCACCCAATCACCTTAACAGGAAAAAGAAAGCAAGTTGAATTTCTATTGGCTTTAAAAGTTGCCTCCAAGAAACGACATATGTTACTTGTGTTCATATAGTGTTGGTTAAAAACTAGTCATGTGACCTTGTATTACTGAAAAGGTTCAGCAAAGTTTAATCCTACTATGTGCTTGGAAGTTAAGAGCTGGAAATGCACGTGTTTGTATAGGCCAGGTTATGCTATGGTAGCGATGCAAAACTCTTACCCAATGACAACCACAGAATTATTTCTCACTCCTGCTGCATGCCCATTATGGGCTGGCCATGTCTCTGCTTCACATACATCATCTTTGCTCTGGGACCTTTTCTTAAACATTGCTGATTGTCATGGCAGAGAGAGAAGAACATGGTGCTTTAAAGCTTCTGCTGCAAGCAGTTCATGTGGCCAAGCCTGTTGTCTGTGGGGAGGGGCAGCAAGTATTTCTACCACACCCTACACTACACATTCCTCCCATTCCATAGTCTCAGCTACCCTAAACATTTTCCATACCTCTAACATTTCCTTGGTTTTCCATTTATTACATTTATTTATTATGATTTTTCCATTTATTAAATTCCATTTATTATAAAATATCCTTAATAAAAATGCTGCCAACTCCTACTCATCCTTCAAGACCCTGCTCAAATAATTGCTCCCTCTGAAGCTTGCTTCCACCCTCAAATACTTATTATCTTCTTTGGCTCTCCTCGGTACACAGCTGAAGCTGCAAATGTACCTCACGTATTCTGCTTACAACCCTGACTCCAAATACAGGAACTGTGTCTTACTCATTTTTTGTTTTTCCAATGCTTAATGCAGGGTCTGGCACATGGAAGGAGAGAAGGTGCTCAGTAAATGCTTATTGATGAAATAGTTTTCTTAAAAACAGCCTTTTCTATACTGGTATTTGGTGTCTTAGTAAAGAATCTGCTTGCAATGCAGAAGACCTGGGTTTGATCCCTGGGTTGGGAAGATCCTCTGGATAAGGGAAGGGCAACCCACTCCAGTATTCTTGCCTGGAGAATCCCATGGACAGAGGAGCCTAGCAGGCTACAGTCCATGGGGTCGCAAAGAGTTGGACACTACTGAGCGACTTACACTAATACACACATACTGGGGTTGAGGGGGTTATTTTAATAGTCAAATAGCAACAGTAACTTGTTTTAATACATAAAATTTGGAACATGTCAAATTCCCCCACTGAACCCTCTCTAAGCACATGCTATTAGACTTGGGGCAAAATCCAGATTCTTTACTTTGGCTGTAAGATTCTACATGATCTGAGCTATCCTACCTCACCAGTCTGAAATAACTTGTACCTATCCCCTCACTATTCTGCAGCTACACTGGCTATGATTGTATCAGTCAAGATAGCCTAGTTAGAACTGAACAGATCTTAGTGACAAAAAAGTTATATTTCTTCTTTCTGCTCCACATCTGTCAAGGGTTGTCTGGAAATCTGATCATTTTGCCTTCTCCTGGGATCCAGTCTGATGGAGGAGGTACTTTTAGGAACATTATACATCTCATAGTAGAGGGAAAGGGAGCTTTGAAGGACTTTGTGTGTGTGTTAGTTGCTCAGTCATGTCCGACTCTTTGTGACCCCTTGGACTGTAGCCTATCAGGCTCCCTAAAGGGCTCTAGCCAGGCAATTAGGTACATTTTCCAGGGGATGTCACATGACACTTCTTACAATTCATTGGCTAAAACAAGTCTAGCCACAAGTGGACCAGGAAATGCAGTCCTATTTGCCTGGAAGGCAGTGAGCTAAAAGTATCAGTCCTAATAACTCCCACACGGCACTTCCTCAGTTCCTCAAACAAGACAGACTGTTTCTTGCCTAAGAACCTTTATATGCACCCTTCCACCTCTTCCCTGTTCCTTGGTCAATTTCTATTTCTGTAGAGATTATCTTAAATGACATTTTAAGAGACTTTCTTTCATACTATACCCCAACACCCACCCCCATCTAAATTAGGTCCCTCTCTTATGCTTTTTCATAAGTCTCTATGTTTTTAATAGAAGTTCAGGAGGGTGATAAATCACACCTCTTTCTTTCTTTCCCAAGTTCAGAACCAGCTGAAAGTTAGAAACAAGAATCAGATGAATGGGGATTGCAATGTCCACTTGATAGCTGATATGGGCTGGATTGGAGGGCATGGCAGACGTAATGGATTTCCTGATGTTTCACCCTGAATTAAACTTACCTGGTGCTCTCTGGCAAAGGCGGGCAGTTGCAAAGTAAAGGTGAAATTGAAAGTCGCTTAGTTGTGTCCGACTCTTTGTGACCCCATGGACTATACAGTGCATGGAATTTTCCAGGCCAGAATACTGTAGTGGGTAGCCTTTCCTTTCTCCAGGGAATCTTCCCAAACCAGGGATCGAAACCAGGTCTCCTACATTGCAGGCCTTTTCCAAATGGACATTGACTGTGTGCATCCTGTAGACAAATCCATTCTGAGAAGAGAAAAAAGTGGCTGGGATGAGCACGCTGTTGTACACACTATCCCCTTTACTGTGATGTCTTTTTCAGCACTCAGAACACCTAAAAACTTTTTTAAAATTAATTTATTTAATTGGAGACTAATTACTTTACAATATTGTGGTTTTTGCCATACATTGACATGAATCAGCCACAGATGTACATGTGTCCCCCATCCTGAACCCACTTCCCACCTCCCTCCCCATCCCATCCCTCTGGGTTGTCCCAATGCACCAGCGTTGAGTGCCCTGTTTCATGCATCAAACTTGGACTGGTCTTCTATTTCACATAAGGTAATATACATGTTTCATTGCTATTCTCTCAAATCACCCCACCCTCGCCTTCTCCCACAGAGTCCAAAAGTCTCTTCTTTTTATCTGTGTCTCTTTTGCTGTCTCATGTATAGGGTCATCATTGCCATCTTTCTAAATTCCATATATATGCATTAATATACTGTATTGGTGTTTTTCTTTCTGACTGACTTCACTCTGTATAGTAGGCTCCAGTTTCATCCACTTCATTGCTGCTGCTGCTGCTAAGTCACTTCAGTCGTGTCCAACTCTGTGTGACCCCATAGATGGCAGCCCACCAGACTTCCCCATCCCTGGGCACTGGAGTGGGTTGCCATTTCCTTCTCTAACGCATGAAAGTGAAAAGTGAGAGTGAAGTCACTCAGTCTTGTCAGACTCTTAGCGACCCCATGGACTGCAGTCTACCAGGCTCCTCCACCCATGGGATTTTCCAGGCAAGAGCGCTGGAGTGGGGTGCCACTGCCTTCTCCATCCACCTCATTAGAACTGATTCAAATGTATTCCTTTTAATAGCTGAGTAATATTCCATTGTGTATATGTACCACAGTTTTCTTATCCATTTGTCTGCCAGTGGACATCGAGGTTGCTTCCATGTCTTGGCTGTTGTAAACAGTGCTGCAATGAACATTGAGGTACACGTGTTTCTTTCAATTCTGGTTTCCCGAGTGTGTGCCCAGCAGTGGGATTGCTGGGTCATATGGCAGTTCTATTTTCAGTTTTTTAAGAAATCTCCACACTGTTCTCCATAGTGGCTGTACTAGTTTGCATTCCCACCAACAGTGTAAGAGGGTTCCCTTTTCTCCACACCCTCTCCAGCATTTATTGTTTGTAGACTTTTTGATAGCAGCCACTCTGATTGGTGTGAGATGGTACCTCGTTGTTTTGATTTGCATTTCTCTGATAATGAGTGATGTTGACATCTTTTCATGTGTTTGTTAGCCATCTGTATGTCTTCTTTGGAGAAATGTCTGTTTAGTTCTTTGGCTCATTTTTTGATTGGGTTGTTTATTTTTCTGGTATTGAGCTGCATGAGCTGTTTGTATATTTTGGAGATTAATTCTTTGTCAGTTTCGTTTGCTATTATTTTCTCCCATTCTGAAGGCTGTCTTTTCATCTTGCTTATAGTTTCCTTCATTGTGCAAAAGCTTTTAAATGTAATTAGGTTCCATTTGCTTATTTTTGCTTTTATTTCCATGACTCTGGGAGGTGGGTCATAGAGGATCTTGCTGTGATTTATGTCAGAGAGTGTTTTGCCTATGTTTTCCTCTAGGAGTTTTATAGTTTCTGGTCTTACGTTTAGATCTTTGATCCATTTTGAGTTTATTTTTGTGTATGGTGTTAGAAAGTGTTCCAGTTTTATTCTTTTACAGGTGGTTGACCAGTTTTTCCACCACCACCTGTTAGAAATTGTCTTTTCTCCATTGCAAATTTTTGCCTTTTTTGTCAAAGATAAGATGTCCATAAGTGCATGGATTTATCTCTGGGCTTTCTATTTTGTTCCATTGATCTATATTTCTGTCTTTGAGAACACTTACAAACTTAAGGGATCATAAAGTAACAAGGGCCCTTAAAGCCACCTTCCAAGTCCTGCCCTTTTCCCAATGCAGGAATCCCTTTGACAGCATCATCTCTGCTTAAATCATTCTAGGAATCCTCAGATCTGGGGCCTGATAAGTCTACTGACTACTGCTGATAGGACCTCATTGTAAACATTTTGGACGTAAAATTGTGATTAATCCGTGAGCTCTCAGAGAAGGTCAGCCAAATGGTAGGCAGCTCAAATCTATGTCCAGTGGAGAAGAATTGAAGGAACTGGGAATATTTACCCAGGGGGAGGAATAAAAGACTGCGACCATGTAGAGAAGTCTCCACATAATTGTGCAGCTACCACATGGGGGAGTTAACTTATACTGTAGGTTTTGAGATCAGAGCGAGGATAATAATTCAAAGTTACAGAGGAAAACTCTGCTGTAATTAAGGAAGAATTTTCTGAAGTTATAGCTATTTATCAATGTGACAGTTGCTTTTAAAGTAGAAAGGAAAATCATCTACTCAATACATATTTACTGCTTACTATGTACCAGACTCAATACTGGTTCAGTTCAGTTCAGTCGCTCAGTCGTGTACAACTCTTTGTGACCCCATGAACCGCAGCACGCCAGCCCTCCCTGTCCATCACCAACTCTCAGAGCCTACCCAAACTCATGTCCATTGAGTTGGTGATGCCATCCAGCCATCTCATTCTCTGTCGTCCCCTTCTCCTCCTGCCCCCAATCCCTCCCAGCATCAGGGTCTTTTCCAATGAGTCAGCTCTTCGCATCAGGTGGCCAAAGTATTGGAATTTCAGCTTCAGCATCAGTCCTTCCAATGAACACCCAGGACTGATCTCCTTTAGGATGGACCAGTTAGATCTTGCAGTCCAAGGGACTCTCAAGAGTCTTCTCCAACACCACAGTTCAAAAGCGTCAATTCTTCAGCACTCAGCTTTCTTCACAGTCCAACTCTCACATCCATACATGACCACTGGAAAAACCATATCCTTGACTAGAAGGACCTTTGTTGGCAAAGTAATGTCTCTGCTTTTTAATATGCTATCTAGGTTGGTCATAACTTTCCTTCCAAGGGGTAAACATCTTTTAATTTCATGGCTGCAATCAGCATCTGCAGTGATTTTGGAGCCCCCCAAAATAAAGTCTGACATTGTTTCCAATGTTTCCCCATCTATTTCCCATGAAGTGATGGGACCAGATGCCATGATCTTAGTTTTCTGAATGTTGAGCTTTAAGCCAACTTTTTCACTCTCTTCTTTCACTTTCATCAAGAGGCTCTTTAGTTCCGCTTCACTTTCTGCCATGAGAGTGGTGTCATCTACATATCTGAGGTTATTGATATTTCTTCTAGCAATCTTGATTCCAGCTTGTGCTTCTTCAAGCCCAGCGTTTCTCATAATGTATTCTGCATATAAGTTAAATACGCATGGTGACTATATACAGCCTTGACGTACGCCTCTTCTGATTTGGAAGCAGTCTGTTGTTCCATGTCCATTTCTAACTGTTGCTTCCTGACCTGCATACAGGTTTCTCAAGAGGCAGGTCAGGTGGTCTGGTATTCCCATCTCTTTCAGAATTTTCCACAGTTTATTGTGATCCACACAGTCAAAGGCTTTGGCATAGTCAATAAAGCAGAAATAGATGTTTCTCTGGAACTCTCTTGCTTTTTTGATGATCCAGCGGATGTTGGCAATTTGATCTCTGGTTCCTCTGCCTTTTCATCTGGAAGTTCATGGTTCACGTATTATTACTTTATTCTGTGTCACCTTTATAGATAGTAACACCATTATCTGCCATTTAATATTTATTATATTTTTATACTTTGCTTAGCATTTTATATGATCAGATTGATCATATTCTTTGAAGTCAAAGGTGGAGAAGCTCTATACAGTCAGCAAAAACAAGATCAGGAGCTGACTGTGGCTGATGTTGACAATACTGGTTTCAGTTCAGTTCAGTTCAGTCACTCAGTCGTGTCCGACTCTTTGTGACCCCATGAATCACAGCACGCCAGGCCTCCCTGTCCATCACCAACTCCCAGAGTTCACTCAAACTCATGTCCATCGAGTCGGTGATGCCATCCAGCCATCTCATTCTCTGTCGTCCCCTTCTCCTCCTGCCCCCAATCCCTCCCAGCATCAGAGTCTTTTCCGATGAGTCAACTCTTCGCATGAGGTGGCCAAAGTATTGGAGTTTCAGCTTTAGCATCAGTCCTTCCAATGAACACCCAGGACTGATCTCCTTTAGAATGGACTGGTTGGATCTCCTTGCAGTCCAAGGGACTCTCAAGAGTCTTCTCCAGCACCACAGTTCAAAAGCATCAATTCTTAGGCGCTCAGCTGTCTTTATAGTCCAACTCTCACATCCATACATGACCACGGGAAAAACCACAGCCTTGACTAGACGGACCTTTGTTGGCAAAGTAATGTGTCTGCTTTTTAATATGCTATCTAGGTTGGTTATAACTTTCCTTCAGTGTATGATAATTCCTAATGAGCTTTTAGTAACCTATAGTATTCAAGTTACACTTATTTATTTTCAAAATTTATAAAAATCTTTAAAAATATTATCTTTTAGAATTTGGGAGTGGTCACCAGTATTAGTGGCTTTGTTTCTCAGTTCTGGAACTGACCACCCCCTTTTTCTTCCTTTCAAAATGTGAAAACCTGAGATGATATTTTCTCATGTCAAATATTAGTTATGTGGACATATTTCTATCAAAACAAGTGTTTTTAATGTCTATAAGTCAAAATTACCGGTACTTGGGATCACTTACGACTGGATACTCCCGGGAATTCCCTGGTGGTCCAGTGGCTAAGACTCTGCACTTCTAATGCAGGGGGCCTGGATTCAGTCCCTGGTCAGGAAACTAGATCCCACATACTGTAACTAAGACACAACCCAGCCAAATAAATTTTAAAAATAAAGTGAAATCTTAAAAGACTAGATACTCCCTTACTATTTGTGGAAGAACTACAAAGTTTTTCTAAAACTCCTTTTCCTTTCCTCCGGAGCATACAGCTCAGCCACATTTCCCAGCCTCCTTTGTAATTAGGTGTGGCCACGTGGCTGAGCTTAAACCAGTGCAAAAGAGGTGAATGTGATGTGTGCCACTTACAGACCTGGCTCATAAAACCATCTCTCCCCATCTTCTGGTTCAATATCAGGTTCAAAGAGAAGGGCAGAGCCATAGGTAAAAGGAGCCTGGATCTTGAATGACCACGTGGAAGATTAATTGCCCACTGGCTAAGTTTTTTTTTTTTTTTTGCACTGGACTTTACCTGAATGAGAAATCAACTTTAGTGTTGAAACACTGAGAATTTTGGAGTATATATGTTAAAGCTGCTAGTGTCTTCTTATTCCAACTTGTGCTGTAAGATGCCCTCCAAGAGAGAAGAAATGAGGAACTGAAGTTAGGGATTTTCTTTCACCCTTTCTTGTTTAAAGAGAATTAGTGGAGGAAGCAGAAGTAAAAGACATGGCACTTAATTACACACTGATGCTTCCTTTTTGCTCATGTTTTCTTCCCAACTGATTTATAAATTTAATGAGACATGTTGCTTTGTCTCTTTTATATTTAATCTTTCGGTGGATATTTATTGAGCAATTCCAGGTGCTTTGGGGATTTGAGAAGAAGCATAGGTAGCACAAATTATTAAATGTTATTCATTATTCAACAGTTTTTGGGAGTTCACTGTGAGCTAGCCACTGGGAAACATTGGTGAACGAAAGCCACTGTACCTGCCCATAAATTGGGGTGTAGCAAGGAAAATAGAAATAAAGAGGCAAGACTGGTTGAGTGTGACCGTGCTGTGAGAAAGAAGGACAGGATCTTCTAGGATGCATGTGGAAGGGACATCTGCAGGGGTGGCAGTCAGAGAATTGTCCTCTATTAAGGTAGTGAATATGTTGAGACCGCAAGGATGAGTAGAATTAGGCAGAAGAAGAGACAGTGGAGACAGGAAGAGTATTCCAGGAAGAGCAAATGAATGTACAAAGGCCTAGATATGGGCTTGAAGATGGGGGTGTGTTTGGAGGGACCAGAAGGTAAGCTGAAAAGGAAGCATGGAGAAGATGAGCATGAGAGGAGAAACTCTTAATTTATGTATGCACATATTTGATAAATGCATACGGAAGACCTTGTACTCTATGTGTATGCATTTTATTGTTGTTCAGTCAATGAATCCTGTCGGACTCGTTGTGAGTCCATGGACTGCAGCACACCAGGCTTTCCTGTCCTTCACTATCTCCCAGAGCTTGCTCAAACTCATGCCCGTTGATTCAGTGATGGCATCAACCATCTCATCCTCTTTTGCCCCCCTTCTCTTCCTGCCCTCAATCTTTCCCAGCATCAGGGTCTTTTCCAGTGAATCAGCTGTTCACATCAGGTGGCCAAAGGATTGGAGCTTCAGCTTCAGCATCAGTCCTTCCAATGAATATTCAGGGTTGATTTTCTTTAGGACTGACTGATTTGATCTTCTTCTTGTCCAAGGGACTCTCAAGAGTCTTCTCTAGCACCACAGTTCAAAAGCATCAATTCTTCAGCACTGTGCCTTCTCACTTTTGTGAGAAGTGATCCAATTGTGATCCAATTCTCACTTCCATACATGACTACTGGAAAAACCATAGTTTTGACTATATGGACCTTTTGCTGGCAAAGTGATATCTTTGCTTTTTAATGTGCTATCTAGATTTGTCATAGCTTTTCCTCCAAGGAGCAAGCATCTTTTAATTTCATGACTGCAATCACCATCCTCAATGATTTTAGAGCCCAAGAAAATAAAGTCTGTCACTGTTTCCACTGTTTCCCCATCTATTTGCCATGAAGTGATGGGACCAGTTGCCATGATCTTCGTTTTCTGAATGTTGAGCTTTAAGCCAACTTTTTCACTCTCCTTTTTCACTTTCATCAAGAGGCTCTTTAGTTGTCTTTGCTTTCTGCCATAAGGGTGGTGTCATCTGCATATCTGAGGTTATTGTTATTTCTCCCGGCAATCTTGATTCCAGCCTGTGCTTCTTCCAGCTCAGCATCTGACATGATGTACTCTTCATATAAGTTAAATAAGCAGGGTGACAGTATGCAGCCTTGACATACTCCTTTTCCGGTTTTGAACCAGTCTGTTGTTCCATGTCCAGTTCTAACTGTTGCTTCTTAACCTGCATACAGGTTTCTCAGGAGGAGGGTAAGGTGATCTGGTATTCCCATCTCTTTAAGAATTTTGCACCAGTTATGATCCACAGTCAAAGGCTTTAGCATAGTCAGTGAAACAGAAATAGATGTTTTTCTGGAATTCCCTTGCTTTTGCTATGATCCAGCAGATATTGGCAATTTCATCTCTGGTTCCTCTGACTTTTCTTTTTCTAAATCCAGCTTGTACATCTGGAAGTTCTTTCTTCACATACTTCTGAAGCCCAGCTTGAAGGAGTTTGAGCATTACCTTGCTAGCAAGTGAAATGAGCGCAATTGTGTGGACAGTGTATGCATTTACCTAGAAGAAAATATGGCTGATTTACCATCAAGATGTCAACATTTGTGATATTTGAGTAATTTCTATTTTCCCCTTATGTTTCACTGTTTGTTTTAAAACTGTATATAGTAAACATGTGTTACATTAGGAATTTTGAAACTCAGAGTGTATTTTCTCCTTAGTTGTGATTGTACCTGCTGTACATCATCGGATCCTCAGAGCAGTTGTCTGAGCAAGGTGAGGTCCAGAACTGATGCGCAGTGGTGCTGGAATTGCCTTTCCTCCGGTCCCATTCATTCTACTTCCTCTCCATTTTGTCTGCCTCCCCGGCCGTTATCTAAATACTGAGGATGGCTGCCTGGCGTGCTGTGATTCATGGGGTCGCGTAGAGTCGGACACGACTGAGCGACTGAACTGAACTGAACTGAACTGAACTGACTTTAGTGCCATGTTGCATGTTCTTGTGTGTGTTGTTTTGCAACTTGGAGAAACTGGATCCACATTCTCATGATCCTGACTGACGTAAGAGGCTTGCCACATGCAAAAAATGGTCCTCCACGTACTGGACTGTCATTAGACCCCTCATTTCTGTGATGCTCTCATGTCCCTTGCATAGTGATTTGGCAGCAGGGGAGAGGGCTATGGATAATTTTAAAGAATGAAGTTAGGGAGGAAATAGTTTCTTATTATCCCATCAACCCACATCTTGATTGACTAGCATGTTGCTGCTTGGTGAAACCAGTGACAGTGAACACCCAAACATTTGAAAGTCTTGAAACACTATATTAACATTGTCTAAGTTATATTGTGGCAACAAACAACCCCCTCCCCAGATCTCAGAGGCTTGAAACAACATGCGTTTAATTGACGTGCATATTACCTATCCATCCTCAGTTAGGGCTTAGCTTTTTATTCAGAGGCCCTGGGTGGAGAAGTGGCTCCTGTGTGAGATATTGCTGGTTTGTGTCACAGGGAAGAGAGCGGTGACACCAGAGAGTAGTTCTTGAAGCTTTGCCCACAGTCACTTCCTCTCACTTTGAGTGGTCATTGCGTGTCACAGGGCTGATGAGGAAGAGCAGCCAATGTTTTGACAGACACCTTCTTAGGTCTCTGAATCTTAGCTTCTGTATCTATAAAATGGAAATAAGTAAAAAAATTATTCAAACTGTGAAATATCGTGTAGCCATTGTAAAAAATGTGTAGTTGCCCTTAAAAAAAATGAGTTGACCTGGAGAAAAGCCCATAATATAGTGTTAGAGAAAGCAAGTTGTACAGTAATGTGTATAACTTGGTCTCATTTTTGCATAAATTAAAAACCCTATATCTGAGCATATTTGTTTACATAAGAATATTGATAAAAGCAGCGAATGTTTAAGGAATTCTTACATCATATGCCCATCCTGTGCTGAGTGCTTTTTACATGCATTTGCTCATTTAATTCTTGCAAAACCCAGGAAAAGGAGTAGAACATTATTAATAGAAGGAATGGTTTTTGTTAGCTATCTTACTTGGGGGTGGGATGAGAGAGATTTTATTTACTTTTAAAAGTAAATGATTTCTGTACATTTTTACTGATCACCATACGTGGATTAATCAACTTTTGTGGTGAAAGAAACCACAGTAACTCATGAGTGCAAAGTATTTTGTTTTCTGCTGATGGGTCTGCAGTCAGCTGAGGCAGCGTAGCCTTTCAAGGCCCTGCCTGGCTGTCTTTCCTCCCACTGCGTCTGCCTCCCCTGCAGTTTTCTAGGTAGAGATGATGACTTTTCCTGGAACTGCTGACATTAGTGTCGTGTTGTGTGTGCTCAGGTGCAACCTGGAGAAGCAGTGCTGAGGGTCAAGTTCAGGTCTGTTCCATATGCCTCATCTTAGAACCCATCCTGGAGAAGCAGGGGTCTGTCCTTCTCATGATAGAGGTGGGGGCAAATGGACACATGGGAAGCTTGTGAAGGCCCAGGTTTGGAACTGGCCTGATGTTATTTTGTCCCACATTCTATTAGCTGAAGTAAGTCACATAGCCAAGTCCAGTAGTGGTGGAGCTGGAAAGTCATAGAGGTTTGGAAAGATAAAGTGAATATTCACTGTATACTAATCTTTCATCAACATTCATTGCTTTCTTAGTTAAAAAATAAAGTAAGGAAAAGAATATTTACCAAGGATAGTTTAAATTGTGTTTAATACATTACAAAGTCACTTTATACATTTCTTAAAAATACAAACTCCGTATCTACAATTATAATGAGCACAGTGATATTAAGATGGACGTTTAATTAACCAGAGAACTTGTTGCCTAGTAGGGCAGGTAGACCTTTATACCAGTTGGCTTATGCCGCCTGTGGTGTAACATTCTGAGCATAATTCAGAGAGTGTTTAATGGCCCTGTGTATACATCACTGCTACTTGTGTGGCCATTTGCAATCCAAAGAACTTAAATCATAGAATCATAGACTCTTGGACCTGGAAAGCTCTAGTGCCTATGGTTGGCAGGTGCCTCTTAACTCATATGAACAGCTGCTTTTTCCAGTTACAGTCATTCTTGATTGGGTGTGTCTCACATTGCTGGAAAACAGTTATGGAATCAAAATTCTTTCAGGTAGCCCATGGGGACAGGGAGACCCCCCAGCTGTCACTTACTTGAGTGGCCAAAATAGGATGGAAACCTAAATGTCTTGAGTGGGCCTAGGGCCTCTTATTTTGTTTCTCTGCATAACATGAACAATCAAGCATATGGAGCATTTGGGAATAGTCACTAGACCCTGAAACTAATGCTACTCTCTCTTTAAAAAGTATATTAAGCCTCCTTGTTTTATTGTTTCCTCTGTCTTAAGAGAACCCAAGTACTGCTTAGACCAACTGCCTCTGAGTCATGCAATGAAACGCCATTGGCACAGACTCTGAAATGAAGAGAAGCATGTTAAATTTCCTAAAACACTGCCCAGGGAATCATGCCTATTTTAATTTCCTTTCTTTTCTAGGTAATTTAGAAATATCTGCTGATATAGCTTATGGGAATCAATTGCATAAAGCAAATGTTTTACTGAGGACTCTATTTGTTAAGATTAAGAATTGTATTTCTCAAGTTTCAGTCATTTACCCATCACTTTTTCTATTTTTCTCTGTCTACTTACTTCTTTCAAATCAGTATACTTACTCAGTTCAGTTCAGTCGCTCAGTCGTGTCCGACTCTTTGGACCCCATGAATCACAGCATGCCAGGCCTCCCTGTCCATCACCAACTCCCAGAGTTCACTCAAACTCATATGCATCAAGTCAGTATAAGTATACTTACTGCTGCTGCTGCTGCTAAGTCACTTCAGTCGTGTCCGACTCTGTGTGACCCCATAGACGGAAGCCCACCAGGCTCCCCCTTCCCTGGGATTCTCCAGGCAAGAACACTGGAGTGGGTTGCCATTTCCTTCTCCAGTGTGTGAAAGTGAAAAGTGAAAGTGAAGTTGCTCAGTCGTGTCCGACCCTTAGCGACCCCATGGACTGCAGCCTACCAGGCTCCTCCATCCATGGGATTTTCTAGGCAAGAGTACTGGAGTGGCTTGCCATTGCCTTCTCCGAAGTATACTTACTAGTTTTCTTTAAATAGATTCACTTTTTTAAAACTTAAAGGTATTTTTACTTGCCATAACCATTTAGACAACTGTAAAAATAAATACATAATCATTATAATAGATAAGTTGTCTCTTATTCTACATGAGGTAGGTGTTTTTCCATTGTAGAAAGGTATGGTCTCTGGACAACACTGCCCTGGTGGTTCAGTGATAAAGAATCTGCCTGCAATGCAGGAGACATGAGTTTGATCCCTGGGTTGGGAAGATCCCCTGGAAAAGGAAATGACAGCCTACTCCAGTATTCTTCCCTGGAGAATCCCATGGACAGAGAAACTTGGAGGGTTATAGTCCATAGGGTCACGAAGAGTTGGACATGACTTAGCGACTAAACCTCATTATCAACAGGGGCTGTGCAATCAGGAAGACATGGGTTAAAATCTCAACTCATTCTCTTCCCAATAATGTGACCTTGGGCAATTTTCTTAATTATTGAGCATCAGTTTTTTATCCATAAGATGGAGCATCATTTTAATCTGTAAAATGGAATAACCTAGTGATCGATTGCCTGCATGTACTAGGTAATGTACTCAGTGCATGGCTACTATGAAAACTGAGTAAGTGGAGTTGGAGACTTGGATTCCAGTCCCCTTTTATCTCCTTTTGGAAAAGTCATTTAATATCTCTGAGCTTCAGTTTCCTCATCTGAAAATGAGTGTGGTGGTTGCCATTTATGCTACTTCAAAGACCTTCTGGAAGGAATGACATCGTAATGAGTGGGAAAGTCTTTGGGTGTGCAGATACAGGTGTTTCTGCTATAATGTGACGTGTACATTCCTGAAACACTCTGTGTTCTGAAGAGTTGTACATTTTTTAAAAATTGTACATTTAAAAGTTGTTTAAAAATTTAAATAGGGTTAAGGCAGACCACTGACATCCTACACAACCATACTGCTAAGATAAAACTCTGAATATCCTAATAAAAGTAGTAGAGCTAAGGAGATCTATTAAATTTTGACTCAATAACTATACACATACTCACACATACTATAGCAAATGTGGATTTTAATCCTGCATTTAAACCTTAAAGCTGGCAAAGAGAACTTGATGGAAGGCATAAGGAAGAGAGAGCTCAACAAGGGCAGATCCTCAAAGATGAGGATGCACCATGCAGTAAGCTCTCTCAAGGAGTATGCAGGCAAACAGCACAGCAGGAGGATGGAGGGTGAAGGGGCATTCTGTCCCATACTCCCAGATCCGTGTGCCTCTGAGGCAACTACATTCCTCTCTGTTAATGTCGTTTCTGCTCAGTCGCTGCTCCTTGGTAGAACAAAACATTAACATCCTGGGGAAAATCAGTGTGGAAAAAAGCAACTTGCATGTTATACTGCTCTCCTTCCTCTAGTGATCAGCCTTACCTTGTCTTCCAGCAAAATGGGTCACAGTATCATGTATTGTAGTGGGGCAACCCACATGTGCAGATGGTGGGGAGGTGCAGTTCTCAACTGAACGCCCAATTCCTGGTCCCAGACTCCATAAGCAGAACAGTCAGAGAGTCCTAGAGGTAGAATTTATCCAGGCCACGAGTCTTCCTCTCTGTGCCCGCTTTCCTTTCTTAGTCTGAACTGTCTAACTTTTTTTCCTCTCCTTGGTTTCAGACTTGCTCTTCCTCACTAGTCTGTGAGCTCCTTGAGAGAGGGCTCTGTCTTAATTCATTGATGTGCTCTGAGGACCCACACATGGGTCCTGGAGCAAAATAGTTGCATTACAGTTGAACCTCTCTCTGTAGATAAAGAAGAGCCAGAATTCACTGAAGGGTCCCTCGGCTCATCTGAGGGCATCAGAACCACTGGGCCACCTTGAGATGAGGATGGAGGCACCTTCCCCATAAGAACAAAGACTGTGTCTCATTCAGCTCTATCCCTACCATCCCTGTTCCTCTGAAGTGAAGCAGGGACTCCTCAGTGGGTCCCAGCCCCACTTTACCTACGAGAAGTCCATAGTGGGGCTAGCAGCACATCCTCCTCCTCACTCCTCCTCCCTCCCTCCCTTCCTTCCTACGAATATTTATCAGGCCCCTATCCCATATCAGGCACTACAAGCTGCTGAGGATGAAATGATGGGCAAGAAGGACATGGAATCTGCACTTTATGGTGCTTCTATGTTGCTTGGAGATTAAGGTCACTTAACTTCTGGAGCCAGGTTGCCTGGATCTGTTACCCAGGTCTGTGTTTTACCCACTGTATGAATTTGGCCAAATTCATCTATGAATCTCTGTTTCCTTACCTGTAAAATAAGGCTCATAATAGAACCCAATTCAGAGAGTTTTTATGAATATTAAATGAATGGACATATGAAATACTTAGAATAGTACCTGACCCAGTAAGTGCCCAATAAATATTAACTGTAATTACTAGTATTATAGTTGCTGCCTATAGATAATCAGTTCAGTTCAGTTCAGTCGCTCAGTCATGTCTGACTCTTTGCGACCCCATAAACACATGCATATAAAATCACAATAAGCTGTAAGTATTATGAGTGAAAAGAACAGACTAACGTGGAACTCTGTGGTTCTAACTAACTCTCTAGTTAGTAGACTATGCAAACGTTATCTGATAGGGGAGTGGGGAGATGATGGAGCCTGGGGACCTGAAAGATTTCTATACATTTGTGATTTGAAAGAAGATTAACAGTGGGAAACTTCTTAAAGAGGCTCTCTGAAGAGCAACTGCGATATAAAGGATATAAGTGCTGACTCCTGAAGGAGGAGGGTAGTGTGGGAGGGGCATTCCAGGCAGAGGAAAGGCAGGAAAGAGCCATCACCAGTGACCAAATGTTGAGAAACTCTGCCTATGGGTTCTGCACTTGGCCAATCTTGTTAAAAGATCCTGTTTCCAGTTGGTCATTTTTAGTGTCTACTGTATTGGGAGCCCTCAATGGTGGCTTTCAAGTACTGGTACTAACCACAGCCTGAGGACTCTATAACTCCATATCTTTTCAGGCTACTGTGACCCCTTCTACACTGTCAAGCCGACCAGGCCATTGTTTATTGGTTTTTTTTTTTTTTTTGGCCAGTGGCATGGCAGTCCTAATTCCCTGACCAGGGATTGAACCTGTGCCCCCTGCCGTGGAAGCATGGAGAATTAACCACTAGACCTCCAGGGAATTACCCAATTATTTTATTTCTTAGGTTACACTTGAGCAGATTAAAGAAAGGAAACATAATGAGCATGCATTTCTATGTACCATGGTCTAAATTCACTCCCAATGCCTAAGTTTTAATCAGTATATGTTACCAACCACATACAAGTTGGGTAACCGTGGTTGGGTCCTCTCATTTCCTATTATTTACCAATACTCACTCAATGAATACCAACTGAGCAAGAAGTATGTGCTGGTGTGATGGGGTAGAGAGGTTGCTTGAGGCCTCAGATTCTCACTAATAGCATGAAGGCTTGGGCCAGGTCACTGGTTTTCAACTGAAGTGTTCACTCCCAACCTTCATTTTTTTTTAAATGGAGCCATATTCTTTAGTATATTGAAAAGTTCTCAACTCCTGGATTGACAACTAGCAGCTGGAGAGTTTTATTATTGTGACCCAGAACTTAAGTTTTCCCTGCCTACATTGTTAGGCTATGTGAGCCTCGCTGTCATAAAGACTCCATGGAAGAGGTTGTGAACTGCTGAAAGGGATGTTCTCTGAAGTCCTTTCTAGTTCTGACAGTCTCTGAATTCTGTGATTATTTTTCTTTTCTCTTAGTTTCCTTTCATTTAGCACCATCTTATATGCAAGTTACCAAGAATCCATGGGGTTCTCCCCCTTGTCAGCCTCAGGGGTTCCCCTCTCTTTGCTTAGCACTTTCCCTATCGATTCTCCACTCTTGATTCCCTCTCCTTTACAGGCCTTTTCAGAGCCTTCATTTCAGTGAATCCTAATTGTGTGTATATATCTCCCCAACACTTAAGGTCTGTATTCCTGGTACTAGTAGGCACTGAGCAACTGTTGGATGAATTAGTGAATTCTTAATGATTATCAAGAACATATACATTCATACACTTAATAACCTTTGGATCATTTGACTTCTTTTGTGAGGGTGTCAATTTGGACAGAATTGCTAGAGTCAAAGTTATAAGTTGGTTTCCTACTTTTATTACCAACTGCCAGATTGCTGTGGCTTTTGTTTTATGTAAGCACTGATCTTGCTGGTAACGTGTGGTAATTATTTATAACAATATTAAATAATTAAATCCAAGAGTACTTCCTCTCTTTCTTCCTCTCACCCTTGTTTCTGGGTATCAATATCCTTTTTATCCCAAACTCCAGTGGTTTCTGTAAAGCCACTCTAATCAATGCTATATTCTCTGCATTTAGTCAAAGAAAAAGAAATGGATGCTCCAGTGCTAAGTGCCCGCAACGTTTGTCTCTTCTTTGAACTCTGCACCCTTTTGCAAGTTCAACATCAGCTTGGCTGGGGGTTTTCTGCTATGTTGATGATGATGGTGATTATGATAAGGATAACTACAATAATCCCATTTTATAGATACAGAAACTAAGGCTCAGAGATGTGACATGGCTTGCCCTCAGTCACACAGCTAGGAATTTTCAAACAGGATTTACATCTGTTTCCAATAGAGTCAAAGATGGTCTTTTCCCACAAAACTATACAACACGGCTCCCCAGGTGGACGTATAGTGTCAGAAGCCTTGTGGGAGCAGCAGGTCTGTCAAGTTCTACAGGACTGAGTTGTTTATTGCTGCTGAGGACACTCATCACTACGCTAATTACATTAATTGCTGCCCACTCTGCAGCTACGTAGGTGGTTTAACAACACCTAGCAACCTGGTAATGATGCCTGGGCCTGCCTGCCTTTGTGAAAACATCTGACTGCTTTAAAAAAAGAAAAAAAATCCTTCCGGTGGTGGCCAAAAATAGTAATTACAGGTTCTATTGGTTGGAAGTTAGTGACTTTCTACCTTGTAGGGAAAAGGTCAAGACACTGAACTTTGACACTCCATCAGCCTCAACTGTGTGCTTGACACTTTATTTAAGGGATCTTTTATAATCCTCATGATAGCTTAGAGGCAGGTATTATCCTTATTTTGTTTCTAAGGGAACCCAGTCACCTGCTTGGGTTCACATAGCTGGGAATGGGTTTAGAACTGTCGGAGGACAAATTTAGCTTCCACACATTTCCCTACACCATAGCACCTCTCAACAGGAGACTTTTGCTTCTGATGCTTGGAATTGAATTACATACCAGCAGGGCAGAGTCTGTATTTCCAGAGAGGAAGCAAGGCGTTGAAAATCCGTGTTTCACAGAGGCGTCCATTGCTAGGGGATGATACTAACATTCCAACCTTCTAACTCCCATCTTGTCCCGACCTTCTCAAGGAAATGTTAGCAGATTTTTCCAGTTGACTTTTTAAGTAATTTGAAGACTACATTCAGCACTTCTTGGGAATAGACAAGGTGGCTTTGGCAATTTATCATAATTGGGTAAACGACTTAGCTTCCCCAGACAGCCAGATAACAGAGGCTAATTTAGGAAGTAATTGACTTTGGAATGTTGTATATGCATGCAGTTTATAGGTGTGTCCATATTATGTGTCAATAAATGTAGTGTGCAAGAGCATGCATGGTGTGTGTTCTTCAGGAAGTCTTGAGATACTGGTGTACTTAGATGATTTGGTTCCTTTATTACCTATCATCTAGCTGTAAATGAGGCTTACAAATATGTTTCACTAATATTCCAAGCAACTATATTATATAATGACACAGAGTACTGGTTAAGATATCTGGAGCTTGACTGGGGTTTGAATTTTGGCTCTGTCTCTTACCAGCAGTTGTGACTTAGGCAAGTCATTTAACCTCTCTGGATATCAGTTTTATCGTTTCTAAAAACAGGGTTTTAAAACAGTTCTGACCTCATGGGATTACTGTAAGTCAGGGAGATTTTTTTGTAATTTAATTTTTAATTGGAGGATAATTACTTTATAATATTATAATGGTTTCTTCCATACATCAACATGAATCAGCCATAGATATACGTATGTCCCCTTCTTCTTAAACCTCCCTCCCTCTTCCACCCCCATAGGTTGTCACAGAGCACCAGTCAGGGAGATTTTTTAGGGCAGGGACTATGTCTGTATACTTCTCTGCACCCAGTCAGAATGAGGAGCAGGGTTTTTTGGAAAGAGCAGGCTTTGGAGTCAGACAGTTCCTCAGCTTTGATTCTAGCACTCTCATACTGACTGTGTGACCTGGAGGAATTACTTAACTTTTCTGGGCCTCAGATTCCTCAACTGTGAAATAGAGGCTCATTATTCCCAGGTCAAATGATTGTCACGTGATGAGGTGGGACCTATGGAGATCTAGTACCTCGGATAGCACATTGCAAGTGTCTGTTTCCCTTTGTCCCATCCCAGAGGCTGACATTCAGGCTGGCTCTGTTCTTGTTTGATGCGTAAATCACATTCTTTTCTCTCATGTGTGTGAGTCGCTCAGTCGTATGTGACTCTTTGAGACCTCGTGGACTGTAGCCCAAAGGCTTCTCTGTCCATGGAATTATCCAAACAAGAATACTGGAGTGGGTTGCCATTTCCTTCTCCAAGGGGATCTTCCTGACCCGGGGATCAAACGCAGGTCTCCTGCATTGCAGGAGGATTCTTTACTGTCTGAGCCGCCATTCCGTTCCGTTCCGTCGCTCAGTCGTGTCCGACTCTTTGCGACCCCGTGGACTGTAGCCTACCAGGCTTCTCCGTCCATGGGATTCTCCAGACAAGAATACTGGAGTGGGTTACCATTTCCTTCTCCAGGGGATCTTCCCGACCCAGGGATCGAACCTGGGTCTCCCGCATTGGAGGCAGACGCTTTAACCTCTGAGCCGCCAGGAAGCCCCTTTTGTCATACTCCATCTTTATGTTCTCCTTCCCACCTTTTTCCTCTGTTTCCCTCCCTCCCTTTCTTCTTTTTCTTTTTCGGTCAGCCTCCATCTACTATGACTCAGCCCCTCTGTCCAGGGCTCCTGGCCCCTGGATTGTGGCAGCAGCTCTGCCCGGCCTCCTTCATCCTCCTCGCCGTCCAGCACTCTGTGGTTGTGTTCTCCACACAGGGTATCCTTTCATAACCTGACCCACGCCTTGCCACTCCTCTATGCCACTCCTCCCGTAGCTTCTCATCACACTGAGAGCAGTCTGTGGCCCTCACCATAGTCCAAAAGGCTCTGTGTGTGAACTGTCCTCTGGCAAACTCTGATCCGGCTTCCTGGCACTTTTTAACTCTGCTCCATCCTCAAAAGCCTTCTGACTGTTACGGGAACTTTCCAAGGACGTTCCAGGTTTGGGTCTTTTATAAGTGCAGTTCTCTCTCCCTCTAAGCAGCTATAGAGTTCATTCTCACTTCCTCACACCTCTGCCCACATGTCACCTTTATCAGAAAGATGCTCTGTGATGACCTTACATAAAATAACACCCCCAGTCACTCTCAATCCTCCATTTTATTTATCTTCTCACTTTTCATAGACAGATTCTAGATTTATTCCTTTACTTTTGATTTTTTTCTCTCCCCACAATGGAAGGTAAGCTCTATAAGAACAGACTTTGTTTTCCTTTCTGCTGTGTCTCCAGAGCCCAAGACATAGTAGCTGCTCAATTAATATTTGCTGAATTGATGAATGTGTGTGACCTCTGTATGAAATGATAGGGAAGAGCCTGCATAGGTGTTCCAGGTGATTCCAGCCCTGATGGCTTACTGACCAGTATTTATTGTATGCAAGCCAAGGTGATGAGCAATGAAGAGGAAAATCAGGTGGCCTTTTAGGGATCCATCCCCTTCATATATGAACCTTCAAGACCAGATCTGTCTCATCTGTGGCAGTGACATACCTGGTTTTACCCTGCTTCATGCAGAGTTGCACTGTCATCTGGAATTCTCATGGCAGCTTTGCAGTATGATTAATTTTGCTCATATAGATAATGTATCAATCATAGATAAAGATCACTTGTTTTTTTTTACTCATGTTTTATGTTTAGTATACTACCACAAACTGAAAGCTGGAGATGTAGTATCTGCATGTTCTCAGACTATGAAAACAAAAACACAAAGTCTGCTAGCACGGAATCACTCTTAGCCACCTGATCTCTCCCTGCCTTCACCCTCCTGTCCTGATTCTGTTCCTGTAAAGTATGGTAGCTTAGTGGAGGGCAAAGTTGTACTGGGGGTCTGGGTTTCCAGTCCCAACACCACCCCTTATTCACTGTGAGATCTTGAGCACTTACCCTCCCTCCCTGACCCTCAGTATCCTTCTCTGTAAAATGGGCCTTGACAACAGGTACTCAGTACTATGTGCTGAATGAAAGATGGCAAAATGTAACACTGAGGAGGAATGGCAGCCCACGGTGAACTCTCAGCAGCGCTAGTGCCTCCCACGCACACTGATTTACACGCCTGCGATGTAAACTTACTTTGGCTTTGGTCAACCTTTGGGCTAGACACCCCAGCTAAACACAGAGACAAGGCCTTTTGGAGTCGGTGCTGCATAAGGCTTTCATGGCGGTCCTGTTGTTGCACGCTCTTCAGTTGATTAGTCGTGTCCAGCTCTGTGATCCCATGCACTGCAGCATGCCAGGCTTCCCTGTCCTTCACTGTCTGCTGGAATTTGCTCAAACTCGTGTCCATTAAGTTAATGATGCCAGCCATCCGTCTCATCCTCTGTCGCCCCCTTCTCCTCTTGCCCTCAGTCTTTCCCAGCATCAGGGTCTTTTCCAGTGAGTTGGCTCTTCACATCAGGTGCCGAAGTATTGGAGCTTCAGCATCAGTCCTTCCAATGAATATCTAGGGTTGATTTCCTTTAGGATGGACTGGCTTGATCTCCTTGCAGTTCAAGGGACTCTCAAGAGTCTTCTCTGTTTGCATGGCAGGGTGGAAGATTCTGGGGCAGGCAAGCAGGCAGTGAAAGGCATGGTTCTGCTCCAGTTAGTTTCCCAGGGCTGCTGTAACAAATGCCACAAGCTTGGTGGCTTTGAACAACAAAAATTTCTTCTTGCATAATTCTAGAGGTCAAAAAATCAAGGTGTTAATTAGCAGGGCCGCACTCCCTCTGAAGGTTCTAAGGGAAGATCCCTTCTTTGCTGCTTCCAGCTTCCTGTGACTCCTGATAACACTTGGCTTGGGGCGGCATCTCTCTAATCTCTGCTTCCATCCCTCCCCCTCTAGGTATTTCTGTGTCTCAAGTCACCCTCTCCTTTCTAAGTCACTAGTCACTGAATTCAGAGAAGGCGATGGCACCCCACTCCAGTACTCTTGCCTGGAAAATCCCATGGGTGGAGGGGCCTGGTAGGCTATAGTCCATGTGGTCGCTAGGAGTCGGACACGACTGAGCAACTTCACTTTCACTTTTCACTTTCATGCATTGGAGAAGGAAATGGCAACCCGCTCCAGTGTTCTTGCCTGGAGAATCCCAGGGACGGGGGAGCCTGGTGGGCTGCCATCTATGTGGTCACACAGAGTTGGACACGACTGAAGCGACTTAGCAGTAGCAGTCACTGGATTTAGGGCTGACCCTAAATCCACAATGAGATCCTTAATTTAGTTTTACCCACAAAACCCCTATTTCTAATAGGGTCATATTCCCAAACACTGGGGGTTGGACATATCTTTTGGGGGCAGGGGGGACACAGTTTGATCTAATACAGTTTCTTCGAGAATTTCAGATAAGGCAAAGGGACAGAATACACACAGCTGAGCAACCAGAGTTTCAAGTAAAGAGTAAAACAAACCCTTCTGGAAGATGGGTAGGGGTTTGATTCATTCATTCTTTGATCCAGCAACACTGCTGAACCCCTGCTGAGCTGGGTGCAAGGAAGTAGAAATGATAAGGTGACCACCAACTGGTGGGGAGGGTGGTGGTAGTGGTGAGAGGGGGTGTGTGGGGGATGGATAACAGAGAGTAACAGGTGTTTCCAACTCAGCATGGTAGGGCTTGGAGGAGCTGGACCCTGAAGCTATGGGGGCTTAGCAGAAAGTCTGGCGATCTGGAGAGCTCTGGAGGCATGGTGGTCAGAGACGTCTTCCTGGAGGAGGAGGGGTAGTATCTCACAGGAGACCTGAAGGATGAGGGAGTGGGAAGCAGCCATGCCCAAAGAGGGAGGAGTTCTAGGTAGAAGAAAAGGAAACCCTGTGGATTCTCCACAAATTAGGGGGTGTGGGCTGAAGAGGCAGGCAAGGGGTCAGATTGGACAGGGTGCTATAAGCCATCCAGAGAGTAGTGGAGAGATAGACATATCTGTCTATTAAAAATAAAAATTAGAGAAAGCCTGTAATGGAAAGTGATTTTGTAGTAGATTTTAAAATTATATTTATCATGTTGTGTGTTTTTTTTTAAGAAGTATAACATATACACAGAAAAGTGCACAGGTTATAAGAGTGCAGCTTGATGAATAAGTGCACAGCCCTGTGTGTGCACCACTTAGGCTGTTGGATTGTCAGAGAAGAGGCAGAATAGAGAAGAGGTCAAGATGGGTCAATGACTCAGAATTCCTCTTCTTTATCCTATGGAGAAATGACCCCCATAACAGGAAGAAGCAGGGATCTGGATGAGGAAGACTCCATTTTGAGCGCCATATCTGGTATTCCCCTGTTGCGTGATCTCAGGCAAGTGGCTATATTTCTCTTATCCTTGGTTTTACCATATGTGGAATGGGCTAACAGTGTCTGCCTCACCAAGATGGTGTGAAGGTGAAACAGCCCAAAGTTGAGGAAAGTTGTCTGTGTTATGCAAAATATGATTCTCAAATTTCAGTATGTCTCAGATCTGGGTTTCTTCCCTTTATTGTCTTCCTTCTCCTCCTGACAATGTTTCAGATAAATGAGGAGGGGAGTAGGGGGAGAGTTACTCTTTTTGCAGCACTCTTTTTGTTTGTTTGTTTCCCATTCCAAAATATCTATTCCAGATCTGGACTGTCAATCCTGTGCCCTTTTTTTTATCTTCACCCTTCTTTCTCACTATAGTCCCTCTCACCCAACTAGGCTCAAAGAGGCAGAGGGAAGAAGGAGGGGATTTGGGCCATGACTAGAAGTTTGAGGATAAAGATAAATCCAATGCTCCTTTCCCAGCCTTCACTGAGGACCTGCTGTCTCTAGCTCTGCCAGGGCATTTGGGATCATGGGTGGCAGGTGGCGAGATGTGGAAGGGAAACAGCATTCACACTCAGATCGTCTCCTGGCTCATTTGATGAGGTAGAATGGAAACAGGGCCATTACAGTAAAATCAGTTAAGGTCAAGATCTTGCTGTTAAGAGGGAAAAAGCCCCTAAGGGAGTTGAGAAACAGAAAACAGGTAAAACACCATAAAGAGGGTGAGTCCAGCACTGGACTCTCCCTCTCTCCTCCCTTTTCAGATTCTTGGCATTTCTGCAATAAATACCTTTAAGCATCTGTTGCATATCAGACCATTCTTTTACATACATTGTCTTACACGATCCTCGAAACAAGACCAAAAGCTGAGAATTGTGAATACTGTGTTTCAGGTGAGGGGGACTGAGATGCCTAGAGACATGCTCAAGATCATACCACTATTAAAGGAAGGAAAGCTCTGAACCCCCATTCACCCATCTCCAAAGCGTCTGCTCTTTCCATTCTGCTCTACTAGTTCACTGAATGTATGTGGAAGGGTGCCACGCGCTTTATCTGACTGCATCGCATTGCATGCATTTTTAGTATTTGTGAGCACATGTCAACAGGCATGTCGACGTGCCTGCTAGGTGAGTTGTAATGACAGCATTTTGAGTGCTAACTGCATTTTTTGCTGGCAAAGCCTGCCTCAAGGAAAACAGGAAAGGAAGCACACGAGCCCACTGTGTGGGAGGCCAGACACATGGTGAGGGCTAGTCCTTGAACAAACCAATGGGAAGTGGCTCTGGGTGGCCCCAGTGGAACTTTACTTTGCTGGGCTGGGGTGGGGGGCGGGTTGGGGTAGGGTGGGAAGCTGAGTTGTTCCATGACTATTCTATTTCCAAAGCACAATTCATTTCCCATTCTTTTTTAAAAAAGGAGCTAATATTTGTTTGGCACTCATTATGGGCCAGGTCATGTATGGATGTGAGTTGGACTGTGAAGAAAGCTGAGTGCTGAAGAATTGATGCTTTTGAACTATGGTGTTGGAGAAGACTCTTGAGAGTCCCTTGGACTGCAAGATCTAACCAGTCCATCCTAAAGGAGATCAGTCCTGGGTGTTCATTGGAAGGACTGATGCTGAAGCTGAAATTCCAATACTTGGGCCATCTCATGCAAAGAGTTGACTCATTGGAAAAGACCCTGATGCTGGGAGGGATTGGGGGCAGGAGGAAAAGGGGACGACAGAGGATGAGATGGCTGGATGGCGTCACCAACTTGATGGACATGAGTTTGTGTAAACTCAGTTGGTGATGGACAGGGAGGCCTGGCGTGCTATGATTCATGGGGTTGCAAAGAGTCGGACATGACTGAGCAACTGAACTGAACTGCACTGATGGGCCAGGTGGGCATCCCTGGAGGCTCAGATGGTAAAGAATCTTCCTGCAATGCAGGAGACCTGGGTTCTATCCCTGGGTTGGGAAGATCCCCTGGAGAAGGGAATGGCTACCCACTCCAGTATTCTTGCCTGGATAATTCCATGGACAGAGGAGCCTGGCAGGCTACAGTCAATGGGGTCGCAAAGAGTTGGACATGACTGAGCAACTAACAGTTAACATTTATGGGTTAGGCATGGAACTGGGACTGGGCACTTTACATCTGTGATATCGCTGAACTTCCACAGACCCTGCCAAGGGCCTTCATTAGTGCCCTGTGTGGCCCAGGAGACAGATTCAGGAAATTGGGGCCATCTCCCCAAGAGCACTCAGTTGGTGTGGAGCAGAGCAGGGGCTCCTGCCCAGTGCTGTCCAAACAACAGGTTACATTGACATTTTAAGGTTATCAGTGGGACATTTTATTCTTCAATAAAGTTATAAATGATCTCTAACTCATGAACCAGGATGCTGGCATGCTGACTCTGCCCCTGCTCTTTTAGAGAACAAAGTGCTTTATCTTTTCATTCTTGAGTAACTGGGCTGTTTTGTCCTAGAGATATAAATCTTTACCCCAGGTCACTTAAGTGTGATGTCTGGAGGTACAACAGTGGCCACCCTTGCTCATTTGGCCCTTTCTCTCTCTTTTCCTTTTTTCCCCTAAGGCACTGGCCTCCTTTTAAGACTGTCCCCTACCATCACCATAGTTATGTGGTTGCTGAGGCAGCATTAGCCATGACCAGGACCTGTGGCCTGGACGAACCTGTGGTTAGAGAGAGCTGGTGTGGCCAGGGTCCAAAAGGGACCTTTGAGATTTGTGATGGGCTCTAATAGTCTTCCAAAGCCCCCTGGCCCCACTCAGCAGTGCCCTTCATAGAAAGTAAATGTTCTCAGTGTCATATTTGAAGATTTAAGATAAGCATTTGGGCCACCAGCCCCCTTTTAGAGTAGACGACAATTTTGAATACCTGAACGATATTGATTAATACCTTAATGGTCTTCATATTTTGCACTGGGCACACAGATTAACCAGATCTTCCAGAATCAAGATGAATAATAAAGATGAAAGTCCTTGAAATCCTAGAGCCTGTCTTTTCAAATCTCTTTCAAGGCTCATAAAAGCAGAGAGCAGTGGGGAGAGAGAATGGGGTAGAAGGAGCTCTGAACACAGGCTGTGACAGGAAAGGCCCAGGATTCCAGCTGTGTGACATTGGGTACACTCCACTCACCTCTCTGAGCCCCACTTTTCTTTTCTGCCATTTGGCAATGGCAATGCTCTCCCTTCCCTGCTCCCAGCTCCAGGTGACTACTGTGAGAATTAGAGAAGAATATGTTCTGGAGGTGGGCATGGCAACCCACAGTATTCTTGCCTGGAGAATCCCCATGGACAGAGGAACCTGGCAGGCTGTAGTCCATAGGGTTGCAAAGAGTTGGACATGACTGAGTGACTAAGCACAGCACAGCATGTTTATGGTTTGGGGGTAGGGTCCCAATACAGAGAAGGTGCTGAGACAAAAGTCAGGAGGCCTGAGCTGTTCTGTAGATCTTCCCTGGACTTTGTATCTCCTTTTTCTGGGTTTCCTTTTCTGTAGAATGAAGGATTTAGAGTAAGTTTTATTTCCTCTGGGTTCCCTTTGATCTAAGATGGCATGATCCCTATCTCTAAGTGGAGGATTAACTTTTAAGAGATGAATGGAGCTTTAGTATTCAGCTGTTCAACAATCATTTCATTAAAGGCCAACCATGTGTCAGGCATAGTGCTTGGTGTGTGTGTGTTGGTTGCTCAGTCATGTCTGACTCTTTGGGACCCCAAGGACTGTAGCCAGCCAGGCTCCTGAGTCCATGGGATTTTCTAGGCAAGAATACTGAAGTGGGTTGCCATTCCCTTCTCCAGCAGATCTTCCCAACCCAGGTATCGAACTAGGGTTTCCTGCATTGTAGGCAGATTCTTTGCCATCTGAGCCACCAGGTGATGGGCATAGAGTGACAAACAAAACAGATACAGCCCCTGCCTTCTTGTCTAGTGTGAGCTAGCTGGGCGAGCTTCCTCATCTCAGATAGTCGAAAAAGTGCCAGGGCTCCAAGGGGAACACTGCTAGCTGAATGAGCAGCGTAATGGAGGTAGGAGGTGCGCAGATAGTCAGTGAATCAATGCGAGCACCTTAGTGAAGCTCGTGGGGTGGAGTCGAGGAGCAGCTCCTAGGAGTCAGGAAAGGCTGTGGGTGCTCCATCTAAAGGCGTGTGTAATTGCTAAATTGTTTGTTTGTTGAGACACCTGAGAACAGGGAGGATCTGCTCCTACCTGCCTGGTTCCCAAGGGGGCCATTTACTGGGAACAAGGAACAAGGACAGCTTCCCATGCTCTGACTTTTCCCCAGAGGTGGAGCCAGTGCAGATGCTACAACCCAAGGGAAAAGAGAGGAGTGGCCAGAGAAAGAAAGCTAGCGTTAGGATGACATTTGGGTCAAGTCCAGAAGGTCCCTTGAAGTTATGGAGTTTCATCTATATCCCTTTTGAGAGAGAACCCGGGGTCCAGTTGGTGCCTAAAGCTACATGAGAGCTGGCTCCAGAGCCACGGTCAGGAGGCTGTCTGGGGAGATGAAAACAACCTGGGCTTAGGAGCTGGAGATTAACTTGGGTTTGAAGGCTGTGGAACTTTGAGCAAATCACTTAACCTCTCTGAACCAGCTTCCTCATGTGTTAAGCAGGCATCATAATGTTGTCCTCTCTAAGGGGTCATGAGATGTAAGCTGTCACAGGCACCTAAAATCAGTCCCTGTGACTAATTATAGGCTTGATGATTGGTATTCATAAATATTCCATTATCCGGACCCAGAATCTGTTTCTGTAAAATGTGGAGAGGCAGTGCTAAGAACAACTTCAATAAGACAACTTAGAAGGTGGTTGTATTATCTTCAATATAAGTAAAATAGTGAAACAAGATGGGACTTGGAAGAATTTATCTCTAGCTCAATTCACCCACTAACCAGCTATCTGACCTAAGATAGGTATTTTTGCCTTCTTTGAGACTTGGTTTTCTCCTCTGTTAAATGGAGATGATCTTCATGCTCAACATTTTCTCATCCATCCATTAAATTTTTATTGAATGCCTGTTATGAGTCATACCATTCTTGGTGCTGAGGACACATCTCTGACCCTAAGAAGCTCACCATCTAGTGGGAGAGACTGTTAAAACAGATAACTTACAAGAGAGTGTAGTCAGGCTTAGCCCTGTTTGAGTGGACAAGGAGGGCTTCCTGGAGGAGGTGACATCTAGCTGAGAGCTGAAGGATAAATAGTATTTAACCATATAAAAGTAGGAAAGGAAGTGAGGAGCTGGGAAGGGCATTCCAGGAAGAAGGAATTGCATATGCAAAGGCCAGGTGATCAATGGAAACAGCAGATGTGATAATGTGACTAGCTGAGTCTGCCTTTCCTCAATGTGGACTCTAAAAAGGCAGTGGGAGACCGCTGAGAGATTTTAAACAAGACAGTTGGAATAACATAGTCACATTTGCATTTAGAAAGAGCACTCAGGGTTGAATGCACATGTGTCAAGCTTTATTGTGGACACATAGTTATTATTGGGATAAGCTGATTCTTTCCTCCTCCTTTCCCTGACCACAGAAGATGAAATAACCCTCATGAGCATGCCTGGTATAGGGTCTGGCACACAGTAGCCGTCCAGTTATAATCCCCCCTTTGAAAGAACAGTCCCTGAAAGCACAATCCCCAGCATGAAGTGCAGGTTGGGGCAAGAAGGCTGAGGGTGTGGCTGCTTGCATTTTCTGGCTGGTGTTCTGGTAGAGCCCACAGGATCTAGGTCAAAGGAAGTTCCCCAGACAGTTCAGTCTTAACCAGTCATCTGGGGTTTCAGGGAGGGCAGATGAAGGTCAGAATATCTCCCCTATTTCGGGAGGCCTCTCCTCCCCAGGATCCTGGACTTGAAAACTTACCAGACTCGAGCCATCCTGTTAATTTGTCCAAGTCAGCTTCCTCATCTGTAAAATGGGTATGAAGTTACCTGCGCTGCCAACCACAGTGGGGGTGGAGGGTTGGTGGTTGTCGTGCAGACTGGAAGAAGTATGTGAACCACAAACAACAAAGTAATAAGATAGATTCCACTCATTAATAGCTACCATAAGCCAGACCTTGTTCTATGAAGCTGGTATTATCTTTATCCCTATTTTACAGATAAAGTGGAGTTCAGAGAAATTATGCAAATCATTCAGTGTCACAAAGTAAGTGGCTGTAGCCAGAGACCTGATGTTTTAAACACGACACCCTAATATCATAAACTGCTACCCCATGAGAACCCACCAGCTGCTCCTTGAGCTCTCAGCATGGTGCAGGTACTCCAGAAATGAGTGTAGAGAGATGAAAGGAAGAAGGAAAAGAGCAGTGTTTGAAGCCTGAGAAAGTTTTTCCTAAAGCTTCCTGACCCCACCTCTAACCAACTCAGGGTCTTCTCCAGACAAACTCCAGGAAATGGTTCTTTGCCCCGTATTAAAATGATCTGTTTGTTACCTCGCTTACTCACTAAGCTAGAACTGATGAGGGCACGTTCTGTTTCTGGGTCATGGTGATCTCCCCAGGGCCTAGCACAGTGCCTGGCACTCAGTAAATATGTGTGAATAAATTCTATTTGAAGGGTTTTTTGCCCAAGGTTTCCTCTTGGCCAAGAGGTCTAATACAGAGGAGCCAGGCTTCTGAGAAGGTCCCCAAGAACTCTGGGCACGTGAGGATGGAGGGCCAGTGACAGTGTGCCACCCCCAGGCCAAGCCTGACACTGGACTCCCACACCCCCCTCGTTGCTGGTTGGACCCAGGGGGCCAGGAAACTCTTCCCGTTCTGCTCACCTTCCCCTTGGGACCTGATGCTGGCTGGCCCTGCACAAAGCAAGGGGCCTGGGTGTCACCCGAGGAACCTTAAAGGTTTGCTGGGTAGACCTCGGTGCACAAGCCGGGGTACTGTGCCTGGTGGCTTGAGTTGGGTCCACCTGACTGATGGTTCGTCCACAAGTTGCCTGCGAACCAGAACCATCCTCAGGCACACTGAGCAACCGGCTTCCCTTTCTCGCCCGCGGCGGAAGCTGGGCCAGGGAAAGTGAAGAAACCTGTTCTGGGCCTCCGCTGGGGTGGGCGTGGGCGGGGCTCTGCCGGGAAAGGAGCAGCTGGACCAGTTTCCTTGGCTCCTGGACCGGATGCAGCCCCGTGACTAGGGCGGAGGCTGGAGAAATACGTGCCCTGGGCGCACCTGTGTGTCCTCTGGGCCAACACTGGCTTTGGCAATTATCAGACTAAGGGCTCTAGGTCAGCGGTCGCCGGGCGTGCGACTTCCGGCTGCTAAATTAGGCGAGCGGGCGCGGCAGCAGCGAATCAGCTGATAGGTAGAACTTGAAGAGGCTTTGGACATCCTGTAGGTAGGTAAAGCAAAAGGAGGGAAGGGGCGGCGCCCAGAAACAGCTAGGTCATCCCACCACTGTCTGTACGTTTCAAACGCGCATTTTGCGCTTTATCCTTGCCCCCTGCCCGGGGCAGCAAGGTTGGATGGAAGGAACCAGGGACAGAACTGTATTGGAATTCAGCCGTCCCATCTATCGGCTTTTGTGTTCTGGAGTAGGTAACTTCCCCTGCCGACCAGAGTACGGGATCCTGCTCGAAGTGTATTGTGAGAAGTCGTGAAACCTCACAGGAACAATGCCAAGCACATGAGTGGGTGCTCACAAAACGGGGTTCCCTTTTCTCTTTGTTTCAGACCCAGTTCTCACTCTCAGCCGGGAAGGTGCGCCCCAGAGGCCACCCTAGGACCGTAGGGTCTGGGTGGCAGGCGTCCTGGTTTGATAACTCGAGAATCAATTTGGGCCTCTTTGACAAGTTATCAGAGAGGATGGGAAGTGTGGGAGGATTCCGAAGGCTGCCTTTGGGTCCTGTTTCTGTGATCCTAGGAGGGCATTTCAGTGCATTCTTTGATTCACGTTATTTATTTATGCACAGATTCCTATCAGGCGAACCGCTTTTTACTGCCTCCCCCGGCGACGTTCCCGGCCCGCCAACGTTTCTTTCGACCATACAAGGCCAGCTTCCACCCGCTGCTTTTGTGTAAATAAAGCCTGGCCTTCTGCCTGCAGGTTGCCGCCAGAAGCCGGCCGGTGGGGGAAGGGTTCGGAACCGGTGCGACCGACTCAGCCCGGCCGGGAGAGGCCGAGAGCCCGCCCCACGCTCAGCCGTCGCGCGGGGGCGGCACTCCGGGGCCCCCAGAAGGAGCTGAGCGGAGAAACCCAGCACGTGAAAGTCCCCACCCACCTGCACCCTCTTCTGTGGGTCACCCCGCGCGTGGCAGGCCCTTGACAAATATCGTCCTGGATGCTCCCCGCGACCCTGGGAGTATCCTCCTCATGTTAAAGACGAGAGACAAGTTAACCAAGTGTAAGTGGCTTGACCGAGGTCCCATAGGCGAAAAAAGTGGCAAACCAAGAAATTCTAAACGAATATATCTGGCTGCAAAACCCAGTCTTCTCCCACGCCACCGGTCAACAGTGAGACGGTAAAGGTCTTAAGGGAGAAGAAAAAAAAAAAAAAGTCACACGAATCAGATTAACAGGTCGTAGGGAGTTGAAAGGGCCTTCCAGAGCTGCTGGTATTTCAAACAAATGGACTGGAACCATAGGATGAGTAACAAGACTATTTTTCCTGGGTGACCAATCATACTTTTTTATTTTTTTTAATTAAAAATATATTTATTAATATAGATTACGATGGAGAAGAATATAATTTTCAAAATAATGATAGCTGAAAACAGAAGACTTAAATGTCAGGCTGTTTCCACCTCGCACACCTTTCCTTAATTGCACACACATTCTTGACATCAAGTACACAAACAGGCAAACAGGCCCGAAACCAGTCCCACTGAGAGCGAGAGGCCGAGTGGGAGGAGAACCGAGATTTCCGGGCTCTCGGCCTGGGATGCTTTCGGCTGGGGGCGGGGGTCCTGTTTGTAAAAAGGTGTCCTCGGACAGCCGCTGCCGATTTTTGTCACTCAGCCAGCCGAAGGGACGATTCTGAGTAATCGCGGGCAGTCAGCGCAGCTGGGGCTAAAAGCGAAAGGGACGCGCGCGCGACGGGCCGGGCAGGGCTACGGGTAAAGTGCCCTGGCGTCCGCGCAGGCGGGGCCGCCGCCGGGGCTCCCGCCCGGCGAGCATGCGGTGGGCGTCCGCCCCGACCACTCTCAACGGCCCCGCCCCTGCTCCCAGCCCGCCGGACCCATCCCGGACCTGAGAACCCCGGTCCCAAACCCCTCCTCCCAACAGGGGCTAAAATGTGCAGGGGGCTTTTGACCAGCCCGTCCAGCTTCAGGTCCTGCGACCGGCGGCCCTGTCCTTGCGCGTGGCAACAGTCAGGTTCTTAGGCTTGACCTTAAATCTGCCCCTGGTATTTGCTCACACTAAGGTCTTAAGAAAATTACTTAAACTCTCTCAGTTTCTGCATCTGTGAAATGGGAGTTAGCGACTCTTACCTCATGTAATTGCTGTGAGAATTATGTGTACCTAGCTGCAAAGGACTAGAACATTAGAAAGAGAAAAAAAAAACAAATGCTGTTTTACTGTTATTGCTAGGCGGGCCTGGGTGGGACTCTCAGGCCAATTCAGAACTGGATGACCTGGGCAGATGGACTTTTTTAGTTCCCCTACCTGGAAAAGAGAGCTTCATTATGATTGCCATTACAGGGTGGGGATGAGGACGGACGGCCTCCCCAGCATCTGGCAAGACCGCATGTGGTTATGTTTGCAACCCTTACTATTTGCCATCATTGTCTTAAGCATTTTGCACTTATTAGTACCTTTCATCCTACACAATTAGAGTATGCGAGAGATATTACTACTTTCCATTTCACAAATAGGAAACTGAGACAGGTTAAATGATTATCTAAGGTCACTCAGGTGCTAAGTAGGATTTGCACAGAGCTGCAAAATCTGGCTTCCTACTCCATGTTTCTAACTCCTACCAGATGTGGGAGGCAGGGTCTGGGGATGCAGACAGGAATAATGGCACACAGCCATCTCCTCAACAAAGGGCAAGATCTCCTTTCTTATTGTGCCAGCCTTCCTTCCATATTCTTAAGCATTGTAGGCACTTTATCATATTTTATATGTGCGTTGTGTGCACCTGGTGCAGGGAGGTATTTGACATTGTTAATTTCCCTCTTCCCCTATTTTTGTGGTCTGGTTACAAGTCTTTACTTGGAGGGTGGACATTAGGTGTTTTAGGTGATAGAGAACTTAGTGTCTAGTAGGTGCTCACAATGCCTGAGTTCCTCCTTCCCTGTACTTAGTGAACACACTGAGGCTTAGACCTTTAAATAATAATGATTGCTTCTGCCTCTGAGAATTACTGTCTGTGCTGTGGGGTTCCCAGAACTGAGGATGAACTTACTGTATTTATCACTTAATCATTTCTAAAACAGCTTATGACTATGGCATCTTTAATCAAAGGTGCAGAATTCTCCCTCTCCAACCCTCCCTCTTTGGGGCGCCTGTGATAACTCTTGCTGTAAATGACTAAAGCTATTAAATATAGAATGTAGATCTTCCTGCAATGCAAGTGTAAGCTGTTGTTATATTCATTGCTTAAATGTTATGATAGTTTCAAGCTTGCCTTTTGCATATGAAGCCTTGAGTTAAATGTGGAAAGTAAGGGGGGAAAGTGCTTAACGGTTGGAAATAAAAGCATGCAGTGGATAGGTTTCCAGAGTAATAAAAAAAAGCTTTAAATTTTAGAAGATTTGAATCCTGATCTGGTTCCAGGCAGCATGCCCTAAATTCCCATCATCCAGCAATGCTGTATTCTGAGGGTTAAACCACCTTTAGACAATGCAATGAGCTCAACTGATGACAAAGCGTTAAATTGTGAGTTTCTCCTTGTACATGAGATAGCTGTGGAGAGGGTTCAGCAAATGATAGACACTCAAGGGAAGCCTTTATGATTAGGGACTGGGATGCAGAGAGACCATTGAAGATTTTCCAGTCAACTGATTTTTATTGAATACCTACTATGTGCTAGATGCTTGTTAAGTCCATTATTTCAAATAAATTGCAAAATGAACTTGTGAGGAAAACATCATGTTACAGAGGAAGAAACTGACACTCCAAAAAGTTCATTAACTTGCCTGTCTCACCAGGGAGTAAGTAGTATAATCTGAATTGCAGTTTGGGTCTAATCCTAAATTTAGCGGCTAATTCACTGCACCTCTCTTCTTTTTCCTGTATGCCTGGCTGTCAGTCATCTCAGACCTGGAGGCAAGAATCAGAGGGGACTTTAAGTTGCCCTTAACCAGGGTTTCTCTGCCTCTTTATGAAATCCAGGTCACTGTAGATAAATGCAAAAGCCTTTTCTGAATGAGTTTCCAATTCAAAATAAATATTATGATTCAAAACAAAGCAAAGGGACAGCATTTTCACATTTTCAGGTTTCTTGTTTGTTTATTCTTTTGCTTTTCAGCCGTGCTCTGTGGCATCTGGGATCTTAGTTCCCCTACCAGAGATTGAACCTGTGCCCAACCCCTCTGTTTTGGTAGTGCAGTCTTAAAACACTGACCCGCCAGGGAAATCCCATCTTCAATATTTTGTTTTTAAATCCAGTAAGCCTCTTCAGAGCTTCAGGTTCTAGCTCCTCACCTCCACCCACCCCAGTGAGAGTTGTTCACTCCCCTCACCTCCTGGTCAATTCCTTCCTGGGAAGTAGAACTCAGAGAGGAATGAATTGCTAGTGACATGGTCAGCACCTGAATTCAGGTCTGACTGGCTGGCTCCCTTCATGTGTGGTGTCTTTTGTTTAAACACCCTGCTTGCCTCTCCGTTTGGTATCTCAGCATGCCTTAGCTCAGCGTCCACACTTGAAACTGACTTGATCACCTGGAGTTCCAGAGTGTGTTATCCTTCCAGGCCTCATCCTCTGCCTGGAATGTTCTCAACCCCTTCCCCGTACCTCCTGTTTGCCGGGTAAACACCTATGCATCAAAGATGTAGCTGAAATGCAGCTTCCTTAGGAAGTTTTCTGGACTCCCACCTAATGCAAGTGAAGGGACTGATTCTTCTTTCCTGCCTGCCTGCGTAGAGCCATCTCCTGGCATTTGTTATACTTCCATGTTATTGACAATTCTCTCCCTGTCAATCACTTATGACCTCCTTGTGCGTCCTCCCACCACCACTGCCCAAATTGTGGTGATTGAGACGAACTAGGTTTTTGCCTTTTTTTCAGCAGACTGCCTGACATGTAGCAAACAATTGGTAAAAGTGTGTGCAATAAATATATGCATACACACCCACATTGAATACCACCATCGGATTATTTTTATAGCCTTAAATCTTCACCCAGGCTCTAAGCAATGGGGGAAAACTGTCCTCTGTTGAAGCAATGGGGAGCCACTGCAGGTTTTTGAATTAGAGAGCTCCTTGATCCACAGGTAACATAGAGACCTGCTCAGGCGATTGAAACTATCTCCCAGTTCCTAGGCCTTTACCTTTGTAGTATTTTCCTGGAAAGACTTTATAAATAAGAGTAAGACAGTTTGGGGAAGAGAGTTTATTCTCATTCATTCATTTGTTTATTTAAAAAAAAAAATTCCTGCTAACCCCCAGGTGCTGTTTTGGGCACTACCAATATAGCAGTGAGCAAAGTAGACAAAACATCTCCCCTCATGTTATTTCCATTCTCCTTGGGGAGAAAGACATAAGTAAATAATAAATGTCTGAGTTCAAACTATGAAGAAAGAACAGGATCACAGAAGGTAGATGGCATGGAGGAAGGGCAGACTATTTTAGATGGGGGATCAGGAAAGGCTCTTTGAAGAAATGGCATTTGCCAGGGCCTGGAATGCGGAGAGGGAGGAAGCTGGGTGAATAACTGGAGGAAGCATATTCCAGGCAGAGAAAGAAGCACGTGCAAAGGCCCCGAGGTGGGTGGGTAGGTGGAAGGATCGGTCCCAGGTTGTTTTCAATGGCAGCTGTTGGTGTCAGTTGATAGTTTGGTAGGTGGGATAAAATCACCAGTTTGTCCTGAGTTCAAGCCAGCTGTGGGTGGATGAATAAGAGAATGAATGAAGCATGATTTATCAGCCAGAAAATTGGGCTGAATTCCTTGGTCAGATTTTTATAGTTTTCAGTCAACAACAAAATGAAGGCTTTGGAGCAAAGTATAAGAACAATATGATCTTTAAAATGAATTTAAATGACCAAAATAGAACAAAGTCAGAGTGAGTTTCCGAATGTAAAATAGATGGCATTTTAGTGTTATTCCTTAAAAAGAAATCTGCCAAACCCATACCAACTTGAATGTACAAGTTGCTCCCACTGTAATTTTGGGGATAGCACTGAGATGCCGCCTGCAGAGGGTAGCTTCAACTTGGTCCTGCTGGTGGACTGTGGAGTGAGGGTTTCACTTCAGTTACCCCACCCAAGGCTTAAGGAGCTTACAGCACTTGACCGTCCTCCCAAGAATACCACTGGCCATTGAAGTCATACCAAACCACACTAGTGGTCTTCTTCACACCACCAGTAAAGAGAAATCCCACTGGAATCTGGTCAGAACAATGACATTATCTGATATAATAAAGCAGAATGAAAAAAGGTTGAACTGGACATTCTTTTGCCTTAGCTCTGCCTCATGTATGTAATACTCATTATACTATACTGATTTTAAGACCCAGGACAGTTATGGGAGAGCCAAAGACCCACATCCCGAGGCACAGTTTGCAACCCCTTGGTGTGCTTCCACTCAGCCTTGAGGGTGGAAGGTTTTAACCCATATTTTAATCCAAGAGGGCAGGGAAGCAATGTGGAGGCAGAAGGACCTGAATTCAGATTCTGTCTTCATTCTTGACTCTGTGGAGTGCTGTGTGACCTTCAGCACTTTACTTAACGTCTCTGAGCTTCAGTTTTCTCTTCTAGAATGCTTAATAATCCCCAGGCCCAGACATTTCCAGCTCATGGTCTTGTTTCTCAGGGTCCCCAACTGTGTGTCTATAATGTATCTGAAACAGCAAAAATGATAATTTCTGTTTTTCCGGAACTAAATGACTTCTGGCTGGACTGTGCATAATTGATATTATTGCTTTGTAAGTCATTGTATTTACTTGCTTTGTTGCTTGTAATTACAGGATCTTGATCAAGAAATTTGAAATACACTGGCAGAGGAGTAGTGTTATATCTTTCTTTAGAACTGGAGGGAAACTTTAAAAAAGGGCGAGGGAATGGGAAATAAACTCAGGTTCATTTAAGATGCACTTATGTTGTGGGCGGGGTCCACTGTTGGATCACTTTTTGCCTTCCGTTGGCCAAGCAGACTTAAGAGTCTGTGAGAGTTGCCTTTTGATACCAAGATTTGGAGGTGGCAGTAATGGGGGAATCTAAGAGCTGTTGGAGGAGAGGGCACCTGAATGTCTAACACACTGGTGGGGCTTCTTAGGGACATGCCCACTCCCGAGTGATTGGCAAGCCTGCTAAGTTTGGTGCTGAATGAGTAAGTGGATGATTTGTTCCATGTCGTGTGATAGCGAGCGCCTGCTTTCTAGTCCCAGTTCCACTTCCTGGGGAAGTCCATTACCCTCTCTGGATTCTGTTTCTTTCACCAAACAGTGGGGAGCATCAGACTTGCCCATCCTACCTTCTGGGGTTGTTTCAAGAATCAGATGCTATACAAAGGTACCTGTTTATTACCTGTGATAATGCATGGAGCAAGTCGGATGAAGGAATCATAGGCTCTCTGCAACCACTTAGTATGAGCTCAGGACAATCTTATAATTTTACTGAAGCCTCCATATTTTTTTATCTGCAAAACGGAGATAATATCCACCCATCCTTCCAAATTCATAGGGATCCAATGAGGCAGTGGATGAGAAAACATCTTATAAATTGTAAAGTGCTGAAAGAAAAACGAGTTATCATTTTCCTCTTCCTCATCCCCTTTGCCAGTATTATATCCCCTGGTCCCTAAGAGGACCTCCAGGGTGGATGTGTTTACACCATCCTCATCAAGCTGCTGCTGTGCCCAGAGCCCCAGCTTCCAAGTCAGAGAGGCTTCTGCTTAGTCCCCCACTCCACCGAGTACTAGCTGCTGTGTGACCCTGGGTGAGTAACTTAACTTCTCTGAGCACTTCTGAAAACTCAAGACAATGAGACCTACCTCAGTGCTATTTGATAAAACCCAAGCAGGGGAGCATGTGCGTATATCCAGAAAAGCATCTGTTTTAAGTTCAACCCCTGCTGATTATTTCTTTTGCTAAGCCCTCCTCCCCCACTTGGATCTTCAGACTTAAATTCACAATGAGGTGGCCATCATAGGGGGATTTAGTCTGGTTTATTCCTGAAGCTACTTGTCACATGCTAAGTTGAATCATAGTGAGTTGCTGAGTCTTTTTCTCCATTAGACTGTGAACTTCTAAGAAGGACATGTGTGGCTTGCAGCTGTAGCCCCTGGTATAGGGTAGCCCCAGTGGTCTAGGCACAGGAGAAAGAACACAGACTCTGGGTACACAGATCTGGGTTTGAATTTCTCTCCACTGCTTCCTTGTAGTTGGACCCTGGACAAATCACTGTACTATGCTGAGATTTGGTTTCTTCATGTGACCCTAGCAAAATAGTGGTGCCCATATACTGGGGTTGTTGGGAAGTTGGCTATAATGCATGTAAAATGGCTTGCGTGGTACCTGGCACGTCCTTGGCTTTAGTGAGTAACTCTTGACTGAAAAACTCTGCCCAGCCTTGCATTCTGTCCCTGATGCATGTCCTTTTCCTGGACAGAAGGCATTGGAGCATGTTCACAGGACTGGCACAGCAAGGGGTATGCCACTTGCCACATACCCTTTGCCCCAGAGAGGAAGAGTATTTTATTAAATATTTCTGACATTGTTTAGAATTGCCTGCACATGGTGATGATTAAAACAAGATTGACTTTTATTATATGTACTTTTCAAAGTTTGCTGCAGATAACATCCCCCTTATTACCTGCCTCCAGAGTGGACTGCTCCTGTTCACCCTCTTTGCTTCATCACTGGCTCTCAAAATTAAAAGCCACATGGTGCGGGATGGGGAGGGGTTGTTGGTTGGGTAGAAAATGTGCTGTGATTACAAAGCACAGTGACTGTCTGTAGAGGTGGGTCCATGGCTCTGTAGGAGCACTGAGGTCAAAGCCAGCCACCCACCCTGGTTTTGGGGCCTAGGTTTGCCAGCCAGAGCTCACAGAGGAGGAGTCTTTCAGTTGGACTTGCAGGAAGAGCAGGGCCATGCCAAACAGGGAAGAGGAGGAAGGGCTGTCGGGTGGGGTGTAAGTGACAGCGCCTGCCAGGCAGAGTTTTCACATTGCATGCAATATTCTGGGAACCTCACGTAGGAGGGTTTGGTTGGGGCAGATCCAACAGGACATATTACTTGTATTTAAAAATCTCCCAGGGAATGTTCTCTAAATTCCCATTTTCTTACAGGTTCTGGAGAAGATTCTAGCCTGCTGCTCTCTTGTTCTCTGAGTGCAGAGCTCGGTGGAACCCTGCCTTGGCCCATAGCCATTAGAATATTTCTCAGGGAAAGCCCTTGGACCAAGAAGTCTGTTTTCTCTTTTCTTTGGAAACTATGGTGCTCTTTACAAAAACAAAGGCATTTGGATTCTATTCAGGAAAAATGTAACCTACAAACAAATAGGCTTGGAAACTCTGGGCCTCACCCTGAGTGCCTGGGTCAGGCACAGGGAGAGCCACACCCTTCTGCCCTTCTGCTGCTTTCAAACTGGAGGCCACCTCCAGTTCTGTATGTCTCAGTTTTGTCCTCTTCTGTATGTCGTCTCTGGCCATCCGAAGGGCGGCACCTCCTTTCCATGCTTCTTCCTTCCCTGCTGTTCAGGGGCCCCGTCTTGCTCTGCCTGGAATGTTCTTCCCCTCCCTGTCTATAAACTACTAATCCTCCTTTGAGACCCCACTTCAGCGTTTCGTCTGCAGTTCTGATTTCCTTCAGAGACCTCGTTTCTCCTCTGTAGTGTTGCTCTGGATAATTTAAAATGTTAAATGTTGTTCTTTTTTTTCCCAAATAACAATCCATGATCTTATTTTTATAAACTATAATCATTATAATGGTTGCCAACTTAAGTTTTTGCTGTGTGCCAAGCAATATAATGTTACTCACCTCAGATGCAAAGTTCTTAGGGCAGAAATTGACACACAGTAAGTTCTCAGTCGATGTTACTTATTATCTTTATTCTCTTGGGCACTTGTAACAAATACATTTTGTCATTGTGATGCTCAGGTTACTGGTCTGTGAGCTTCTTGAAGGTAGAAACTTGTCTTCTTTCTCTGATGTCTCCAAGCAAGTGGATATGGGAAGGGTATTTGATAATTGAACATTTAGCCTTTGAAACTGATGACTCTTGGTAGAGATATATTCCATGAGTTCCCAAATCTAATAGAGTAGCTCTAGCCTAAAGAATTTACTATGGAGAATCAGAAAATCTGGGCTTAATTGTGTTCCATCTACCCACAAACATTGTGACCTTGGATAAATTAACCAACCTTTTCTGAGTCCCAAACATCTATTTTCCATAAAGGGGTTAATAGTCCCTAGCTTGCCTTACTCACAGGCTTGTCTTGAGCATCAGATGAGCTAACACATGGGAGAGTTTTGTGAATTGTGAAGTATTTTATATATGTGACACATTATTGTTAGAATCACTTTGTTCTTTATTGCTGTCACCTTCATAGTTGACAGAACATGAATCCACAGGTAGCTCTAGTTGGACAAATACCAACATGCTGTTTGGGTTTTCATAAAGTTTAAAAGTGTTCTTGATGTTTGAGACAGCACGATTTCTTCTTTTCAAAGCATGTGTCTAAGACATTAGTATCAACCTTTCTAAAGGTTTTTAAATGGTGCTTAATTTTTACCACCAGACTGCTTTAAAATCTATGACCGTAAATGTCAATTATGTTTTTCCCTCTCAGGAAATATTCTCAGAGAAATGTGATCAAACAATATAGTATTTATTGGAGCTTGATGCTAGGGAGTGTAAGGAGGAATGAAAAGACGTGTAAGACATGGCTTAACTCTCAAGGAGCTTACCACCTCATTTGGGAGCTTGGGCTGAGTTACAGACTTGTGGACAAAGTATGTCATCTGAGAAAGAAGAGATTCTCCTATGTTGAGGTGGTTTGTGAAGACTTCAGGGAGGAATTGGGCCTTCTGCTAAGCTTAAAGGAGGGCTAAGGTTTAGACTGCAACCTTGGGACTATAATTCGTAAGTCAACACTAGGTCCATAGACTAGTGGTGCTAACACTTGTTCTTTCAGCAGGATTGTTAACTTCTTTAGTTCCTGGTGGATTTGGAGGAAGATATGAGAACATTCTCGGAGAAGGCAATGGCAAGCCACTCCAGTACTCTTTTCTAGAAAATCCCATGGATGGAGGAGCCTGGTAGGCTGCAGTCCGTGGGGTCGCTAAGGGTTGGACATGACTGAGCGACTTCACTTTCACTTTCCACTTTCACACATTGGAGAAGGAAATGGCAACCCACTCCAGTGTTCTTGTCTGGAGAATCCCAGGGACGGGGGAGCCTGGTGGGCTGCCGTCTATGGGGTCGCACAGAGTCGGACACGACTGAAGTGACTTAGCAGCATGAGAACATTCTAGAAATGTATTCACTGACAAATGCCTGAATCCAGAAAGCAGGTAATATTTTGTGCCTGAAGCTTTCATGATGAGGAAATATAAAGTTTCTTCTTTAAAATTTTTTTTTTCAGTCATGATATACGTGCCTGAAAGACATCAGAGAAAAAGCTGGTTACAGAAAATTGTAACACTCTAGTTCCAGCATAGTAATAATAATGAATACTCCTGGATCAGTAAAGCCAATACACACTGCTAAGGATTGGATAATATTAATACTAACTCAAAGGGGAAAATTTTAAAAATACACAATTGTGAACAACTTAGAAAAAAAGAAAATGAGAACACTAGGTCTAGGGCGTCCCTGCTGGCCCAGGGGTTAAGAATCCTCCTTGCCATGCAGGGGACACAGGTTCGATTTCGGGTCTGGGAGGATCCCGCATGCTGCAGAGCAACTAAGCCTCTGTGCTGTAACTTCTGAGCACATGCAGTGCAGCGGCTGGAGCCCATGCACCTTCTGCCTGTACTCTGCAGCTAGAGAAGCCATGGCAGGGAGAAGCCCGCGCACTGCAACAGAGAGAGCAGTTTCTGCTCGCCGCAGCAGAGAAAGCCTGTGCGCAGCAGTGAAGACCCACCACAGCCAAAAACTACAGTAAGTATACAGATCTTTAGAACACTAACTGTAAATATGTTCATAATGCAACCAAAGCCATAGTCAGAGATAGACTCATCGCCTCATGCTTTCACTGTAAAATAAGAATACATGGAAAGAAAGCAGCTAAGTGTCTAAGAATTTAGAATACGGGCAGCACAAGAAAACCAAGAAGAAAAAAAACGGCAGTACAAAAAAATGAGCCTAACAAGTGAATTAGAAAATCAGCAAAATAGTAGAATTCATTAATAAATTCATGAGCTGATTCATTGTTGGGGGAGGGAGGAGTAAAATAAGCAGACCTATAGGAAACCTACTTAAGAAAAAAATAATTGATATCTGAAAAGTTTCAATAATTTGTAAAACACCTCTCCATTCCTTATCAGTCTTGGTTCCTAAATTAATCCTATATGTTGTATATTTGTATCTCTACTTTGCTAGTAATCAAACTGTGGATAGAAGAAATGAGACTACTTTTTAGGGTCACACAGCTAGTGAATGGTAAAACCATGACTTGAACCCAGCTCTTCTAACCTTGTTGAATATCCTTTCAGTAGTCTCATAGCATCTTTGAATATAACTGTAAGAGAGGAAGAGTGAAACATTTCATTTGTATGTATTAGTTTTCTATGGCTGCTGTCATAAATCATCACAGATCATGTGACTTAGAACAACAGAAATTTATTCAGTCAGAGTTCTGGAGGCTAGCAGTCTGAAATCAAGGTATCAGCAGGGCCATACTGTTTCTTAAGATTCTAACGGAAATCATTCTCTGTCTCTTCCTAGTTTCTGGGGGTTGCTGACAGTCCTTGGTGTTTCTTGGCTTACAGTTACAGCACTCTAATCTTCGCCTGCATCTTCACATGGTCTTCCCTCTATGTATATGTCTCCTTTGTTTTAAGCTATAGGGTTTTGCTTTTCAAGTTGAGAAAAAAAATTTTTAGTATGATCTCATCTTAATTGTTTAATTGCTTCTGCAATGACTCTATTTCCAAAGTCATGTTCTGAGGTCCTAGGTAGGTAGGAATTTTGGAAGAACACTATGCAACTCAGTACAATGTAGTTAGTTTTTATGATTATAGTTTAAAAAATCTTTATTGTGTCCCATCCACATAATGAATCTATGCATGCATCTAGTCATCCAGCCGGTGATCATTTACTGCATGTGTGCCTGTGTGCTCAGCCGTTAATTTATGTCTGACTCTTCACAACCCTATGGACAGTAGTCCACCAGGCTCCTCTGTCCATGGAATTCTCCAGGCAAGAATACTGAAGTGGGTTACCATTCCTTCTCCAGGGGATCTTCTTGACCCAGGAATTGAACCCATGTCTTTTGCATTGGCAGGCAGATTCTTTACCACTGAACCGGCTGGGAAGCCCGATCATTTACTGAGTGAGTACTTAAAATGTGCCAGGTACCTGATTCCATGGTCCACAACACATAAAGAAAAAGACATTTAAATCTTAGGTGGTATTATTAGGTTTTGCTAAACTAGGAATATTCATTGGAAGGACTGATGCTGAAGCTGAAGCTCCAATACTTTGGCCACCTGATGAGAAGAAACAATTCATTGGAAAAGACCCTGATCCTGGGAAAGATTGAAGGCAGGAGGAGATGGGGACAACAGAGGATGAGATGATTTGATGGCATCACCGACTCAATGATATGAGTTTGAGCAAGCTCTGGGAGATGGTGAAGGACAAGGAAGCCTGTCATGCTGCAGTCCATGGGGTCGCAAAGAGCTGGACATGACTGAGTGACTGAACTGAAGGTAGGGACAGGTGTGAATGGTAGTCCTACTAGTCAGACCAATTAGAGTAACCATTCATACGTGCTTTAAGAGGGAGGTAAAGTGGGGAAATTTCAGACGATGGTGACCTGGACCCTAAAATAATATCAGTCTGGTCACACTGATCAGTGTGGCCACTGTTAGAATGTGTAAGAGCATCTCAGGTGTGTTTACATGGGATGGGATGGGATGGGGTGAGAAGTAAGGGCATGGGAACGCACTTCTAATACTTGAAGGGCTGCCAGCTGGAGGAGTCTGGGTTTCTTTGTTGGATCTCTAGCTAAAAGGGCCACAACCAATCGGTGGAAGCTACAGAGATTTGTATTTCAAATCAGTTTACAATTAAAACTAGGATTGTCTAAAGCCAACTAGGAGTGGGTGACACTTGTACATGCATATGGAAGATATTTTAAATTTATTTTTTAATTGGAGGAAAATTGCTTTACAGTGTTGTGTTGGTTTCTGCTGTGTAACAGTGCAAATCGGTTATAATTATACACATATCCCCTCCCTCTTGCATCTCCCGCCTCTCCTCTCATCCCGCCCCCTCTAGGTCATCACAGAGCGCAGACTGGGCACTCTGTGTTATATAGCAATCTCCTGGTGGCTCAGAGGTTAAAGCGTCTGCCTCCAATGCGGGAGACCCGGGTTCGATCCCTGGGTCGGGATGATCCCCTGGAGAAGGAAATGGTAACCCACCCCAGTATTCTTGCCTGGAGAATCCCATGGACGGAGAAGCCGAGTCCACGGGTAGCAAAGAGTCGGACACGACTGAGCGACGGAACGGAACGGAAGCAGCCACAGCTGGGAAGAGACAGCTCATCTGTTGGAGGCGCTAGAGGGAGACGGGGAGGGGAGAGGATTGTGAGCAGATCTGATTACTTGTGAAGATTCTAAGCCAGGTTCTAGCTGGTGATCTCTGTTTAAAAATTGTAGAAACACATACTTTAACATTGCTTTATACAACACACTCTGTTTCTCAATATACAGTGGTTTTCAATTTTATGTGCCAGACACTGCTGGGACCTAGCAATTCGCACTGAAAAAGACCTGGACCTCAACCCCCAGGGACTCATAGTAGAGTGGGGGAGATCTAACACAAAATAGAGGCAACCAGCTATGATAATATACTAACTCAGCTCAATAAATATTTGAAGAATGAATGATTGAGTGGTTTCCTTCCAAGAATAGCTTTTGTTGTAGTCACAGCTTTGCCTTTGGGCTTCCCCGGTGGCTCAGCAGTAAATAATCCACCCGCAGTGCAGAAGACACAGGAGTCGCAGGTTCTATGGCTGGGTTGAGAGATCCCCTGGAGGAGGGCATGGCAACCCACTCCGGTATTCTTGCCTGGATATCTCATGGATTGGGGAGTCTGGTGAGCTATGGTCCTTGGGGTCACAAAGAGTTGGAAATGACTGATGTGACTGAACACACATGCACACGCATAGCATTGCATTTATCGTAGGGTGAGCAACCATCCAGTTTGCTGAAGCCCAAGAGGTTTCTTGGGACACAGTACTTTCAGTGCTAGAGCCAGGAAAGCCCCAAGCAAACTGAGATGAGCCGGTCACACTATTTTACAGGCTTTTTAAAAAGGAAGGAAAACATAAAAACAATTATAATAATGGCAGTAAGAACAGTTAGGGGAGCAGAGAGAGGGACACGCACTGTAAGAAGGAACCAGGCAGGGCTCAAAGCTTCATCAGGGTGGGGACCATGTCTGTCTCGGTCATTGCTATACTCCCAGCACCCAACCCAGGGTTTGGCACATAATCAGAGTTCAGTTGATATTAATTCAAATGCATGAATTAATTAACACGAGTCAAAAAGCATTTGAGCCAGGCCTTGAGGGTTATGTAGCATTTTGCCCAAAGGGATGTATGTAGAAGTTTCCAAAAATAGAGAATTTGGGTATAGTAATTGGTAAATATGATTTTGAGTGGAGTCTACTATTTTCCTATGGCTATTAATATAGTTCTTGAGAAAGCCCTTGAAACAATAAGTCTATTATATTTCCTCTTCTTTTTTTTTCCATCCTGCTGACTCTCCCCCTCCTTCCTTTTCTATTTCCTTCCCTTTTCTCTGTTGGAAGAGATAATGCTTTTTGCAGAGAGGATACCACTAGGAGCTCTTTCAGAGGAAGCTTAACTGGCAAATCAACTGTCCAGGAACACAGTCTGCTTGGAAATGCACTGAGGTGCAGGCAGAGCAGGAAGGATGAGATTTGGCCAAAGAAGGACAAACAGTCAGGATGGTTGGAGCAGCATGGGAGGAGGAAGAGGGAAGGACACTGTGGCTGGGTAAGGCGCTTGGGGTCACCTGGTGGAAGGTCCATTTGCAGTCATGTGCATGCACTGCTCTGCCTTGGGTCACACAGGTGTTTCCTACTGAGTTCTCATAATGGAGAACAAAGCATGAGCCTTCCTCCAATGAAAGAAAGAGATGTTTATCCATCAACTACTAAGTGCCAGGCACCATTGGATGCTTTTATATGTATGATCCACACACATGCATTTTGAAAGAAGGTGTTAGTATTATCCCCATTTTACTAGTAAAGAAACAGAGGCTTAAAGATATTTGATGATTTGCCCAAGAAGTTAACTAGTTAAACTTGGGTCTGTTTGACTTTGTAACGGTGGTTTCCAGCTTCTCATCTTCCTTTTATAAAAGCAGAACCTTTCCCAGCCTCCTCTCTCTTACTTCCTCCCTCTTGTCAACAGCAGTGGAGTCTTCCTCACCAAATGCACCCAGTAGTCCCTTCCGCTAAGCTCAGAGCACCCTGTCCTCCTTAGAAACAAGTCAGGATCTTGGCATCACTGAGACATTAAATATCTTATTTCAACCTGGCAGACCCCTAAGACTTTGTGATAGTCTTTAACTTCTATTCCTTCTCAGAAATATTTCTAGCAAGCATTATTGTACTGTGACAATGTGCTTCTTAAAGGGGCATAATTACCCACAGGTGGAGCCTGGGGAATGTTATCAGCAAACAGTCAAACCATCTCGTAGAGCTCATAGCCATGATTTATTAGCAAAACAGAGAAAAACAAACACCAGATTTTAGTCCAGTAACAGTCATTACTAGCCATGTGACCTAAGTTCCTTTACTTCTTTGGATCTCACTTATATTATCTGTAAAATGAATGAATTGAACTTGCTTTGCTTCCCTTGCAAAACCATGTTCACAGATGACCTTGAGTGAAATAATACATCATAAGTCAGAAAATAAAAGACAGAGGAAGGATGTTAGCTTTAAAATCCTTTATGAAAGGAGTTCCCTGGTGGTCCAGTGGTTAAGACTTTACTTTCTAATGCAGTGGGTGCAGTTTTGATCCCTGGCGGGGGAACTAAGATTCCCACATGCCTAGTGGCCAAAAAAACCAAAACATAAAATAGAAACAATATTGTAACAAATTCAATAAAGACTTTTAAAATGGTCCATTAAAAAAAAAACTTTAAAAATCATTTATGGAACAAAGGGAACAAAAATAAAACATGAAATATTGTTTTTCTTTCTTGGTAGTTAGTCAATTTAGGTAAAAGAAACCTAGTTTATGCCAAAAAGGGGACTTTATTTGTTCAGATGAATTAAGGGCAGAGGTGGGGCCAGCCTCGGAAATGGCTAGATCCGGGTCTCCAGTCCTGCCAGAAGTCCTCTCTGACTCACTGTGATTCTGCCTCATTTTCTGCTGAGCTTCAAGAGTACCCTGTGTGTGCTGGGTGCAAGCTCTAGGCTTGCCTTCCAACTTTTGCAGTCTTTTAATTCATGAAATATAATATTTACTTTACATGTATATAATGATGTAGGTACAGGTTAGCCTTCCGTTTTTCTCAACTGGTTGTCAGAAAGGAAAAAGAGTTTTTTCCTACAACCTGAGGTAGAAAAATCCCAGGGAACCCCTGTGATTGGCCTGGGTGGGTCATGTGCTTGCCTTGGACAAATCTCTGTGACCAGGCATGAATGTTACCATTGTTCCACCTCAACTGGCCAAGGGGCGGAGAAAGCACAGACATGGCTGCAGTCACTTGTGTTCACAAAAATGGAATTTAAGCATTGAAGGAAAGGGGATATTTATTTGGAAATATGGAAAGGGGATATTTCTGCAGGCTTCTGGCTTCTCTGGGATGTTCCATCTCTGGGAGCACAGGCCTGCTTGGAGTTTTAAGGGGTGGACTTTGTACTGATTGCTCTTTGGATATCTTGCCATCCCTCACTTAATGTGAGTTTGGCTCAGTGTAATGTATAGTATAAGCACCTACTTGCTTCATCAAACTTAGTATAGAGAATGGGGTGAAAGGGACTGGCTCATGAATGAACTTTGACTGTGTGCTCGTAAAAATCCCAACAGAGTAAGGAAGACAGAAATTGAGTAAATGTCTGTGCTGCAGAAGATAAGTCCAGAGTGCCCAGCAGCATATCACAGAGACCAAAGGATGCAGTGACATCAGCGCCATCCAGGGTCATGGATGGGAGGAAGGCCTTCTCCGTAGATGGACTAGCACGTGTAATAGTTCTGGGGTTAGAACACACACAGTGGAGAAGATCAAAGAGGGCCAGTCTGTCTTCATATGAAGAGCTAGGGGAGAGTGGCTCATGATGAGGGAGGTAGGGGCCAGATCAAGTGTTTGGATAAATACTAAATGCTAGGGTCACAGTTCTCTATCTTTCATCTCTTTGGCCAGGGTTGGCCTGTGATCATTCCAGGAGGCCTGTGGTCCAACTCCCTGGCCTGCCTCATCCTATCATGGCATCTCCTTTAAGAGCAAAACAAGCAATGGAGGGAGCCTCAGCATCTGGGAAATAGTTGCAGGGCCATTCTCCCTTTCAAAGAGCTAAGCTCTGCTGCTCATAGTACTTATTAATGGTAATCATCACACTGGACACCTCTATTGCCACACAGCAAGCTGACCTTCAAAGCTGCCAGGAGCAATAATTACTCCTCCCAGCTCCCCTGTGAACAAGGTAAATATGGGTCTGAACATGAGGTGAGGAGTCATAAACTCCTGGAAATCAGATTCCTTCTCTGTGGCCTGGAGCAGAAAAAGGAATAGTCACCCCAAAGCCCCTTTTGGCTGCTGACTCTAGAAAAGGTAAGGCAGACAGAAGTAGAGAGGGACTTGTCACCTCACAGGTGAGCCGAGCAATTTTATTAGAAGGTGGGAGGTACACTTTTATGATAGAAAGAGCTACTTAGCACTGCTCTTCTAGACTTCAGATTCCCCCTTTAGGCAGAAAGAATATAAAGGTCAGGCAGCAGGTGCTGGGATGAAGGAAGGGGTTGGAGACAGCAAACACTTCCCATGAGATGGCACTCATCTGGCGTAAAGAAGGCCAGGCCAGGCCCAACCACTTGGCTTGGTGCTGCTTGGATAGGAAAGACCAAACTCTGAGGACTTTCAGGCCCTGTCTCTTATGCTGAAACTATGACCTGTTAGGTTTTTGGTGACTCAGAAAACCTTGTTCAGGTTTTGTTTGGTTCTCTGCCCCAGCCCTCCCACTGTCCCCCAAATGCACTTGTTCAGCATTCACAGGTACTATGCAAGGTGGTAGGGATATGACAACAGAGAAACATGGACCCCAACTCATGAGTTGACAGCGAAATGGATATATGAATAAATGATTCCAGCTCAGGGTGATGTGCTTTGGGAAGGAAGTGTAGGGTATAAGGGAGTTCAGAGGAAGGGCGCAATCCCAGGTTAGAAGGACCTTGAATGTTCTCGAGAGAGGCTCAGGTAGCCTTCTAAGCTTGTCCCATTGAGTCCAGTTATCCTCTGGAAAAGAAGCCATTCCCAGTCACCTCAGCCCATGTGCAACCCAGGCCTCCTCTCCTGGAATCCTACAGCTCCGAAGGGCTGCTCTTAAAATCCTACTGTTTGTCACACATATACAATGGAATATTACTCAGCCATTAAAAGGAATGGAGCAATGCCATTTGCAGCAACATGAATGGACCTAGTGATCATCATCCTGAACAAAGTAAGTCAAATAGAGAAGTAGCCTATGCCATCCCTTATATATGGAATCTATAAAGAAATGGTATAAATGAACTTATTTACAAAATAGAAACAGATTTAAAGAATGAACTTATGGTTGCCAGGGGGAAGAATGGGGGGAAGGGATAGTTAGGGAGTTTGGGATCAACATGTACACACTGCTGTATTTAAAATGGATAACCCACAAGGACCTACTATATAGCACAGGGAACTCTGCTCAATGTTATGTGGCAGCTTGGATGGGAGGGAGTTTGGGGAGAATAGATGCATGTATATGTATGGCTGAGTCCCTTTGGTGCTCACCTGAAACTATCACAGCATTGTTATTCAGCTATACCCCAAGATAAAATAAAAAATTTAAAAAAAAATCCTACTGCACTTCAACAGGGGCTGCAATGCAGGAAACTGCCTGCGATCCAGATGACCCGCATTCGATCTCTGGGTCAGGAAGATTCTCTGGAGAAGGAAATGTCAACTCACTCCAGTATTCTTGCCAGGGAAATCTGTTGGATAGAGGTGGGCTACAGCCCATGGGGTCGCAAGAGTCAGACCTGACTTAGGGACTAAACCACCACTGCACTTCAACAGACTTGTGTTTTAGGACATCTCTTTAGGCTTGAAGCTTTATGCTCTGAAGGAGAGAATGAATGGCAATAGCTATGTTCCCTTATTAAGTTTGATAAGCATTTTGCAGTTTACAAAGCATGTTCACAGCCATCACCGTGTCCTAGTTAACCAAGCAGGAGCTCGTGCTCAGTGAGTCTGAGAGATTGGCGGCCACCTGTGTGCTCCCAGTGTTGTGCTTTCTCTCATATTCTCATGCCTATGGACAAGTCAGGGGGGGGGGGTGTTGGGCATTAGCAATTAGGGCATCCCTGTGATTTACCTCCTAAGACTTCCCATATGTGGTCCTATTCAGTCTTCACACCAGTTCAGTGAGGGTGGCATCTGCCCCCATTTATAGTTGAGGGAACCAAAGCTCCCACAGGTCAAGCCATTGGCCAGCATCCCACAGCACATGGGGAATGAAGCTGGGCATTCCCCTAGCAGGGGCTTAACTCCCAGCTTCTTCTCTCTTGTCTATACCATGCTACTCTGCATTGATCTTAGCATTCATTTCTCAATGCCAAGAGTATAGAAGGAACTTAGGAAAAGTTTGATGTTCTGATTTATTAATTGATCTTCTCTTTCTGAGCTTCCCAGATGGCTCAATGGTAAAGAATCCTCCTGCCAGGCAGGAGACATGGGTTTGATCCCTGGGTTGGGAAGATCCCTTGGAGAAGGAAGTGGCAACCTACTCTAGTATTCTTGCCTGGAAATCTCATGGGCATAGGAGCCTGGCAGGCTGCACTCCATAGGATCTCAAAGAGTTGGGTTTGACTTCGCGACTAAGCAGGAGCAGCAGCAGCAGTTCTCTTTCTGCCTCATCTTCTTGTTCTCAGGGCAGTCTTGCAGAGGTGAGGGGAGAGAGTTTTGTCCCTGAAGTCCTGACCTCACAGACACTGATGAAACACCATCCCTGACTGAACACCTGTTTTGGTTTTTTTCCCCCTGCCTGGAATGTGTCCAGGGAGGAATAGGATGTTAAGATGTGGGAACGCTGACTGTCCAAGGTGGATGCTTCCTTCCTGTCCCTCCTCTCCGGTCCTGAATGTCAGCTGCCCAACCACCAAGAATAACTCTGCTGCCAGAACATCCCCTCTCTTAGCCAGACCTAGGGACACGCTACCCACTTCTCATGGGCCCAGTTTTCCCAGCATCCTTGTAGGTCAGCACTTATGGATCCATTTCATGATCTCATGGCTTCCTTTCTTAGTTACCAGGGAATCTTCTGGTTGTCTTTACTCAATGCCCCTCTGCTGAGCCAGGCACGCACGGGTCTCTGGGAGAGTAGAGTTGAACACAGCCTCTGCCCTCAAGACATTCCCAGGCTAGGAGGCCTTGAACATTTCAACCAGGGTGAAACAGGTAGATGGAAGAAGTGTGGGGCCTGCAGCTTCATGGAGGAAGAGCCCCTGAGCAGGCAGGGAAGACTTTGGGAGAAGTGGTCCGTGTGTGTGTGTGTGTGTTAGTTGCCTGGTCGTGTCTGACTCTTGGCAACCGCATGGACTGTAGCCCACCAGGCCCTTCTGTCCATGGGATTCTCCAGACAAGAACACTGGAGTGGGCTGCCATTTCCTTATCCAAAAGGAACTATAGAAAGAAAGTGAAGTTGCTCAGTCATGTCCAACTCTTTGCAACCCCATGGACTATAGCCTATTAGGCTCCTCCGTCTATGGGAGTTTCCAGGCAAGAGTACTGGAGTGGGTTGCTATTTCCTTCTCCAGAATGGTCCATGGGCTCCAGCATAAAGGATGCATAGAGACTTTCTAGGCCAAGAGACAGAGGGAAGGAATTAGACAAAGAGGAATGTTTAACCATTCCTTGGTCCATGTGCCCTTGATAAACTACACAGATGTGTACATGAATTCTGTGGGTGGCCCCTTAATATGGGAATAGCTCATGTGCCCTGCTGTGTGTGTGGCTTGGTTCCTCATTCCCGAGCACCTCTGTCACCCCTGGCTAGTGTCATGGTTTCCAGTTCCCTTCTCGTCTTTGAGCATTGACTTGTTCTATATTGTTCTGAACTTGTTCCATTTGAGGACATCCTTCAGAAAGTAGCAGGTAGCATGGCGTTTAAAAACAGTCTTCAGGATTTCACCAGGCCTAAGTATGAAGCATATCTTTGCCACTTATTAACCAGGAGAGCTCAGGCAAGCTTCTCTGAGCCTTAGTTTCCATATATGTAAAACAAGATGGTCATAATCCCCTATCCGTCTGTTTGGGGGATTTAGGTCAGATCGTGAATGCAAAGGACTTGACACGGAGCCTGACAAGCATGCAATAATCATCAGCTATGGTCATATGCAAAGTGTGGCTCAGAACCAAATATAGGTTGACCTGAAGGAGCCTAGCAGGAGCTGGATTGTTTCCTCCTGGCCCAACACTGGCCTTCTCATGCGGCCAAGGATCACAGTGGCCCTTTTGGCAGGCACATCCCCTGCTGACTCACCCCAGTTTGCCCAGTCCCTGGAAACCTTAAGCCTCATTCTCAAGGGCTATACTGCTAACTCATGTCTCCCTAACCATTTGCTGGAGCCATTGGTGTTAAGTCTTGTCCAGGGCCTGACATTTAGGCTAGTGAAATTCTATTCTGCTGGGAGTACATTTAGCCCATCAATCAAGTCTGTCTGGAATCTTGGTTCTGCCACCTAACACTTGCTAGCCTGTTTCCTAGCAGGATTTTCCCCCTGCCCTATCCATCCAACAGACTATGGCGGGGAAAGCTTTTTGAAAATGCTGTTTTCTTCATATTCCTCTCCTGTCAGAATCTTTCCATGATTGCAAAATAGATAGGGCCTAACCTCCTTAGCCTGTTGCACAAAACTCTTCATGACCCAACACCAACCTACTTTTTGAATGCTCTTATTCTATTTTTCCTGCCCAAATAGGGATGATAATCATTTCCTATAGCATAGGATTTTTGTGAGGATTAAGTGAGTTCATAATGGAAAAGCACTTAGAACAGGGCTTTTAAGAATTATGAAGGGTCTACAGTCTTTCGTCATTTGCAAAATAATAATTTAACCTGGCACAATTTCATGTCTGCAAGGTTAGAGACAGGGATTTTATTACAGCAATTGCAGTAGTCAGTTTATCAGTGTTTTCTTCTTTCTATTTTTTATTGAAGCATGGTTGGCTTACAATACTATATTGCTTTCAGGTGTGCAACATAGTGATTTGATATTTTTAGAGATTACATACCATACAAAGTTATTATATCAACTATATTCTCTGTGCTGTATATTATAGCCCTGTAACTTATTTATTATATAACTTAAAGTTTGTACCCCTTAATCCCGTTCACATATTTCACTCATCCTCCCATCCTCCGCCTCTCTGGCAACCACTAGTTTGTTCTCTGTATCTGAGTCTGTTTCTGTTTTATTATATGTTTGTTTTTTAGATTCCACATGTAAATATAAATATACAATATTTATGTTTCTCTGTCTGACTTGTTTCATTAAGCAAAGTATCCTCTATGTCCCTCCACGTTGTCACAAGTGGCAAGATTTCTTTCCTTTTTATGGTTTCAGTTCAGTTCAGTCACTCAGTTGTGTCCGACTCTTTGCGACCCCATGAATCACAGCACGCCAGGCTTCCCTGTCCATCACCAATTCCTGGAGTTCACTCAAACTCACGTGCATCGAGTCGGTGATGCCATCCAGCCATCTCATTCTCCATCGTCCCCTTCTCCTCCTGCCCCCAATCCCTCCCAGCATCAGAGTCTTTTCCGATACGTCAACTCTTTGCATGAGGTGGCCAAAGTATTGGAGTTTGAGCTTCAGCATCAGTCCTTCCAGTGAACACCCAGGACTGATTTCCTTTAGAATGGACTGGTTGGATCTCCTTGCAGTCCAAGGGACTCTCAAGAGTCTTCTCCAACACCACAGTTCAAAAGCATCAATTCTTCTGTGCTCAGCTTTCTTCACAGTCCAACTCTCACATCCATACATGACCATGGAAAAAACCATAGCCTTGACTAGACGGACCTTGGTTGACAAAGTAATGTCTCGTGATAGTCTATTGTGTGTGTGTCTGTATATGTGTGTGTGTGTGTGTGTGTATGAACCCAGGTCTCTTGCATTGCAGGTGGATTCTTTACCGTCTGAGGCACCAGGGAAGCATACACACACACACACACACACACACACACACACACACACAGAGACATATATATGTGTATATATATATATATGCCACCTCTTCTTTAGCCATTCATCTGTCAAAGGATATTTAGGTTGTTTCCATATCTTGGTTGTTGTAAGCAATGCTGCAATAAATATCCTTTCCAGTTAGTGTTTTCATTTTCTTTGTATAAATACCCGAGAGTAGAATTACTGGATCATAGGGTAGTTCTATTTTTAATTTTTTGAGGAACCACGAGCCTGTTTTCCACAGTACTGTATCAATTTACATTCCCACCAATAGTGCGCAAGGGTCCCTTTTCTCCACATCCTTGACAACATTTGTTATCTTTGTGTTTTTGATGATTGCCATTCTGACAAGCTCAGTTGGTAAAGAGCCTGCCTACCAATGCAGGAGAAGCAAGGGATGGATTTGATCCCTGGGTTGGGAAAATCCCTTGGAGAAGGAAATGGCAACCCCCTCCAGTGTTCTTACTTGGAAACTTCGATGGACAGAGGAGCCTGGCAGGCTACAGTCCATGGGGTGGGTAAGAGTCGGACACAACTGAGCATGCACGCACACATGCATTCTGACAGGAGTGATATGATTTCTTATGACTTTGATTTGCATTTTCCTGATTTTTAGTGAGGTTGAGCACCTTTCATGTGTCTGTTGGACTTTTGTCTTTACAAAAATGCCTATTCTTGTCTTCTGTCCATTTTTAAATTGTTTATTTTTTCTATATTATGAGTTATGCAAGTTCTTTATGTATTTTGGATGTTAGCCCCTTATCAGACATGTCATCTGCAAATGTCATCTCCCCTTCAGTAGGTTGCTTTTCTATTTTGTTCATGGTTTCCTTCCCTGTGCAAAAGCTTTTTAGTCTGATTTGGTCCCATTTAAAAACTTTTGCTTTTGTTTTCCTTGCCTGAGGAGACAGATCCAAAAAAATATTTCTAAGACCAATTTCAAAGAGGGAACTGCCTTTTGTTTTCTTCTAAGAGGTTTGTGGTTTCAGGTCTTACATTTAAGCCTTGAATTCAGTCTCTTCTTGACCTTTTGGCAAGTGTAAGTTTTTAGTTCATTTTGAGTTTGTTTTTGCATATGGTGTAAGAAAATGGTCTATTTTCATTCTTTTTTATGTAGTTATCCTGTTACCCCAACATCACTTGTTGAAGAGACTGTTTTTTGTATATTCTTACTTCATTTGGCATAGATCAATTGATCATAGGCATATGAGTATTTCTGAACTCTATTCAATTCCATTGATATGAATGTTTGTTTTTGTGCCAGTACTATACTGTTTTGATTACTCTAGCTTTGTAATTTAGTTTGAAGTCAGGGAGCTTGATACCTCGATACCTCAAGTTTTGTTTTTCTTTTTCAAGATTACTTTGGCTATTTGTGATCTTTTGTGGTTCCATTCAAATTTTAGGTTTATTTGTTCTAGTTCTATGAAAAATGGATATTTTGATAGGGATTACATTGACTGTTTTGGGTATGAACATTTTAACAATGTTAATTCTCTCAATCCATGAACACAGTGTATTTTGATTTATTTGTGTTGCCTTCAGTTTCATCAGTGTTTTATAGTTTTCATAGTGTGGGACTTTCACCTGTGTGATTAAATTTATTCCTAGATGTTTAAATCTTTATGATGCAATTGTAAATGGGATTATTTTTCATGATTTCTCATTGTGATATTTCATTAATAGTATATGTAAATGCAACAACTTTCTGCATATTAATTTTTGTATCCTGCAATGTTACTGAATTTATTAGCTTTTAATATTTTGGAGTCTTTAGGGTTTTCTCTATATAGTATCATGTCTACAAATAGTGACAGTTTTACTTCTTCCCTTCTGATTTGGAAGCCTTTTTATTTCTTCTCATCTAGTTGCTGTGTCTAGGGCTTCCCATATGATGTTGAAATAAAGTGGTGAGAGTGGACATCTTTGTCTTGTTCCCGATCTTAGAAAAAAGCTGTCATCTTTTCACCATTGTGTGTAATGTTAGCTGTGGGTTTGTTATAAATGATTTATTATGTTGAAGTATGTTCCCTCTATACTAAATTTTTTGAGTTTTATAATGAAAGGATACTGAATTTTTTCAAATGCTTTTTCTGTGTTTGTTAAGATTATCATGTGATTTTTTATCCTTTGTTAGTGTGGTATATCACATTAATTGATTTGTAGATATTAAGCCATCTTTGCATCCCTGAAATAAACCCCACTTGATCATAATATATGACCATTTTAATGTATTATTGAATTTGATTTGCTAATATTTTGTGGACTGATGCTGAAGCTGAAGCTCCAATACTTTGGCCACCTGATGTGAAGAGCTGATTCATTGGAAAAGACCCTGATGTTGGGAAAGATTGAAGGCAGGAGAAGAAGGGATGAGATGGTTGGATGGCATCACTGACTTGATGGACCTGAGTTTGATCAAGCTCCAGGAGTTGGTGATGGACAGGGAAGCCTGCTGCAGTCCATGGGTCACAAAGAGTCAGACATGACTGTGTGACTAAACTGAACTGAATATTTTGTGAAGAATTTTTTCATCTATGTTCATAGGGATATTGGCCTGTAATTTTCTTTCTTTCTTTTCTCTCTCTCTCTTTTTTTCGTAGTTTCTTTGTCTGGTTTTGGTATTAGGGTAATGTTGTCTTTCTAGAATGAGTTTGTAAGTATTCCTTCCTCTTCAGTTTTTAAGAATAGTTAAAGAAGAATGGGATTAACTTTTCTTTAAATGTTTGGTAGAATTCTTCTGTGAGGCCACCTGATCCTGGACTTTGTTTCTTGGGAGTTTTTTGATTACTGGTTCAATTTCATTACTAGTAATTGGTTTTTTAGATTTTCTGTTCTTTCTGATTCAGTCTTGGAATGCTGTATTTCTAGGAATTTTCCATTTTTCTAGGTTGTCCAATTTGTTGAATATAATTACTCATCATGTTGTGTTATGATTGTTTGCGTCTGTGAGTATCAGTGTTTTCTCATTCCTTGAACTTCAGTTCCCACGTGATGATGTGAAGAGGTGCCAGATGACACCTGACATCTGTGGGTTGCATTATGGAGAGGATCCCTGAGCTTAAGGAACTTCAGTCTTTTTATTAGTGGGTGGTAGGTGAACCTACCCTCTGCTGTAGAGTGGGGCACTATCTCTATCTTCCAAGTCTGTTCTTATACAGACATCCTTGAAAAGATGATCTGGAACAAAATCAGTCAGTGCCTCTGCTCACAAGTCATGCAGAAATGTGAAAGACCTTTAGAAGAATAGAGAATTATCTTCCAACAAGGGCCAGGTGTATTGTAAGTAAACATCAGCCATGATGAGTATGGTGGTGGTTGTGTGCTTTGCTTTAGTATGGTGGGTCTTCTGTTTACCTTTCTTTACATGACTTCTGCCCTTGGTATCTTTAGTTATGCAGTTCCTCACACCTCCCTATCCTCCTCTGCTTGCTAAATACTCTATCCAGTTCTAGCATCTCCAGTGCATCTTTCCTGATCACACTAATTCTACCGGAGCCTTCCTCACTCAACTCTGACAGTGTCGTTTGTCCCGTTTTCTCAGCACTTGGCAAGTACAGTTTCCTTCCACTCAAGATCTTTGCAAAGCCTTTTCCTCCACTTGGTATTCCTGCTTATCTCTCTCCAGATTAACTCCACTCATTCTTTATTCATCAACTTAGATGATACTCCCTTCAGAAAGCATTCTTGATCTCCCTTATAGCCAGGCAACATTAGGATTCTCCTTTTGCTCCTGTGGCATCAGTAGTGACCTTTAAGTGACATTTCTTTCCTGGCTCCCCCTTGAGACCTGGAGGACCCTGATTTGGATGACCTGTTCTGAGTTCCCCAAGTTCTGGAGGACCCTTCCATGCCTAGCACCTGTAAATATCACATGGAGGCATTTAATTCACATTAAGAAATGAATAATTGTGTGAATGTATGAACAACCACATCACATATTCATGAAAAATTAACAAACAAGTCTAACCACGCTGGAAGCTCCTGGAACATATCCAGTGGTCATGGACACATTAATCAGTGTTTAATATCTGTGGACTGATTGATGAGACATATAATTTGTCCTTTTACTCCTTTTCAGATATGCCAACTTCATCTTGCTTTAAAGGATATCTGTGAAACCAAGTGGACTTCTGTTTGAGAATGCAAAACATATATTATCAAAAGCTTTATTCATTATGATTTTAAATAAGGAAAAAGTTCTAGCAAGCCTCCGCAAAGCAATTTGAAAACCATAAGCTTCATATTTCTTTAACTTGGTAAATATCAAACTCATTTCATCCTTAATAGTTTACAAAATCAACACTAGATTAATGTTCTGTTTATAACATTCATGGCAAGTTTCAAATTGCAACTACATTTTTACAGTGGGTTTTGAAGGTTAATATTGGGAAGAATGATAGAATAGTCACCGTGAAACCTGGAGCTGAGTCAGAGGCTGGTTCCTTGTTTTTCATTATGTGATAAAACTATATGAAGAATGGAAAACTTGGGAATGCAAACCAAAGGACAGGACACTTGGGGAGGTAGAGATCACAGTGATTAAAAACTAGCCATCTGGGGACCAGTTAGGCTGCCTTTGAATCCTGCTTTCTTAATGACTGAGCCTCAGTTTCTTCATTTGTAAAAGCAGGAAACTATGACCCACATCACAGGACTGTCATGAGAATTCAATGATGTAACACGTCATTTAAAAAAAGAAATTTTGCACAGCATGTGGTACATACTAAGCTCTTAACAGATGTCAGCTGTTATCATTGTTATTACTAATATTGTAGTCAGAAAGACCTGGATTTTGTATCCCTGGCAGTAACTATGTGCTGCATATCTCAAACTGAGGGACATTAAGAGTTACTTAACTTTCCTAAGCCTTAGTTTCCTCATCTATAAAGTGGAGATGATAATAATACTTGTATCATAGGGTTGACAATAAATTGGCAGATGACATGTAATGTGCTTAAGAAATGTGTGGCATATGGTCAGCACTCAGTAACTAGTAGGTAGAAAAAGAGTGATGATAATTATTATTATTCCCTGAATCACTTTTTTGGTTTTTCATTTGTAAATCTGGGAATGCTGGTATGGTTGAAAGAACTGGAAATGATATTTACAAAGTGCATAGCCCAAAGGCAGGTACATATTAACTAGGTACTCAAGAGATGGAAGCTATAGTTTCTGGTCTCTCTTCCTGCCTTTGCCTGGTTTCCAGCTCTGGATCAATAGATGCAGCAATTTAGATTTTGGGGTGCTTCTCTGACGGCACTGGGAGGGGGTGAGGGCACCAACTGGAAATTGCAACCTGGAAGTGAACTTCCCTAATCAGTGCTGCAGGATTCCAACAGCTGGTTCTACTTAGGAATCAATTGGAACCTCCTGGGCCCCTTGCTCTTTTTCTGCAGGAGCAAATGCCATCCCACAGCTAAGATTTAGAAATTTGCCACGCCGTATCAGAAACAGATCCAGCCTCCGGCAAGGTCAAGGTTCCCTAGGCTGAGGCCTCAGCTCTGGAGCCTCTCAAACTTCCCAGTGGCCTTGGAGGCAGAGGCTCTGGATTGAGGTCAGGGCTGCCTGTGGTACTGCCAGCAAGCACTGTCCTGTTGCTGGCTGTTAAGAACCGCCACCCAAACTCCAAAGTGCCCAGATTTCCATTTCAGAGAGTGAGTCAAGTTCGGATGTGGAGAGCCCATTAAACAACAATTTTTAGGATATGAGTGTTAGAGTGCAAGAATGCATTTGATTTGGAAAGGAATTGCTTCCTAAATGCCTGCCTTATAATTTCTTCCATCTGTCCACATTTCTGGGGGGCCCTTGAAGGTTTTTTGGGGCCTCTAGAGTGGCCAGTTCTGGCCTTGGGTTCTATAGGTACCAGAGGATGTTGGTGAATAGCCTTTGTCATCACTGCCTGAGGCTTGATGAGTCATTAGGTTAATGAGCAGCAGGCTGAGTGAAGTTCTAGCTCTATCAGCTGTGTGACCTCAGGAAAATCCCTTGCCTTCTCTGAGCTTTCGTTTCCTGATTTGAAGAACCTAGGGCAGGGCTATATGCTCTTAAAACTCCTTCGCATCATATTGATTTTCAGTTCCCAAGTGATCACAGATGCTATAATTGCTCAAAGGATGAAAAATATCAGTTGCTATTCCTTGAGTCATGATAAGTACTTTACTATGTCAATAAATGAATGAATGCAAATATCTATGATTTCTTTTGGGAAAGAGTGATAAGGGAGATAAAGTGGCATTTTGAGCACCCATTATATATTAGACACTAGTCTAAAAGACCTAACACCTTTTGTTTTATCCTCTTTTCACAGGATTGGTGGGTGGTATTTTCACAACTTATAGATGCTCCCAGGTGTTGCTAGTGGTAAAGAGTCTGCCTGCCAATGCAGGAGATGAAAGAGACACAGTTTCCACCCCTGGGTCAGGAAGATTCCCTGGAGTAGGAAATGGCAAACCACTTCAGTATTCGTGCCTGGAAAATTCCATGAACAGAACAGCTTGACGGCTACAGTCCATGGGGTTGCAAGGAGTTGGACATGACTGAGTGACTGAACACAGAGAGGTTAAATAACTTGCACATAAGTAGTGCAGTCAAGGACTTCAACTCAGTTTTGTTACTTGGAAAGGGTATATGGACGTGTCTTCCTCCTGGATTTTGAGCCCTCCTCCTGTGTGTTGCTGATAAGCAGGACGTGCTCAGGCCCAGGGAAGTCCTGAATCAAGACTGGTTCAATGGATAATGCAGATCTCAGTGACCCTTTTGGAGAGGAGCAGGTTCTGCCCAGGCTGCACAGGGGGTGGAGGGGGTGGGAACCGGTAGAGCCCAACCTCCTGAGTCCCCTGGCCTCACAGCAGTTCCCTCCCTGACATCTCTGAGCCTACCCACTGCTTCTGCAGCAGAATCAGGGAGAAGTGTCACAAAAACAAAAAGGAAGAGAGGAGGAGAAGGAAACAGGAGGCAGCAGACTGGGCCCAGCTGGACTAGAGCCTGGAATTATGGGAAGCATCCTTTCCCTTTCATCAGGGCACCTCACCACTCCTGTTTACCCACCTGTGTGGGTAAACCTGGTGCCAGCCTCTGAAGACTCCTGGGAGGAAGCCTCAGGCCCACTTTACAAACTGGGAGATGGATACCCAAATGCACTCCCCCCCTCTCCCTCCCCAAGCCATCTCCCTCCACCCCACCTCACCACCCTAAAAGTTGTGCTGCTAATCCTACGGACTATATCCTGTTGAGAGCAACAGGACAGAGAACCCAGGATTCTTTGCTCTGACTCAAGAGACTTCCCTGACTGCAAGCATCTGAAATTTGGTTAGTCATGCTTTCAGTTTTTTTCAACAAACAATTTCCATGCTCCTACTTTGACTCTGGCACTTCTAGACTCTGCTGCTACTGCTAAGTCACTTCAGTCGTGTCCAACTCTGTGTGACCCCATAGACGGAAGCCCACCAGGCTCCCCCGTCCCTGGGATTCTCCAGGCAAGAACACTGAAGTGGGTTGCCATTTCCTTCTCCAATGTGTGAAAGTGAAAAGTGAAAGTGAAGTCGCTCAGTCGTGTCTGACCCATAGCGACCCCACGGACTGCAGCCTACCAGGCTCCTCCATCCATGGGATTTTCTAGGCAAGAGTACTGGAGTGGCTTGACCTTGCCATCTTCTAGACTCTAGATCCAATAAAATAGTGAACAAAATAGAATGGATGACTGCCCCTGTGGCTCTTACAGTCTAATTGGAGGCTGAAGTGGAGGTAGGGGGTATTTTAGTGTCCTGTGGCTGCTATAACAAGCAACTCAGAACTGGATGTCTTAAAATAACAGAAATTTTTATCCTTTCAAAGTTCTGGAGGCTAGAAGCCTAAAGTAAGATGTTGATGAAGTTGGTCCCCTCTGTAGACTCTGAGGATAATCGGTTCCAGGCCCCTCTCCTAGCTTCTTACTGGCAAGCCTCCATATTCCTTGGCTTGCAGACCATCACTCCAATCTCATCCTCCAACTACACATTACCTTCTCCTCTGTGTGCCTTCTCTCCTTCTCTTATTAGGACGTTTGTCACTGGATTTAGGGTCCACCCTGATCTAGGATGGTCTCCTTTCAAGATCTCTATCTACAAAGATCCTTTTCTAAATGAGGTCACATTTGCCTGGGTCCCAGGTGGACCTATCTTTTGGGGCACTTTATACAACTCATTGAGAGTGGCAAGAATAAAATGAAATAAACAAACAGGGATGTAATGGTGCATGGTGGTAAGTGGTGAGACAGGAAAAGAAACCTGGAAAGTTGTGGAATGAAGATATAGTCTACCTGTTGGATACTTCACTTCTCTGAACCTCACATTATTAACCTTGAAAAATGAGGATATTAATGCCTAACTGACAAAATCAAGGGCTTCCCTGATAGCTCGCTGATAAAAAATCCACCAGTAATGCAGGAGACCCCGGTTCAATGCCTGGGTCGAGAAGATCCCTTGAGGAAGTGATAGGCTACCCACTCCAGTATTCTTGGGCTTCCCTTGTGGCTCAGTTGGTAAAGAATCTGCCTGCAATGCAAGAGACCTGGGTTCAATCCCTGGGTTGGGAAGATCCCCTGGAGAAAGGGAAAGGGAAAGTCGCTCAGTCATGTGCAAGTCTTTGCAACTCATAGACTATACAGTCCATGGGATTCTCCAGGCCAGAACTGGAGTGGGTAGCCTTTCCCTTCTCCAGGGGATCTTCCCAACCCAGGGATTGAGCCCAGGTCCCCTGCATTGCAGACGGATTCTTTACCAGTTAAGCCACAAGGGATCCTCTGGAGAAGGGAATGGCTACCCACTCCAGTATTCTGGCCTGGAGAATTCCATGGACTGTGTAGTCCATGATGGCACAAAGAGTCGGACATGACTGAGAGAATATCACTTTCACAAAGTCAATATTGGGATTCAGTTGCTAGAATGTTAATATCTGTAGTTGTTGATTGAACAAATGACCAAAGTCCCTGGCAGATGTGTATGGGATTTCTTTTTCCACTAGCCTCAAATGTTCCTTCTCCTCCTCATTCATTCGTTCAATATGTTTTGAGCCCCTATTCTGCACTAAACTTCCCCCACTTCCCAGTCCCAAAAAATACTACAGGAAATAAAATAGACAAAAATTTGGTTCCGTCATTTTCATCATTATGATGATTAACTTAAATTGGTTAACTTGACTGGGCTACAGGATGTCCAGCTCTTTGGTCAAGCGTGATTCTGAGGTTGTCTGTGAAGGTGTTTTTGGACAAAGTTCACATTTACATCAGTAGGCTGAGTAACGCAGACTGCCCTCCCTAATGTGGGTGGGCCTCACTCATCCAATCAGGTGAACGCTTCATGCTAGGTCTCTTCAGTCATGTCCAATTCTTTGCGACCCTATGGACTGTAGCCTACCAGGCTACTCTGTCCACAAGATTCTCCTACAAGCATATTGGAGTGGGTTGCCGTGCCCTTCTACAGAGTATCTTCGTGACCCAGTCTCCTGCATTGGCAGGCAGGTTCTTTACCGCTAGTGCCACCTGGGAATCCCTTAAATAGAACAAAAAGACAGACACCCAAACCCCACCCCAACCCCCACCATAAGTGAGAGAGACTTCTTGAGAGACCACCTACTTGATGATCTTTGAACTGAGACATGGGCTTTTTTCCCACTTTATGACTCAACCTGAAATATCAGTTCTTCCTGGGTCTTCAGCCTACCAGCTTTCAGACTAGAACTTACACCATCAGCTCTTATTCCCAAGCCTCTGGACTCAGACTGGAACTACACCGTTAGCTCTCCTGGGCCCCAGCTTGCTGACTGCAGATCTTGAGGCTTGTCAGCCTCCATAATCATGTGAGTCAGCTCCTCATAATCAAGCCCTCTCTCTCTCTCTGGTTCTGTTTATCTAGAGAATTGTACAGTCGCCATAATCTCCTTTGAATTTGTCTAGCATCTTCTTCATCTTTTATCTCTGTTTACCTACCAACAACCTTGTAAAGTAGGCAGAGCAAAGTTGTGAAAATCCCCATTTTACAGAGGAGGAAACTGAGGCCAAGGGAAGATTCTCTTTAGCTGCTGTGCCCCAGGGCTGATCTTGCCACAAGAGGAACATCCTTGTGTCCTTGCAGTCAGAAGACATGTAGGAAGATGGATAAAAACATCATGCTCAAGTCAGGTTTTCTAAACCTCTTTAACAAGGGAGCAACATTTTGATTATGATTATCATTTTTCTTATTGTGGCCAGAGTGGAAAAACTATTACTCTCCTCTTTGATTTTTAATATAGCATTGGTCATCAATTAGAAACCTCTTAAGATTCCCTCAGGGAGAAATCTGAGACTGTTAAAATGTGGGCTAGGAAAGTCTTATGAAATAATATATTGATAGAGGCAAGATCTTTTAGAAAAGCTTCAAGTGGCCTTTAAAAAACAGTCTGGATGAGTCATGGCAACTCAGGTTGAAAGTGATTTTAGAGTTTGTCAGTTCCAGGCCCTTCCTTACACAGCAAGAACACTGAAGCCCAGAGAGGTCAACTGGCTGCCCAAGGTCTACAGCTTAAAAGGAGTATATTGATCCTGTTGCTCAGACGCCTGGACTTCCTATCCAGTCCTTTGTTCATTATTTACTGTGTATGTACGGAATGCAGACCACCCTCCCTACCCCTGCTCCCTCCCCTACACTTAGGTTCATTTCATGCTCACCCTGTGGAGTGGACTAAAATGGTGGAGGAAAGGATATTCATAGCCTTAAAATGCAGTTTAACATTTGTGATCCTGCATCTGTAAGCAAAATATTCTGAAGTCAGGCAGACCTGGGGTTCAAGCCTAGCTTGAGGAAAAGCAGCTATGTGCTTGGCATTGTGCTTGGTGCTGAGAAAATATTGGCAAACAAGATCTTGTCTCTGTCTTCTAGGATTTACAATTAAGTAAAGAGGAAATTTCAATATATGAAATGATGATAATTTTAATCATCATTGTCCTCAGATTTCCTGGGATAAATGAAAAATTTGGATGGCAGGGACCTTTATGAATGCTGTTGACAAAGCACGTCAGGGTGAAATCAGAAATGGCACAAATGAAACCTGCGGAATACGGTCAGGCCATTCCCCTGCTTAAGGTGCTTTGATGGTTCCAAGGATAAAATCCTAGATTCTGAGCAGAGTATTTTTTAAATTCCTTCTGCATGTTATTAATGCCTCATGGCTCAGCCCTCTGTAAATCTCACTTTTTGCTCCAGCCACACAAAGCTCCATTTAGATCCCTCATATTGTCGTTCCTGTCTTCATGCTGTTCTTTCTGCTGAAGATGCAATTCCTCTTCTCCTCTCTGCTTAACAAACCATTGTCTGTCCTGTAAGACATCGCCTCTTCTCAGCATCCCCTCAGACCCTCTGTGTGCTCAGTGGTCTCCTGGACTGCCTCCATGAAAGTAGCAAATACTATCACCTGTATTTTTGTCTGTGCCCTGCTTATGCCAACAACTCCCCGACACCCAGCATAGAATCTGGGGAAGAGAAGGGCTCAACAAATGTTGGTGGTATGAATGAGTGAATAAGTGGTAGTCATTCTTAGCCACCTCCTCAAGCCTTGGTCGAAGCGTGCTAGAAAACACATTAACCAAGCCTTCAGTCGAAGCGTGCTAGAAAACAGAAATCATTTTCCTGCTGTGTCCAAATGGGGATTTGATTTCACCCAGGGTCTAATGGAGCTGTCTAAATCTGTTGCCACCATTGATGTAGGTATGGATCTCTAGGATACCAAGGGAAGCCGGAACCTCCTGGCGGAGGGAGATTTTGAGACTCCATTCTCTTCCAAGAGGGCTCAGAAGTGGTTCTTGTATTGTCAACGTCAAGAAAGGAGAGAAACATCCCATTTCACCAAGTTTGCAATGTTAGACTAAGGGTTTTCATCCTATGGTCCAAGAAGAACCTCCTGTAACTTAACTTTCTCCTGGGATTCTCATGGTTTAATTTAAAGAATGAGTGCTTGGGGCTCAGAAGGACAGGACTGGAGTCTTTGATTCTTCCACATGCTGGCTGTGTAACTTGGGGACAATCTGAACCCTGGTACCTCCTTTGTAACATACCAACCTCACATCATGGTGGACCAGATCCAACAGGAGGTCATCTGGATCACTAGCCCAGCCTCCAGTGCCTCATGCACGGGGGTATGCTAAGTTGCTTCAGTTGTGTCCCCGTGGACTGTAGCCCACCAGGCTCCTCTGTCCATGGGATTCTCCAGGGAAGAATATTGGAGTGGGTTGCCATGCCTTCCTCCAGGAGATCTTCCCAACCCAGGGATCAAACCTGCATCTCTTCTGTCTCCTGCACTGGCAGGCAGGTTCTTTACCACTAGTGCCACCTGGGAAGCCCCCACCCCCACCCCCCCGCAATGCCTCGTACACATCCAGTAAATGTGACTTCCTTCCTTAGCACAGATACTCACTCTTCCAACTCATGCTTCAACTGTTACCCTTGACTAGCCATGTCTGAACTTGGGAAGATGCTTCCTAGAATCTGGTAAGAACAATGGCACGAGCATTTGCATTATAGAGTGGTTGCTATGGGCCAGGCACTGTGCCCACCGTATTCCTGTGGGGAGATGCCGTTGTTACCCAGTATTGTTACCCCCAGTTTTCAAATGAAGAGACCTAAGTACAAAGAGGGTCCAAATCTTGCTAAAGGCTACAAAGCTGCTGAGTCGTGAGCCAGGGATTCTAGCTCTAGAGCCCTGTGGCTCTAATAGAGCTGGTGCACCACACACATCTCAGGCAACTGGAAGTCTGGGTGAGTGGTAGCTAGCTAGTGGTGCTATAAAACCACTACAGTCTCAGCCTAAAGCAAGGAAACGTGATTATCCTGGGAGTTTGTGGAGGTCATGTATTGACAAGTGCAAATTTTCCCATACTTTTGGGAATTTTGAAAACACTTCTAGACACCCCTGTCTCATTGCTTTTACTTTCCTAATGCTTTCAGTCCAGGGATCTGAGGTAGGAAACCCCAACCAAATCTAAACTTCTCATGAAAAAGAACACAGAGAAAAAAAATTAAACAGTTGTAATCAAAGTGCTAATGACCACATTAAGCACCTCACTTGAGTTTAATAAGTAATACATTTTATCAAAAACAACGGCTTAAAATTTATCAATAACCTTCCATGTAGTGTCTCATTTGATGCTACTAAAAAACCATGATTCACTGAGAGCCTACTGAGTGCAAGACACTTTATTAGGCCATTTTAAAATGTTATCTACTCTTCACGATAATGAGAGATGTATATTATTTTCTCTGGCTTATAGAAGAGGAAGTAGGCTCACATACTCCCTAATCTGATCTTGGTCATAAGCCTTTGAGGCTGGCTCTCTAGTGATAACAGATGAGGAAACAGAAGTTCAGAGAGGCTAAGAACTTGCTCGAGGTCACACAGTGAATTAGAGGCAGAGCTGAGTCTCACACCCAGATTTTTCTGACTCAGAATTCTGAGTTTTGAACCACTGTACTGCAATTCTCAAAGTAACCCATAATGTAGGCAGGTATCATATCTGTTTTGCAGTGGGGAAATTGAGGTAGTGAGTTGGGGGTGGGGGGAGTGACTTAATATTCTCCCAGCTTCGCTGTGCTTTCTGCTTTCATCATGCTCTGTAATTGTACACAACAGCTTTGGAGCTATTGGCACTGAGCACAGTGTCGGGATCTGACGAGCAATCAGTAAATGGTAGCTGTTGTCGTTTGCAATGTGGCAGCTCAGCAGCCCATGACCTTGGGGACAGGCCTGGTACCTGCAACCTGGACTGTCTGCATTCCGTTTTCTGCCGGCTTGTGCTTAGACCACAGAACTTTTCTATCATTTCCATTCAATGCCCAGCACGCACCACCCCTAAGAAAAGCCACCTGAGTCTCTGCAAAGACAGCTCCATCCGTGTGGGTGGTGCATCTGAATGGATGTGGCTTGCCGGAGACTCTTGGAGCAGAGACCCAGCCCCTGACTCATGCTGAGCTGTTCCCCATCCGGCTGAGCCTGGCCCAGGAGTGGCCCCCTCTGCCTCAGAACCAAACCTGGCACCGTCTTCTTGGCACAGACCTCCAGCTGCAGCTTTTGGACTCCCGGCTACAGTATTACTCACTCACTGATTCTTCCCCTGGCATCTGCCAGGATCCAGGAAGAGGGTTATGTAGCCTCTCTTCTAACTCAGCTTTTTCTCTGCCTTCTTTATTATTGGTTGAACAGTGGGAGCCAAAGCTGAATTTCTCCCCCATTTCCTCCAAAAACAGTATCCGGCAGGAATCATCTCTGCTCTTGAGAGGCTCGGGAGAAGTCAAGAACCAGTGCTGGCTCTTGGCCTCCAGAGGAAGAGTTAGTCACTTGGTTACCGCTGGCTGAAATTGATCGGGGATGTCACGCGGAGGAAATGCGCTTCTTATGAGCTTAGTAGAGCATGGTCTTCATGGAAAAATGCCCTTTTCAGTGCACAGAGAAAGTGGCAAGCTGACTTCCTCTCGTGGGTGTTCTGACTCTAGTTTCCTAGGTACTGCCATGAAAGATTTCTTTCTACTCACCGCACAGAAGTTTGGGGAGGCATGTGACAAAAATGTGGAGTTGGGAAAAGGAAAATGAGATGTTTTAACACCTTGTCTCATTTTACCACCACACAGCCTATGACCATTATGCCCATTTTTCAAGCAAAGTAGGGTCTAAATTTGTCCTTGCCTGTCCAAGGTCACATAGTAACTGGCAGAGCTAACATATGGACCCAAGTCTGTCCAATGCCAAAGCCGCAGCAGGAAAAGCGGCTCTTCATCTCTGCCTCTCCCTGTGTCTCCTCTTTTTCTCTCTTTTCCGTTTGTCACCTCCTCTTATGCCTACCTTCCAAAAAGTCAGAGATTTTCCAAACGATTACCTAAGACAGCATACTGCCTTGCAAAAAGTAGGTTCTCAATAAGTATCCATTGAATCTGAATTGCTGTGTCATGCTTTTTAAGTATGTTTGCTTTTTTTTTTTTTTTTTTAGTATGTTTGCATTTTCTAAAAGTATTCCTGGAAAAGATAATACCTGACCCCTACAACTAAAAGGTGAATTTCTAGCACAGGGAATCTTTGCGCGGACATTTCTTCTACTGCCTTCTCTTCCCCTCCCTCACTTCTTTCCTTTCTTCCTTCTTTCCTCCCTTCCCTTCCCTTCCTGTTATCTCTTTCAAAACATTGGCACTAACCCAAGTGCTTTGTCAATATTTCCTAATTTAATCCTTTTCACCACTGTATGGCTTCCCTGCTGGCTCAGACGGTAAAGAATCTGCCTGTAATGCAGGAGACCTGGGTTTGATCCCTGGGTTGGGAAGATCCCCTGGAGAAGGGAATGGCAAGCCACTCCAGTATTCTTGCCTGGAGAATTCCATGGACAGAGGAGCCGAGGAGCCTGGTGGGGTACAGTCCATGGGGTCACAAAGAGTCAGACATGACTGAGCGACTAAAACTTGCACCACTGTATGAGGTAGGTACTGTTATTATCAGCAGCATCCCACTTTGCAGGTAAGTAAATGGAGTATGGAGAGCATGGCTTAGATTTCTGCCTAGGAACACACATCTTAAGCATCAGCAGAGGGGATGTTTGAAGGTGGACAGTCAGGTTCTTTAACTGCTGCCAGTGTGCTCTTCTGCCTGTCAAGGTGGGGATAATTTCCTGGAGCCACTCCCATCCCTCGTACCTACCTGACATTGTACAGTTTCCAAGGTATGTTCATGTCTCATTCCATTTAATCCTCAGCATCATTTATGAAGGTCAGACCATCATTCCTATTTGCCACAAAGGAAACTCAAGCTCTGAGAATTTAAGTGACTTGCTTAAGGTCACACAATTGGTAAGGTGCAGAGCTTGGGAACGCAACCAATGTGTGGTCCTTTTATTTCTATGAATGAGGCTGGTACCGGGAGTTAGAGCTGACTGGAGAAAAGACAAAGCTTTGAACAAGGGGAAAAAAAATGCTCAGTGTGTTCATTTTTCTTTCTTGATAGTTGGACACAGGAAATGTGTGTGTGTGTGTGTGTGTGTGTGTGTGTGTGTGTAATAACCATGAAAGTGTTCCTCAGACCTTGAGGTTTTAATAAAATGTGAAAAAAAATTTACCAGCATGTTCTCTTCCCTCCTGGTTTTTGGGCTCTGCATAATTTAAGGAAATGTAATCCATGTGTCTGATTATTCATACTTCCATCATCAAAAAATATTGTTGATTCTTTGAGTAGCGTTTGATGTTCTGGAAACCTTTTTTTTTTTTTTTTGAGGGCAGCAGAGAAGAGAGAAGAATTTTATTTTTTAACGCATCCTTCCTTTTCCCTACTATTTTATTTCCCTGGAAAAATATTTTATGGCATTTGAATAGGAGGTGGACAAGTGGTCACTAGAATATTCTACATTTTCCTATATATGTTTCTGCGTGATGAATCCAGGAATGCAGTTCTTGGCCTCAGGGGTCTGACATAGCGGGTAGGAGAATGAATACTTATGGAATTTCTACTCCAAGAAGCTACTTTACCTTCAAGGTCTTTTGCAGTATTAATGATCCACCAGGGATGAGGTGTAATTGGGTCTATTTTATGGAAGAGGGGAGTGAGGCCATAGTGTTTCCAGCTGAGATGCAAATCCAGTTTTGCCTGACTCTAAAACTGTGGTGCTCACACCCTACAGCTCCTTCAAGAGAACTTAAGGGTGTTTGCCATTCGGTCAATCCATTATCAATTCCATCCCCATCATCATCCTTATATCCTTAACTAACCCCTGCACCCAAGCCACGCCCTCCCTTGCTCTTGCCTAGAGGGAGTGAGAGTCAAGGTTCAAATTCAGTGTTCCCATTCATCAGTATTTACTGCATGCTGATTGCAGAATTTGGTGTGGGGAGCGACAGAGATGAACATGACCATCTCCTCTCTTCTGGAGCACCAAATCAAGCAGGGACAGCCAATGTACACCCACCACTGACAATCCCTCCAGGATTGGGAACACTGCAGCCTAAATGCCACCTCATCAAAGAGACCTTCCTGGGAGGAGCTCAACCTGGTGCTCTGTGACAGCCTGGGCAGGGGTGGGGGTGGGGGTGGAGGGGTGGTGGGGTGGTGGTGGGGGTTGTGGATGAGGTGAGAGGTGGGAGGGAGGTTCAAGAGGGAGGGGACATCTGTATACCTATGGTTGATTCATGTTGATTTATGGCAGAAACCAATACAGCATTGTAAAGCAATTATGCTCCAATTAAAAATAAATAAATTTTTAAAATATGGGAAGGAGAGAAGTGGATGGGGCACAAATGAAGCAAGATTGTCTATGAACTGACCATTTTTGAAGCTGGGTGATAGGGGGTTTTCATTATATTATTCTGTCTGCTTATTTTTATGTTTGAAATTCTCATAATAAAATAAATACTAAAACATATATATTATGAAAAAAGAGAGAGACCTTCTCTGGCCTCCCATCTAAAAAAACCCTCTACACTCTATCACTTCAATCTGTTGTAATTTGCAAAACAGCACTTTTAACAAAATGACATTTTTCTTGTTATTATACCTATTTGTTTGTTAATATCTATCTCTACTCCTCTCCCTTTCCCACTAGAACAGTCCCTGGTATATAGAAGGCACTTAAATATTTGTTGAAGGAAAGCTTGTCTTTTTTATCACTGAATCCTTACATCCTGAAACAGACGGGGCTTTTAATAATACTATCCAGGACTTATTGAGCACATTCCAAGAATTCTTTGAATGATTCTACATGTGTTACCTTGTCTGGTTCATCTCACTTAGCTTTACCAGAAACCTCTGTGGTAGTTGCAATCATTACTCCCATTTTGCAGATGAGGAAACTGAGGCATGAAACAGCCAAGATCCCACAGCTGACAAGAGGTGGGGTTGAATTACAAACACAGGTAGTCTTGATCCCAGAGCTGGGTTCTTAACCATGATTCTAAATGTTTAATAAACACATGTATGATTGAAACAACTACAGCTAAGCAGAATGTGGGACTTAGAAGGCCTTTGGAAGCAATGTGCTATGTGTAGAGAAGAAAATCAATGCAGTGTAGCTGACAGAATCAAACTGTTGATTGAGCTCAGTCATTGGTTGGGTAGGATAGAAATGTGTGTATTCCAGAGTAGAGTCCAGAATTAGAACCACAGTGAGGATGAAGGAGAGATTAAGCACAGAGAAGAGAGATGGGTGAGGTGGAGTGGGCAGTAAGGCTGAAAAGGCCCAAGGGTCCAGAAAGTGGAGGGCTTGGTATGGAAACAGGTTGCCAGGGAATGTTTCCGCACGGGGGAGCCTCCTGTTTTAGGCTGTGATTAGCCTTGTGTTTCTTTTATTCATTTACTTGGCTGCACAGGGTCTTAGTTATGGCACGCTGGATCTTCATGTGTCATGTGAGATCTTCATTGCAGCATAAGGACTCTCTAGTTGTGGCATGGGGGCTTATTGCTCCTCGGCATGTGGGATCTTAGTTCCCTGACTAGGGATCAAACCTGCGTAGCCTGCATGGCAAGGCAGATTCTTAACCAATGGACCACCAGGGAAGTCCCCAGGCTTCTGTTTCAACTCCAGTACAGATTACATGTCATATCTCAATTAATTGTTCATCTCAGGAGTCATCTCAGGAGGTCTCCATTACTGTTTCCATTGTACTCAGGACCCTGTGGATGCTCAGAGAGCTGGATTTTCCCAAGTTTGTGTGTGTTCAGTCACTTCAGTTGTGTCTGACTCTTTGAGACCCTAGGGACTGTAGCCTGCCAGGCTCCTCTGTCCATGGGATTCTCCAGGCAAGAATACTGGAGTGGGTAGCCATGCTTCCTCCAGGGGATCTTCCCGACCTGGGATCAAAAGTGCATCTCCTGCATTGGCAGGTGAATTCTTTGCTCACTGAGCCACCTGGAAGCCCCTTTCCCAAGTTTCAGTTCAGTTCAGTTCAGTTGCTCAGTTGTGTCCTACTCTCCGCGACCCCATGAATCACAGCACGCCAGGCCTCCCTGTCCATCACCAACTCCCGGAGTTCACTCAAACTCATGTCCACAGAGTTGGTGATGCCATCCAGCCATCTCATTCTCTGTGGTCCCCTTCTCCTCCCACCCCCAACCTTTCCCAGCATCAGCTTTGTTAAATGGCAGAATTAGAGCTCTATCTCCTGCCTACCCAGGCTGTAAGCATTCCTACCACTTCAAGGAGAAAGAAAGGATGCCTTTTTTTTCCATGCTTTCCTCAACCTCCTGAGGGAAAGGGAGAGAATTCATGACTCCTCTCCCTTCTCAACATTTGAGGCTGCTTCCTGGGGACAGAGTTTCTGATGTGGAGGGAGGGGTGAGAGGGTGGGCATGGTGTGGTTGGCTGGGGCCTTAGTGGTGAGAGAGCCTGGTGGAGGAGGGGAAAACAAGAGGAGAGACAGCAAATTGTTTCTGGATGGAATTTTCCAGACGGGGCCTCAGTCAGAGAACAAATGTGCCTTCTGAATTTTCACTATAATTGTTATTGACCTTTAGTGCAATGAGCAAAATTGCTCTCCCGTACCCCTCCGCCCCCACCCCTTTTTACCAAATTGTTTTCTCTGACTTTTCAAAAATGAAATTTGGCCAGCCCAGCCCCAACTGCCGACTGTGGGAAAACAAAGCAACTCCTTATGGCCCCAAATGGAGCGTTGGCAATTAATCCATTGATCTCAGTAGAAAACCCTATTGTATCAGGGCCCGCCAGGAGAAAGCTGCATCCTGCCCCTCTCCCGCCCTGCACAGAACGTTCATTGAAGTCAACCCCCAAATTGATGGCAGGATATGGCCCTAAAAGCCTCCAAATTAAAGGGGCCCAGAAAATAATGTTGGCTGGGCAGCGGAAGCCAGGCTGGAGGAGGTGGGGGAGAATGGGGGAAGGGGCTGGGCTTCCTCTGGAATCCATGGGTAGGAGCAGAGTAGCCGGGTGTAGAGTTTCTGGTCACCCTTGACTCTCTATGCTCTTTAGCTTGCTCTGCAGCCTCAGACCCTCAGACGTCTCCTCTGCTGATTGTTTGGCTTTTTGTTGATGCTGTTGCGTGTGTGATCAGTCATGTCCCACTCTTTGTGGCCCCATGGACTGTAGCCCTCCAGGCTCCTCTGTCCATGGGATTCTCCAGGCAAGAATACTGGAGCAGGTTGCCTTTCCTTTTCTCCGAGGGATCTTCCCATCCCAGGGATCCAACAAGTGTCTCTTGCATTGCAGGCAGATTCTTTACCTTCTGAGCCACCAGGGGAGCAAATAAATACTAAACAAACATTCAAAGGATGTTAAGCCTTCAAAGAGCACCTACAGTATCAGTCTTGTCCTGTTGGTAGGTGTTATTTTCATTTTACAGTTGGAGAAATTGGGGCACCCCAAGATGGAATGACTTGCTTAAAGACACACAATTAAGTAGTTGATTCTGATCCAAAGAGTGTAAGCTCTAGGAAAACCAGGATACTTTTTGTCTTATTCAGAGATACAGCTCCAGTGTCTATAGACCTGTATCTAAACTGTGTCTAGTGTGGTACTGGCCATGTAGATGGTGAGCAAGAAATATCGGTTACATAAATGAAAAAACTGTATTCTGCTCTTTTCTAGGATATGTGGGGCTCTGATTCTTCTCTGCCTGCCTCATTGCTATATTGCAATTTATCTAGTCCTTACATTTTTTCACTAATCTTTCTATAAGGATCTTCTGATAAATCCCCCATAAAGTTCAGTTATAGGAGGGAATTGAGTTTCTTCAGGCAAATAAAAGAGGTAAACTTACTTTAATCTGAAAACCAGAACTATAATAGTCTTCAAATTTCCCATTCTATCTTGGCTTCCAAGGAGTTCAGAATTGAATTTGGTGCTTCATTTCATATTTTCCTTGAGTTAGATTTTGAGTAGAGTTTCTTCATGAATTCTGTGGTTTCAGTTCTTTCTCTGATTCAATTTTTGAATGTTGAGAAGACAGTCTAGTAATAATAGTGCCCACGATGTCAGTAGGACTGTATGATGTCCAGAGCCTCCTACATGCCCAAGATCTCTTCTGGGAAGCCCTAGCCAAGCTCAGACTTGACTATAAGTTTCATTATTCTCTAGACCAGTAGTTCTCCATTTGAGGTGGGGGTGGGGGTGGGTGATTTTGCCCCTCCAGGGATGTTCGGTAACGTTTGGAGGGATATTTGATTGTCACTGGCATTAGTGAGCAGAGACCAGGGATGCTACTTAACCTCCTGCAGTGCACAGGATGGCCCCACAACAAAGAATCATCTCGCACCAAATGTTGATATTGTCAAGGGTTGATAAACCTTAATCTATACCTGTGAACTGTCATGAAGCACCTCGTGGAAAGAACTTTACCATTTTTTTCTCCTTTCTTGGCTGAGAGCACTCATGGAAAGCCTTTGGCCAGGCTTCCCATATATTCTCTTCTGAGCAGACTTTCTACCCCCATCCCCCCACCACCAGCTTCTGTCTTGCTTACACATGAGAGGAACCCAGACAAATGAGGGCCCCATCTTATCCATCTTCCGATCTTCCATTTTTGCACAGTTTGTAGCATGGAGACTTTTCTATTTAAGGTACAAGGTGATCTCACATCTTTGGCACTGAGAGAAGAGAGATAATTTCAGAATGAAATAATTTTCTTTTTCTGATTGCCTTCAATTACACAGTCCCAAAGAGGAAGTTAATAAAAATATAGCTCCCCGGAGATCTGTACTGATAAGTTTTAAACAGAGTTTGAGTATTTTTGCTGTGTTAGCATCATTGTGATGAAGGCATTCCCCATGTCCGCTTCTGCCATCCTGTGTTCTCTCAGTTGACTGTCAGCAGCAGCAGACGTTTGGGCCAAGGGACAATTTTACTGCCAACAAGCTAGATCCATCCTGGCACCCTCACAACCTCTAAGCTATCATTTTTCTTCCTCACATCAAGCTGTCTAGTCTAAATACCCGGGCATCTGCCTTACTTTCCCTGCTTGACACCTCAGGTCTTCCTGGGGCAAAAGTTAGACTTGAACTCGAGCCTCATGAGCTGGAACCCTGCTGCCCATTCTCTTTTCCTTGGTGTGGGCAGAGAGAGGGAAGGGGCTGGTCTTGCTTTCCCTACTCATCCTCCACTGACTGGGTCCTTCCTGCCATGAACCATGAATGGGATGATTTCCACAACTCCATGTAGTTACCACCCATCTGATTTTCAGCATTACTTGTGACTGTGTCCCAGTGAGGGACAGTACCTCCTTGGTACTGCTATTGGGAGAGGTGAGTTCAGGCTCACTTAATCAAGTTGACACAGACACCAAATCATTCCAGAGCATTTAACATTTTGGGCAAAAGTACTGTATGACAAGCACTATGCCCACTGTTGGGCTCACAAGATTAGTAATTTCCCATCACTTGCTCACAAAGAGAACAACTGGAAACATACAGTGCCCCATGAGTAAGTGTTGTGATTGAAGTGAGCACAGGGGATTGGTGCCTGGAAGGTACCCATCTCAGGCTGGAGGATGTGGTCAGGGAAGCCTTCCTGGAGGAGGAGATGCCTGAGCCAGGTTTTAAAGGGCTTCTATTGGCTCAACTTGGTGGCTCAGCAGTAAAGAATCCACCTGCAATGCAGGATCTGTGGGAGATGCAGGTTTGATCCCTGGGTCAGGAAGATCCCCTGGAGCAGGGCATGGCAACCTGCTCCAGTATTCTTGCCTGAAGAATCCCATGGAGAGAGGAGCCTGGTGGGCTACAGTACATAGGGTTGCAAAGAGTTGGCCACGACTGAAACAACTTAGCTCAGCTTGGCTCAGCCAGCTCGCCTAGCCAGTCTGGTCTCCCCAGCAACTGTGTCACACTGGTTCTCTTCCTCCTCATTCTTCTCAGCAATCACTGCCGACAACCTCAGTGTTACTGTACTTGTGGTAGTTCTTTATTCCTAGACCAAAAAATAAAACGAAAGAGTGGTGGACCCCTTGATTTGGGGAACCTTACCATTGGAGAAGTTATATCCCAGCCTGTGAGAAAGTTGTGGATCTCGAAGATTCAACTTGGGATGACTTCAAGTCGATAGCCAACAGCTTCAAGGAGCTCACTGTTTCTTGTTAGAAGCAGCTGCGGGGGTGGGGTGGGGCCACCACACCTGTCAACCAGCTCCAGCCCTGCACCCCGTCAAAGAAACCAGCCCTGAGAGGCCAAACCAGGAGGCAAAGTGGTTTTTAATGTACAGGATAAAGGTACTTTAAAAAAAGATTTGTTTATTTATTTGGCTGCAGCCCGTCTCAGTTGTGGCACATGGGATCTTTAGTTGTGGCATGTGGTATCCAGCCCCCTGAACAGGGATTGAACCTGGGTCCCCTGCATTGGGAGTGCAGAGTCTTAGCCACTGGACCACCAGGGAAGTCCCAGACACAGTATTTTTGGATCTTCTCGCCAGCTCTGAGAGATGGAGGTAACTGTCCGCATTGCCTGGCTGAAGAAACCAAGAGTCAGATGGGTTGACTCACTTGCTAATAAATGCAGGAGACAGGCTGCAAAAGCAGGGCTTTTCAGTTCAAATCTGCTTCCTTCACACCACCCCATTTTCTTCACATGACTGAGACTCCACAACCGATGAAGAGCAAAGCAGAGCCCTGCCCTAGATTCCCCTCGGGCTTGCTTTTCACCAGGTTGCTTGGGAAATGAAACAGAACCAGAGCAGAGCTTATGCGTTCTGTTATGTCACACCTCTTTTTCCCAAGATCTCAAAGGCCTGGGTACATTTATCTAGATACTCAAATTCTCAACAGGGGCGTTAGATAGACGCTGGAGAGGGAAATGCTGTTTTGGAAAGAATGAAACCATTCTTGCAGTGTTTATATTCGATTCCGGAGACCTGGTTAGAAAAATATTTTTAACAAACGGAAGGAAGAGTAACTATGCTCTCACAAAATGTGGGCTGCTCATCACGGTGAACCTTTGCCCTGGGAGTCTGTTCCCAGGACAGGGCATGTGCAGCCCCAAACGGCCGTTAGAAGATGAAAGGGAATCTTTCAACATTTCCTCCCATTGTCTGAGCTTTCTCCCTGCTTTGTCACCATAACATTCTTTTTTGGAATTCCATTAACATGAAGTTTTTCCCTCCCCCAGAAACAATTAAAAAGAGGAGCTGGCAAAGCCAGTCAGGAAAGACCTGTGGCTCACTCCTAAGTGAGTAACTGTCATGTGTCTTGGAAAGGTTTGCTGCTTTCAGTCGAAGAGATTGGAGCTCGAAGAGGAAAACAGAAGTATCCTCTCTACTGACTGCAGGATGTTCTTTAGACTCTACAGTGAGGCGCTGGGAGGGCTGAATATGACCTGGGGACCAGAAGACCTAGGCCCAGTCTAAATAGGAAGCTTTAAGCAGTGGCAACTCCATTTAACTAATAAGGTAACTAACAACTTCAACTGGCTACTACATTTGTATATGTGTATCTGTGAAGCAGTGATTTGTAAGTAAAAGAAAAGGGTACTTGATTGAAGCCTCAATCTGTCCAATAATGTGGTTTTCATCATTGATCTGAGTACTAATCAGGATGATATATATATGACTATACAGAATATATATGTATATTTTCGTAAAATAAGTCTGTCATTTATAAAGTAATTGTTGTATTCTGGATACTTTGTGAATATTATCTTGGTTAAACCTTATAACCATATTATGTAGTAGGAATTTTTATCCAAAGGTCCATATAAGGAATTAAGGCTAAGAGATCTCGTCAGTAGTGGAGTTAGAATATTTTTTTAAGAGCAGTTTTAGATATACAACAAAATTGAGAGGAAGGTACAGAGGTTGCTAATAATAGCCCTGCCCCTACACTTGCTCAGCCCCTTGCCAACATCACTTATTGAAATGGCACTTTTTTACCAAGGACAAACCTGTATGGACTCATCATTATCACCCAAAGTCCATAATTTACCTTAGAGTTCACTCTTGGTGTTGTACCTTCTATGGGTTTGGGTGAATGTATAATGATTTATCTCTTTCATTATAATATCATACAGAGTATTTTCAGGACCCTAAAAATCCTCTGTGCTCTGTCTATCTCCTCTTCCTCCTCACCCTTGCCTGCTCTGGCAACTAGTAATCTTTTACTAGTCTCCATAGTTTTACCTTTGGTAGAATATCATATAGCTGTAATCATAGTGTGTAGCCTTTTCAGATTGACTTCTTTCACTTAGTAATATGCATTTAAGTTTCATTCATGTCTTTGCATGGCTTGATAGCTCATTTCTTTTCAGCACTGAGTAATATTCCATTATCTGGATGTACCACCGTGTATTTATTCACTCACCTGCTGAAGACATCTCAGTTGCCTCCAAATTTTTTTGCAATTATGAATAAAGCTGCTGTGAGCATCCATCCATGTGCAGGTTTTTGCGTGGACATAAGTTGTCAGCTCCATTGGGTAAATTCCAAGGATTGTGATCACTGGATCATTCAGTAACAGTATATTTTGTTTTTATAAGAAACTATCCAACTATCTTCCAAAGTGACTGTACCATTTTGTATTCCGATCAGCAATGAATGAGAATTCCTGTTGCTCCACATCCTCACTAGCATTTAGTATTGTCAGTGTTCTTGATTTTGGCTGTTCTAATAGGTGTGCAGTGGTATGTCATTATTTTAATTTGCATTTCCCTGATGACATATGATGTGGAGCATTGATTCATATATTGAGTGGGCCAAAAAGTTCATTTGAACTTTTCCGTAAGTTGTTACAAAGACCTGGATGAACTTTTTGGCCATCCCAATACTGATTTGCCGTATGTATATCTTTTTTGATGGGCTTCCCTGGTAGTTCAGCTGGTAAAGAATCCACCTGCAACACAGGAGATCCCAGTTTGATTCCTGGGTTGGGAAGATCCCCTGGAGAAGGGATGGACTACCCACTTCAGTATTCATGGGCTTCTCTGGTGGCTCAGATGGTAAAGAATCCGCCTGCAATGTGGGAGACCTGGGTTTGATCCCTTGGTCGGGAAGATTCCCCTGGAGGAGGGCATGGCAACCCACTCCAGTATTCTTGCCTGGAGAATATCCAAGGATAGAGGAGCCTGGTGGGGTACAGTCCATAGGGTCGCAAAAAGTCGGACGTGACTGAGCAACTAAGCACAGCATAGCATCTTCTTTGATGACCTCTCTCTTAAAATTGGGCTTGTTTTCTTATTGTTGAGTTTTAAGTGTTCTTCATATATTTTGTATAATAGTCTATTACTAGATGTGTCTTTTACAAATATTTTCTCCTAGTCTGTGGCTCATTCTTTTAACATTGTCTTTCACAGAGCAGAAGCTTTTACTTTTCATGAACTTCAGCTTATCAATTATTTCTTTCAGGGATTTTGTTTTTGGTCATGTATCTAAAAAGGCATGACCATATTCAAAGTTATCTAGGTTTTCTCCTATGTATTTTCTAAGAGTTTTATAGTTTTGCATTTTACATTTAGGTCTGTGATCTATTTTGAGTTAATTTTTGTGAAGGAGTTTGTGTAAAGATTCTTCTTCTTCTTTTCTTTTTTTGCATATGGATGGATGGCTGGTTGTCCCAGCATCATTGGTTGAGAAGACTGTCTTTGTTCCATTGTAGTCCCTTGGCTTCTTTGTCACAGATCAGTTGATAGTATTTATGCGGATATGTTTCTGGGATCTCTGTTTTGCTCCTCTGATCAATTTGCAATTCTTTTACCAATACCACACTGTCTTGATGACTGTAGTATTATAGTAAGTTTTGAAGTTGGGTAGGATCAGTCCTTCAATTTTGTTCTCCTTCAATAATGTGTTGGCTTCTCTGGGTCTTTTGCCTTTCCATATAAACTTTAGAATCAATTTGTTGTTATCTACAAAAAACTTACTGGGATTGTGATTGGAATTGCACTGAATCTGTAGCTCAAGTTGGGAAGAATTGACATCTTGGATACATTTTGTCTTCCTATCCATAAGCATGGAGTATCTCTATATTTATTTAGTTCTTCTTTGATTTTATTCATCAAAGTTTTGTGGTCCTCATTTAGATCTTTTACATATTTTGAAAGATTTGTACCTAAGTATTTCATTTTCTTGAGTACTCAGTTCAGTTCAGTCACTCAGTCGTATCCCACTCTTTGCGACCCCATGAATCACAGCACGCCAGGCCTCCCTGTCCATCACCAACTCCCGGAGTTCACTCAAACTCATGTCCATCGAGTCGGTGATGCCATCCAGGCATCTCATTCTCTATTGTCCCCTTCTCCTCCTACCCCCAATCCCTCCCAGCATCAGAGTCTTTTCCAGTGAGTCAACTCGTCACATGAGGTGGCCAAAGTATTGGAGTTTCAGCTTTAGCATCAGTCCTTCCAGTGAACACCCAGGACTGATCTCCTTTAGAATGAACTGGTTGGATCTCCTTTCTGTCCAAGGGACTCTCAAGAGTCTTCTCCAACACCACAGTTCAAAAGCATCAATTCTTCGGCACTCAGCTTTCTTCACAGTCCAACTCTCACATCCATGCATGACCACTGGAAAAACCATAGCCTTGACTAGATGGACCTTGGTTGGCAAAGTAATGTCTCTGCTTTTTAATATGCTATCAAGGTTGGTCATAACTTTCCTTCCAAGGAGTAAGCGTCTTTTAATTTCCTGGCTGCAATCAGCATCTGCAGTGATTTTGGAGCCCCCCAAAATAAAGTCTGACACTGTTTCCACTGTTTCCCCATCTAGTTCCCATGAAGTGATGGGACCAGATGCTGTGATCTTAGTTTTCTGAATGTTGAGCTTCAAACCAACTTTTTCACTCTCCTCTTTCACTTTCATCAAGAGGCTTTTGAGTTCCTCTTCACTTTCTGCCATAAGGGTGGTGTCATCTGCATATCTGAGGTTATTGATATTTCTCCCGGCAGTCTTGATTCCAGCTTGTGCTTCTTCCAGGCCATCATTCCTCATGATGTACTCTGCGTATAAGTTAAACAAACAGGGTGACAATATACAACCTTGACGTACTCCTTTTCCTATTTGGAACCAGTCTGTTGTACCATATCCAGTTTTAACTGTTGCTTCCTGACCTGCATACAGGTTTCTCAAGAGGCAGGTCAGGTGGTCTGGTATTCCCATCTCTTTCAGAATTTTCCACAGTTTATTGCAATCCACACAGTCAAAGGCTTTGGCATAGTCAATGAAGCAGAAATAGATGTTTTTCTGGAACTCTCTTGCTTTTTCCGTGATCCAGCAGATGTTGGCAATTTGATCTCTGGTTCTTCTGCCTTTTCTAAAACCAGCTTGAACATCTGGAAGTTCACGGTTCACATATTGCTGAAGCCTGGCTTGGAGAATTTTGAGCATGACTTTACTAGCATGTGAGATGAGTGCAATTGTGCGGTAGTTTGAGCATTCTTTGGCATTGCCTTTCTGTGGGATTGGAATGAAGACTGACCTTTTCCAGTCCTGTGGCCACTGCTGAGTTTTCCAAATTTGCTGGCATATTGAGTGCAGCACTTTCACAGCATCATCTTTCAGGATTTCAAATAGCTCAACTGGAATTCCATCACCTCCACTAGCTTGGTTCGTAGTGATGCTCTCTAAGGCCCACTTGACTTCACATTCCAGGATGTTTGGCTCTAGGTCAGTGATCACACTATCATGATTATCTTGGTCGTGAAGATCTTTTTTGTACAGTTCTTCTGTGTATTCTTGCCACCTCTTCTTAATATCTTCTGCTTCTGTTAGGTCCATACCATTTCTGTCCTTTATTGAGCCCATCTTTGCATGAAATGTTCCCTTGGAATCTCTAATTTTCTTGGAGATCTCTTGTTTTTCCTATTCTGTTGTTTTCCTCTATTTCTTTGCTTTGATTGCTGAGGAAGGCTTTCTTATCTCTCCTTGCTATTCTTTGGAACTCTGCATTCAAATGCTTATATCTTTCCTTTTCTCCTTTGCTTTTCACTTCTCTTCTTTTCACAGCTATTTGTAAGGCCTACTCAGACAGCCATTTTGCTTTTTTGCATTTCTTTTCCATGGGGATGGTCTTGGTCCCTGTCTCCTGTACAATGTCATGAACCTCCGTCCATAGTTCATCAGGCACTCTATCTATCAGATCTAGTCCCTTAAATCTATTTCTCACTTCCACTGAATAATCTTAAGGGATTATAATTTAGGTCATATCTGAATGGTCTAGTGGTTGTTTTAATTTCAAATTCCACTTATTCATTGTTGGTATATAGGAAAGGAACTGACTTTATACATTAACTTTATATCTGCAACTTTTCTATGATCACTTAATAGTTCCAGGAGTTTTTTTTTCTTTTTCTTTTTTGTTAGTTATTCTCAGTTTTTTACTTAGATGATCATGTCATCTGCAAACAGTTTTATGTCTTCCTTCCTAAACTGTGTACTTTTAAATTTCTTATTCTTGTCTTATTGCATTAGTAAAGACTTCCAGTATGACGTTAAATGGAGCAATGAGAAGGGACATCCTTGCCTTGTACCTGAACTTCGTGGGAAAATTTCAGTTTCTTATCATTAAATATGATGTATAAGCTGTAGGATTTTTGTAGATAGTCTTTATCAAGTTGAGAAAGTTCCTGCACATTCCTAGTTTACTCAGTTTTTATCAAGAATGGGGTTTTTAATTTTTTTAATTTTTAAAATTTTTAAAAAAATTTTATTGAAGTATAGTTGATTTACAATGCTGTGTTAGTTTCAGGTGTATAGCAAGGTGAATCAGTTATACATATATCCACTCTTTTCTAAGATTCTTTCCCCATATAGGCCATTATAGAGTATTGAGGAGCTCTCTGTGATATACAGTAGATATCTATTTTATATATAGTAGTGTCTGTATAGCCTGGTGGGCTGCAGTCCATGGGGTCACAGAGAGTCGACATGGATGAACAGTGCACAAGAGGAGGAAGAGTGTATTTATATCAATCCCTGTCTCCCAATATATCTCTTTTCCTTCTACCCCTTTGACAACCGTAAGTTTGTTTTCTATGTCAGTTACTCAATATCTGTTTTGTAAGTTCATTTGTACCCTTTTTTTTAAAAAAAAGATTCCACACAATAAGTGATATCGTATTATATTTATCTTTCTGTGTCTGACTTACTTTACTCAGTGTGACAATCCCTAGGTCCCTTCATGTTCACGAATGGGTTTTATCATGAGTTGGATTTTTTCAAATAGTTTTTCTTTCTTTATTGATATGATTATGTGATTTTCCTTTTTTAGTTTGTTGATACGATGGATTATATTAAGTATTGAACCAGCCCTGCATACCTGGAATAAACCCCACTTGGTTGAATTAGGATTCTGCTCTTTGTGATTCAGAAGCCACTCCTCCCGCCACTGCATTTCCAACACCCCTATGATCTCTAATGCTCATATTCGCGTTTAGCATGCACAGTCTTGTAGTCATTCATACATTCAGTCAAGGAATTGTCAGGTACTATTCTAAATAGAAAGATTCCAAGTTGTAGAAGATGGACTTCACCAGTTATCTAAAACTTGTGAACTTCACGTATGTTTATTTTAATTTTTTTGAACTTCATGTATGTTTAAAATTTGTAAATGGAAATATTAATATTTACCTGAAGATTTGTTTGGGAGGATTACTTGAAAGCCATGTATGTAAAATATCTCAGATTGTGCTTAGCATAAGGTAGGTGTTCATATAAGATTCTTGGCACACTCAAACTGGTCAATTGGAGAAGAATAATTATTTAAGGAGTTACAGACAGGGTTAGAGAAAGCAACAAAGGACAGTGCTCAATCCTATCTAGCACCACCTAGCTAGATAGGGCTAACAACAGAAGGGGGATTTTAACTGTCCTCAGGCCTAAAGGAGGAGAGGAAGGACATGTTATGCAACTAGAAGGTGTAGCCATATAGAGAGGACCACTTTTCAGGAGCTGTGGCCTTCGGTAGAGGAATATCATTAACCCACAGCCACCTGACACAGAAGGAGCCAGGGAGCCAATATCTGAACTTCACTCTCCTCTCACTTCCTGATCTCCTACTGGTGGTTCCCACTGGCCAAATCCAACTGAAAGCCAGAGCACAAGGGAGCCAATTGATGTTCTTTATAAGGTCAGCTGTCTGGGGCAGAGAGTCAGATGAGATATGGAGAAAGTAGACCTGGATGGGCAAATGGAGAATATCCAGCAGAACATATTGAATCCAAATTCCCACTCTGAAATTGTGTGTTTCCAGTCAAATCAACATCCCCAACACAGGGAAGAGTCTATTACAGTAGGTTTGAGCTGGATGAACTGCCATTTCATGTTTGTCACAAGATGTCATGGTTCTCCAGTGTCTAACAAAATGTAGACTCCAAGCACACCTTAAAGATCCGCTATAATGGGACTTGGATTGTGTTCAGTCTTCCTCTCACTTGATATTGTGATTGATGTTGATGCTGTGACCAAACTGGATTGCTCACCGTAGCAGTCATGTAAGTCATAAGCCCTGTCATGACTCCATGCTTTGACTGCGCTGTTTCTGACAGCCCAGCAGGCCCTGGCCTCTTGCCATTGCCCCTGCTTTTCTAGCTCTTGGGGCACACCCCACTCCTCCCAGCTCCCTTATAACCTTAGGATCATTTTTCCTTTGCTTCTGTAGTTTGGGGCCTGCTTGTCATGATAAGATATACTCCATTCAACAAATATTTTGCTCCACAAATACTCAATACCCATTGAGCTCGTGGCCCTAAACAAAAAAGGAATTATGTGGGGAATTAGGACTGATTCTTGCCCCTAAGGAGCTTATGTTCTTCCCAGGATTAGAACTCTCCTGTTACTTGGCCATCTTCCTTCTAGACTGTGGATGTCTTGAGGACAGGCTATCTGTTTAATTCTCTTTGTATTTCCAGTGCTTAGTAACTGTATGGCATAGGAGTCCTTCAGAAAATGTGAAGCCATAGAAAAAACAAGGATGGAAAGAGGGAGGAAGGAAGGAAAAAAGAAATGAATTAATTTATTCCACAGTGATTTGCTAAGTGCTTACAATGTGCCAGGCCCTGATATACAATGAATAGCGCAGGTTACACCCATGGAGGGTGTGTTTGTGTGTGTGTGTGTGAGCACACACATGTGCATGAAGTCTGAGGAATTGGTGATGAATACCTGTGGAGTCCTGAGGACAAATCAGAGGATGCTCTCTTGACTTCAGCTTTCTGAACTGAAGCTTTTATAATCCAGACGAGAGAAGAGAAGGGATCTGTTTCAATGTCCGATTGAGTGATTGAGGGATGGTATGAGAGGACTCTTCAAACAGTTTCTGAAAGCAGGTGATTTTTTTGCAAATGAGGGCTTGTCGGCATATGGTATTTGGATGATATAATTTCTTTAATTGAAAGTGTTATCTTAACCAGAGAGTTTTGCAAAACCCCAAAACAAAGACATCTGTTGCTGTTTTTGTTCTTTTCCCCAGCAAACAATCTGGTGGTGAAAAATAGGAATGACTAAATGGAACGCCAGGGAAAATTATGGACATGAAAAACAAACCCCTGAATCTTTAAAAGCGGGGCAATTAATCAAGGCACAAGGCAAGCAGCTTGTCACCAGAGCCTTCATGTGACATCTTGAGTCCTGATAGCTCTACTTCTTTATATTTCAGTAGTTATTAAGACAGGACCAAGGGGAGGGGTTTGTGGCAAATTTAATGCATTTCTCTGTTATTTGTGGACCTTAACTATCAGCTCTGTGCTGCCGGTATCTTGGCTTTGTCTCCAGGTGCAGACCCTTTGATCCACTGGTCTCCTGGACATCTCTTCCTGAAGCACCTCAAACTCAGGTGATCAAACCTGACCTCACCAATCCACCAGAACAGCTTCTCATGAATTCTCCATTTTGGGGAGTGCCCCACCACTTATTCAGTCCCCCAGGACTTTCCCCCTCCCAGCACAAGCCGAAATCAAGACGCATGGCTTCCCTTGGAACGACCCTCCACTCTGCTCCCTTTTCCTCACCCCCACTGCCACAGCATCCCTCCCTCAGATCGTGGCCGTGGCCCTGCCTCGCTCCAGACCTGTATCTCACCTTGACGCCTGAATCAGGCAGGCTCATGGCAGGAGGCAGAACTCATCTCACATGGTTCAACTGAAGAGCCATTAATGAAGGGACAGAGAAGTGGGGTCAGGGTTAGCGTTATGAACAAGGGATGTCAAGGCACCCAGAGACTAGCAAGCGCCGGAAGCTCTTACCACCTCTAGGATTGAAGAGACAAGGGAATAAATAAAGATGATGTAGCTCAGAGAGAACTAGAACCATGGAGGAAGGACTCCTTGGTGGGAAATACTGGAAAGGCTATGCAGAAGCAGGGAGGGAACAGGGGAGAAATCACATGATGACTGCCTCCTCTGCCCTGCCTGGAGCTTCCTTCCCATTGTTTGAACACAGAAGTCTGGTTCTAGGGGGTGCAGAAGGTGCGGTCAGCAGAGGTCAGTCTCCTGGGGCACAGAGCTGCAGAGAAGGGCTGAGGCTGGATCTGGGCATGTGGAAGAGAAGGACTGTGAATGCATCGCCTCTTCCCTCTTACCTGTTCTACACTCTGATATCCATGTGCTCATTCTAAGACCCTGATGATGCCTCTTCTTGAACTGAACCACTTTTTTTTCTCGAGTCGTTTGGTTCCAATTCAGTCCACACACACAGCATTCAGCATCACACTAGTGACTGGGAGTCGCCTCTCTAATTCATGTAACATGTCACTCTTGGTCTCTTCTCTGAGACCACTAATCTCTTACTCTGCCGTGAAACCATCCTGTCCTTCAAACCCTCTCTTTAGCCTCTCACCCACTCCTCCACCCCCACCAGGAGCTGAACCACTTTCAAAACTCTCCAAAGCTCCTTAAATTGACATTGAATATTCCTTTGACCCTTTCTGACCTCCGTCGTCCTGTCTCTTACAACTCCTGGTCCTTGCTCAATACAGTAGCTCTACTGTATTACTCCTAAATACACCATGTTGGCCCACATCTCCATGCCTTAGTAAATGTTCCCTTCTTTCCGTGGAATACCCTCTTCTTCCTGCCCAAACTTTCTTAACACCTGCCTGGGAAACTGTAAGTCTTCCAAACCTAGTTTAGATGTCACCTCCTCCAAGAAGACTTTAACTGTCCCACTTGCCTTCCTGAATTAATCACACCTGCCTCAGAGCAAACTTCATTATATCTATTTTTGCACTGTTGATACACTTGTGGATTGTTTTTAAACCTATCTGTAACCCCCAGCCAGACTGGCAGCTTCTTGAAGGCAAAGACTGTATATCATGCATCTTTGCATCCCAGCTGATTGTCGTAGTGCTTGGAACTTTAAATCTGTTCAGTAAATATTTTAGGAAGAAAAGAAAGCAAGAGAAGGAAGGAGGGAAGAGGGAGGAAGGAAGGAAATAATTTCAGCTGCTCAAAGCCTTTTCAAGTACCTTGCCTCATCTGACCTTCACAAGCAGTTTAAATGCTGGGGTAGGAATGTCTCGGGGAAGGCAATGGCAAGCCACTCCAGTACTCTTGCCTAGAAAATCCCATGGATGGAGGAACCTGGTAGGCTGCAGTCCGTGGGGTCGCTAATAAGGAAATGGCAACCCACTCCAGTGTTCTTGCCTGGAGAATCCCAGGGACGGGGGAGCCTGGTGGGCTGCTGTCTATGGGGTCACACAGAGTCGGACACGACTGAAGTGACTTAGCAGCAGCAGCAGCAGGAATGTCTGGGTTTCCCTAGTGGCTCAATGGTAAAGAATCCGCCTGCAATGCAGGAGATGACGATTTGCTCCCTGGGTGGGGAAGATCCCCTGGAGAAGGAAATGGCAACCCACTCCAGTATTCTTGCCTGGAGAATCCCATGGACATAGGAACCTGGCTACAGTCCATGGAGTTGCATAAGAGTCAGACATGACTTAGGGACTAAACAACAGGAATGGTTACCTAGGATAGGCACGAAGTCTCAGAAAAGATGGGAGGAGGCAGCAGTGAGAAGAGCTGAGATTTGCGAATCAGCAAATTGGATTTGAGCTCCAGGTCTCTGACTTATGGGATGTGAGTTCTTTTCTGAACTAAGAGCTTCTCTCTGAGTCTTCGCCTCATCTTTGCAAATTGGGCATAATAATGATTTTTTACCTCCCAGAGCTGTGGGCGAGGCAATGTGTGAAGATGTTTCATGTACTACACAGGGACAGACAAATAAAAGGGATATTAGGACCACTTTTCAGCACGCACTGCCATTTTTAGTAGTTCTGATGGACTGATTGACATCTTCCCAGCTGTCCTACCTTTTATGCCCAAATGAACAGAAGGCTGAGAAGAATTCCCACAGTGGGAAAGTTTCTCCTTGGATTTTCAGAGTTGTAATGGAAGCCCCAGAAGACACCTGGAGACCACCTAGACCAATCGTTGGTCTGAAAACACTAAGGTCACCCACTACCAGCTTCTGTGACAAGGGGACACAGGTTTCACACACGAGTGGCCACTCACTCCAGTCCAGCCAGCCCCTTCCATCTTTGGAAGACTCTGGTTGTCAGAAACTTCTTCCTTTGAGCAAAATCTGTCTCTCTATAGTTTTTTCACATTGTTGTTCTAGGCTTTGGGGCCACCCAGGAGAGGTCTATCTATGCTCCTTCCAAGGGATTGTCTCTTCTGAAATGAAGGCAACTCTGTTGTCCTCTAAATTGTTTCTAAGCCAAGTATTTCTCATCCTTCAGATGTTCTTCATCATAGAGTCTTTGAAACCTTTATTACTCTGAGAGTCTCATCAGAATTTTTTGTCTGCTAGTAATTCCTCATTCAGACCTGTACCAGATCACTTGATTGTGTCTCTTTAGGATATTAACACCACAGCAAGCCACTGTATGTCTAAAACAATAACTCCATGTGTGGGGGAGGGGCTCCTATGTCCAGATAGATTAATTGAGGTTCTGTGAAGTGCCTGCTTGCCCTACTTCATGTAGATGGTAAATAGCAATGCAGGGCTTATATCCAAAGCCACCTGGCTTCCAGAGCCTTATGTTTTCTACTGCCAGTTATACCTTCCCTTGCTCCAGTCAAGAGATGGAAAAAAGAACAGAAGCGTTCACTGGTTAATCTCCCCTACTGAACAGCAGTCTCCTTCATGAGAAGATGTGATGGGGCTGGTTCCTAATCATCAACAGTGCCTTCCACATAAGAAGCACTTGAAAAATGATGCTCTCATCATCATCATTATTAAATGCTTTCCAAAGCTTGCCAGTTGATTAATTTTCCAAGTGATTCTGAGATCTCCATATAATATATAAGGAAGAGTTTTGGAATCGTGTTACTCAGACATGTTACTCGTGATCTGTGTACTGGGGTCAGTTGGGTGTCAATCTGCAAACTCTTATGGGTCCTTGATGAGATCAGTACAGAAATTGAGAGCAAACTGAGAAAAATTACAGAAATTTGGCATCCCTATGGCATACAATTATGTGATTTTGTATTTCACAAAAGATTGAGAATAAAAACCTGGCCCATCACCATAGACATGCTGAGAAACAGGGACGCAACCCATTTGCCCAATGATTGGTTCTATTAGGTTGGCCAGTGATTGGTTCTATTGGGTTGGCCAAAGAGTTTCTTTGGGTTTTTCCATAAGATGTTATAGAAAAACCCAAACAAACTTTATGGCCAGCACAGTAGTTTCTTTGTAGAAGAACTTGAACTTCATGTGGATAGTAGAATCAGTTTAGCTCAGTTTGGCAAAATGCCAGCCACACACACCTACTGTGTGTTGTGTGGTGTACCAGGGGCTGTGGGGAATGCAGGGATGAGAAAGGTGTTGGGTCTTCCACAAGTATCACTCAGCTCAACTGTGGGCACAGAATAGATGCTCAGGAAATGCTGTTGAATTCAAGCTTTACTTGAATGTACATTTGCAATCCTGCAGGCTACCAAAAGCGGGGCTATCTTCAGGACTCCTTAAAAACCTGGTGGAGAATCCCTGAACATGTGGCCTACGGTGGTGAGTTGTAAGCAATACAAAGTAGACTTCCCTTTTGTGGATCTCCAGGTGTTTTGCAGAAAAGGAGAGACCGAGACCCCCAATATTTAACCATGTACTTGCTTGGGCTGTTTTGCTCTCTTTTTCATCATAGTGGTCATATCTTGCCAATTGGGCTGCTTACTTTTGGAAAGTAGAGGCCACATCTTAAGACCACATTGTCTCAAATTTAAGGACATACATTTTCTTTCAAATTTAATTTTTCTGAAATCAGTATGGATCTTACAGTTGATATGTGCATGTTACATAATATCTTTTTCCTTCTCTTCAACCTAAAAGTTATTAAATCAGCAATATTTCTTAAAATCAATGTTATCTTAGAATTAAGAAATACTATAATTCTCTATGTGAGAGAATACAGTTATTAACTAACCTTGTTGTGGTAATCATTTTGCAAGATATGTGTGTATCAAATCATTAGATTGTATACTTTAAATTTACACATTATATATGTCAATATCTTAATAATATCTGGAAAATAAAAAAAAGAAATACTGAATTCCATGGTATTCAAATCACTCTCAGCACCTTGCTGGACACATATAGAATGCTCCATAAATATCCCCTGGTTGGTTTATTACCTTCTGTTTTTAGAAGCATAATTTGGAGTCATCCTAGAGCAGTATCTTTGTTGTTTTTGTTTAGTGGCTAAGTTGTATCTGATTCTTTGAGACCCCTTGGACTGTAGCCCACCAGGCTCTTCTGTCCATGAGATTCTCCAGGCAGGAATATTGGAGTAGGTTGCCATTTCCTTCTCCAGGGGATCTTCCTGGCCCATGGGTCAAATGAAAGTCTCCATCATTGCAGGCAGATTCTTTACCACTGAGCCACCTGGGAATCCCTACAGTTGAAATATATATTTGTTTACTAATTTAGCCCTAGAAGCAATCCATTCTCACTAGTAGCTTTATTCCTGCTCTATGGATGAGGAAACTGAGAGGGAGAAGCTATGGTTTGAGCAGGGCCAACAACAGGTCATTTGCTGAACTGAGAGTCCATGCCCTTTCCACTGTTCCAGGCTGGTCATCTGTGTGCCTAGCAAAGTCTGATTCAAAACTTACTCTTTCAGAAAGATGTCTGTGATTCCTTTCTTCAGGTATTGGTGACCTTTATCTTCTCGATACCTCTCTAACACTCTTCCTGTGCCCAGCTAACAGCCTTAGTGCTTTATGCCTTACCTTACAATATTTTATACATGTCCTGGTTCCCACCATTAGATACCAGTTCCTTGGGAGGCAACTAAGAGACCAGCCTCTGCTAGGAGATGTTAGCACCTTTCCACAGATTTTATATTTCCTCTGTAAAACATAATTTAAGGCATAACTCTGTCTAGGTGGCTTGTCTGTGATGGTAAGATGGGATTCTGGTTCCAACTGAGATTCTATCAGTCTACGTGTCCTGGAGTGATTTAGTTCTATTTTTTTTTTTTAAACTTTAAAATAACACAACTTACTCTCTGACAGTTGTGAAGGTCAAAAATCCAAAATAATTCTTAAGGGGTTAAAATCAAGGTGAAAGGAGAGTTACTTACTTCTGGAGGCCCTAGGGAGAGATCCATTCCTTGCTGAAAGATTCTAGAAGCAGCCAGCATTTCTTGGCTCCTGACTGCATCATGGAGTGATTTACTTTTAAATTCAGGCTGCCTCAATGTGATTGTTTGTTTCCTAGAAGTAATGAGGGCCTCCTATAAGGAACGAGGATTGGAGGCTATAAGTATAAGATAAACAAATTTCCTCTCAGTATAACAAAATGATATCACTAACAGTAATAAAAGTCAATGTTTCTGTAGCGTTTTATAAATTAAAACCACTTTCCATCTGTTATGTTGTTTCATTCTCATAATGACCTTATAGGGTAGGTAGCCCTATGCCCATAAAGGGAAACGGAAGCCAAGAGTTCTCCAAGGCCCCCACTGACAGCTGGTGAGTGGCAGGGCCAAAGCTAGAAAGCAGTCTTCAATGTCCATACTCACACTGCTTTTAACAATACAATACACGCTACCGTGGCAATTGTTATTCTTATAACAGCACCCTGCTGTTGTTTAGTCACTCAGTCGTGTCTGACTCTTTGCTACCCCTGGACTGTATAGCCTGCCAGGCTCCTCTGTCCATGGGCTTTCCCAGGCAAGAATACTGGAATTCTTGGTTGCCATTTCCTCCTCCAGGGGATCTTCCTGACCCAGGAATCAAACCCATGTCTCCTGCATTGGCAGGTGGATTCTTTACCACTGAGCCAGTTGGGAAGCCCAATTATATTAATACATGAATTTATATACGTTACTATATACACTATGTACTCTAGTTTTGCTTTCAAATTAATTAATTCTAGTTTTTGTAGTTTCTTTTCTATTTCCCAACACTCTTTCTCTAATGTGGAGGATTCATTAGAGAAAGAGTGGAGGATTCATTCATTACCAAACATGGTAAAAATGTTTACAAGTTTCATCTTCTTATTTATAAACAGTAAATTATCTAAGTAGAGTTTTAGCATTCTAAAATATAATACTTTTGGTTATTTTTAAAAATTGCTCTTTTTATGAGCTATGAGCTTGTTACTATACGTCTTTACTATCCTGTTAATTTTATCAATAAGAAATTATTATTTCTTTTACCTTTTGCCATCTGGAAATTGCTTTGTCTAATTTTTAACATCTCCTGCTTTTTCTTTATGTTTATCTGACTTACATAGTGGCATACTTATTATTTTAAACTTTCCATGACAGTTCATATACCAGTCTTTTTATATAAAGATATCAGTTTTTAGTTTTAAAATCTAATCAGAGAGTTTTTATCTTTACAAGCTTTTTTTCTGTTTATTCATGTATGCTTTATAGCTCCTTCAGCATCCTGGTTAATAGGGGGTTTATAAGAGTTTCATGTCTTTTTCAATTTCAACTTCCATGAAATCTTATTTTATTACCTCCAACCTCTTCATCTACTCTTCCCTTTGTTTCCAAATCTCTGCATATTTCCCCAAGGAAACCAGCAGATTGGATATATCAACAATTTAGAGATTTTATATAAGGGTAGTACTTCTCAGACTTTTGTATATAAGAAACATTTAAAAAATAGTGTATTTATGGATACCAAAGGACCTTATAAATATCATGTGCGTTTGAATGAAAATAGAGAGGAATAATAAGTTTTCTGGATGATCTATTTGTTGTAAGAAATGACCACATTTTGATCCATATGTTTAACATACAATAAACATTGAATAATATCAGAAATATATGGTGCTTTTATAAGAAATATATGTAACAAAGACCAACAATCATCCAAAAGGCAATATACATGAGCTGATTCAAGCTATGTATCATGCTGCCACGGAATGTTCCAGGTTTGTGAGTTCACCAGGCATTCTAATGTAGGGTGTGCTATTTCTCCATTTCTTCTGACCAGACCAGATTATGCTTTAATATAGTATAATCATACACTATATTAAAGCATACACACACACATATATGTGAACAACAAATGTGTTAAATTACATTTTAGAAAAAAAATCCCAAGAATTTTTTTTTATTCTTTATTGATTACCCTTTCAGGACAACAATTATTTCATGGATCTCAAGATTTCACAGAAGATAATTTGGGAAAGCTTACCTTAGGAAAAGCTAGGTTGTGATCACTCTGGAAAAGAGAAGACCACAGTGTGCTGATGAATGTGAAGAAGACGGTATTCATCCATCCAGTAACTCGTTCTTATGACAGACACTTACGAAGCACTCACTCTGGGTCAGACGTGGTGCTCAACTGCTACAGCTAAGACACTGAACAAGACATACTCCTGGCCCTCATGAAGATCACTGTCTCAAGTGAGTGGTCATAGGAAGGTGTGATGGGTGCCATAGTAACAGGATAAAGGAAGCACGGAGACGGTGGCTCACCTAACTGGGGCGCAAGAAGGCAGTCTTACAGGCAGCCTGAATGACTCAGGAAGCGTGTTTTGTTTGTTTTTAAATATTTATTTATGACTTATTTATTTGAGTGTGTCAGGTCTTAGTTGCAGCATGTGAGCTCTTCATTGCTGGCAGTTGGCTTCTCTGTAGTTGAGGCATGTGGGCTTAGTCGCATGTGGCATATGGGATCTCAGTTCCCTGACCAGGGATCGAACACGTGTCTCCTGTGTTGAAAGGCGGATTCTTAACCACTGGACTACCAGGGAAGTCTCAGAAAAGATTCATAGAAGGGGACACCAGGGCCACCACTCAAGCAGAGAGGAAGTTCCTCTAGCTGTGCATGGTCTTTGAGGACACACCTAGCTGTCCATGGGTGAGAGAGCACGTGACCTCAGTGGCAGTGTGAGCAAAAGCCCCTCTCTGTTGAGCATCAGTGTCGTGTCCCAAACTTATATTCTTAGAGGAGTTTTAAGAATTTGGGATGTGGTGGGTCCCAGGGGCCTCAGGCAGATGATGATGGACAATATTGGTGATTTCCAGTCATTAAACGTCAAATATTATTGAAAGGGGCCGTCCAGTGGCTAGTAGGGTGCTATTCAGTGGCGGTATATTTTCTCAGATGCTAGTCGGGGTTTGACCCAAATGAGGGGAGAAGTCACAGCTGCCTAAGATCCTTTATACCAAAGCTAGATGTCTTTTCTAAGCCTTACAGATTGAATACTAGTAGATCTTTAGCTCATAGAAATGGCCTAATGATTATGTCCACATGATTCTCAGTCCTCTAAAAGGAAATTCACGATGTGACCTTAGACAGTTTATCTCTTTGGGTGCGAGTTTCACTGTCTATAATTTGAGATTCACAAACAGGATCAGGGATGACAAATACGTGCCTGGTGTGTTATTATTCTGCATTCACACATCCAGGACAGATATCCTTAATCAATTGCTACACATCCTCCGACTGAATCCAAACATGAACTCAGACTCCGTTTCAACACTGCTCCACACTGTCACTGTCAGATAAACCCTCATGTTTTCCCTGGGATCTGATGTTACTTTTGGTTCTAACATTTTGTTTTTAAGAAATGTAGGTAACTGTTCAGTGCATGTAGTCTGTATGTGAACAAAGAAAAGTTAAACCATCATGGCATTTTGAAGTCCTGGGGGTAAGAATGATTTCAGTTTCTGTACATTCAACAGGAATAAGAAGCAGCATGTATTTGTCTATTTGTTTACTTGAAATTGTATTGTACAACTGTGGGACATTTTTGACACTCCTGGCCCCCCAAGTGTGCCTGGTGTTTGCTGACAGTATCGCATTTCTGAAATCTAAATTTTTCAGAGTTGAGGGGTTGCTTGCCATTTAAAGAAAGATTGTGGTGATTCCATCCAATAGACAACTCTTATGTATTACAGGTAAGTACTCTGTGATTTTTCTGTGGTGTTTTTAAGATCTGTTCTTCTTAAATGGAACATACTGAGTATTAGCTGAATTAAGTAGCTCTTCACTGAGAACAGGAAATTTGGGGTTTTCAACTTTTGGTTTTATAAAATAATTTTAAAAAGGTTTAAAATCCAGAAATATTAACCTTTGGTAATGATGTTAGAGGTGTGGTAAACTGGTATTTGTGTCTGAGTGTTCAAAACCTCCCTTCTGCATAGAGATTGAGTTGCTCCCTGTCCTGCAGACTAATCCAAGTTTACAACAGTCTCCCAGCCACAGCAACTCTGCTGAGCTGGGAGAAGTTAATTGGTCCAGTCCCATAGCAGGAAACACCTAGCCTACCTGAGCCCTGTAATACATACTAAGTGTCCCCTGAAGAATTACTTCCAGGTTCTAGGAAGAATCCCAAAGGTGAGAGAAATTTGGGGAAAAAAAAAAATAGAAGGAATCTTTTTCCTTCACCTTTTGTCATCATCCTGCTCTTCTGATATCAGCATCCTTCTCCCAGAGCCTGGCTTACTCCAGCTCTCAAGGGGCAACATGGTGTTGTCCACAGGGAGCTTAAAATCTTCAGGGAAAGTCAACCCTATTAGAGGAAACCGTACAGTCATTTGTTCACTCAACATGTGTCTACTGTTGACCTCCTATGTTCCAGGTATAGAGGAAGGCAGAGATGAAGGTGTTGCCTTCTCTGCTGTCAAGAAGATCAGCCTGGGAGAGGAAGTAAGCCAATGAAGCAGGTGGTGCTGCAGTGGCAGAGGCTTGCAGTACAACAGGAACACAGGGGGATGGATGTGATCCGTCCCTCGGAGGGGATGGCCTCGTGATTGGCCAAGACACCTGGGGAGATGCTGACCATCTGAGTTTGATGGACTAGTAGGAGTTGGCTACTGTAGGGATAGAGAAACCAAAATGCAGATGTAGAGATCACAAATGTTAGGGCTTGTCTCTAGTCTTAGGAAACTTTCCATCTTCTAGCAGCAGGACTAGACTTCATTGATGAGTTCAGACGGGTCAACAGACTTTTTGGAGTTTTTGTTATGTAAAGCAGTGAAAAACTGCTAAATGAGAACACTAAATGGTGTATGATTAGGTGCCCATTCTAGGGATAACAATGGAAACATTGGCTGACTATTTTTTTGGCCTCCAAAATCACTGCAGATGGTGACTGTAGCCATGAAATTAAAAGATGCTTAACTCCTTGGAAAGAAAGTTATGACCAACCTAGACAGCATATTAAAAAACAGAATATTGCTTTGTCAACAAGGGTCTGTCTAGTCAAGGCAATGGTTTTTCCAACAATCATGTATGGATGTGAGAGTTGGGCTATAAAGAAAGCTAAGTGCTGAAGAATTGATGCTTTTGAACTGTGGTGTTGGAGAAGGCTCTTGAGAGTCCTTTGGACTACAAGGAGATCTAACCAGTCCATCCTAAAGGAGATCAATCCTGGGTGTTCACTGGAAGGACTGATATTGAAGCTGAAACTCCAATGCTTTGGCCACCTGATACAAAGAGCTGACTCATTTGAAAAGACCCTGATGTTGGGAAAGATCGAAGGCAGGAGGAGAAGGGAATGACAGAGGATGAGGTGGTTGGATGGCATCACCGACTCAACGGACATGGGTTTGAGTGAACTCAGGAGTTGGTGATGGACAGGGAGGCCTGGCGTGCTGCGGTTCATGGGGTCGCAAAGAGTCAGACATGACTGAGCAACTGAACTGAACTGAACTGAACTAGGGATAACATTATATTCTAAATGGTGGGAAACAGACCATGTGTGGTTGGACATACTTTGCTCTGAAGATGCAGGTCATTCAGCTGTTCAGAAGATGTGGTCAAGGTCATATGATCTACTGAGGGATCATCCCATGATGGAATTCTAACCCAGCTAGGATGACCAATTTGAGGACAGCATTCCTGCCCTGAGTTCATCTTTCCCACCTGTACATGTTTCTGTGGTTCCAGGAGTCACACTGTATGAAAGGTATTATTCGAGAGTCTGCATCTGCAGCAGTGAGTTCTTTGCTTCATCTGGCACCTAGTGAGAGACAAGGGCAAGTGGACTGAATAGGGAAAAGTCAGAAAGTACAAAGGGTTTTAAGAACACATGCCGGCTTCTCTGGAAGCTCAGTGGTGAAGAATCCGCTTGCCAACACAAGAGACACAGGCACGATCCCTGATCTGGGAAGTTCTCACGTGCCGCAGAGCAACTCAGCCCACGAGCCACAACTGTTAAGGCTGTGCCGTAGAGACCAGGAGCAGCAACTATTGAGCCCATGTGCCGCATCTACTGCCCGTGCACCCTAGAGCCTGTGCTCTGCAACAAGAGAAGCCAGCACAATGAGAAGACTGCACACCGCAGCTAGAGAGTAGACCCTGCTGTCTGCAGCTAGAGAAAGACCCACGCAGCAACAAAGACCCAGGAGAGCCAAAAGTAAATAAATAAATAATTAAACCATTTCCTCTTTTACAATGCAACTACAACAATAACACATGCTAACCCTGATTTTTGTAGCCATCATAGTCAACAAAATAGTCCAAAATGCAGTACTTGGATGCAATCACAGAAACGACAGAATGATCTCTATTCATTTCCAAGGCAAACCATTCAATATCACAGTAATCCAAGTCTATGCCCCAACCAGTAACGCTGAAGAAGCTGAAGTTGATTGGTTCTATGAAGACCTACAAGACCTTCTAGAACTAGCACCCCCAAAAGATGTCCTTTTCATTATAGGGGACTGGAATGCAAAAGTAGGAAGTCAAGAGATACCTGGAATAACAGGCAAATTTGGCTTTGGAGTACAAAGTGAAGCAGGGCAAAGGCTAACAGAGTTTTCCAATAGAATGCACTGGTCATAGCAAACACCGTCTTCCAGCAACACAAGAGAAGACTCTACACATGGACATCACTAGAGGGTCAATACCTAAATCAGATGATTATATTCTTTGCAGCCAAAGATGGAGAAACTCTACTGAGTCAGCAAAAACAAGACTGGGAGCTGACTGTGGCTCAGATCATGAACTTCTTATTGCCAAATTCAGACTTAAATTGAAGAAAGTAGGGAAGACTACCCGACCATTCAGATATGACCTAAATCAAATCCCTTATGATTATACAGTGGAAGTGACAAGCCTTTGACTGTGTGGATCACAATAAACTGTGGAAAATTCTGAAAGAGATGGGAATACCAGACCACCTCACCTGCCTCCTGAGAAATCTGTGTGAAGGTAAAGAAGCAATGGTTAGAACTGGACGTGGAACTAAAGACTGATTCCAAATCAGGAAAGGAGTACATCAAGGCTGCATATTGTCACCCTGCTTGTTTAACTTACATGCAGAGCACACTATGCAAAATTCCAGACTGAATGAAGCACCAGCTGGAATCAAGATTGCCGGGAGAAATATCAATGACCTTAGATACGCAGATGACACCACGCTTACGGCAGAAAGTGAAGAGGAACCAGAGAGCCTGTTGATGAAAGTGAAAGAGGAGAGTGAAGAAGTTGACCTAAAACTCAACATTCAGAAAACTAAGATCATGGCATCTGGTCCAATCACTTCATGGCAAATAGATTGGGAAACAATGGAAATAGTGGCTGACTTTATTTTTGGGGGCTCCAAAAGCACTGCAGATGGTGACTGCAGCCATGAAATTAACAGATGCTTGCTCCTTGGAAGAGAAGCTATGACCAACCTAGACAGCATATTAAAATTCAGAGACATTACTTTGCTGACAAAGGTCCATCTAGTCAAAGCTATGGTTTTTCCAGTAATCATGTATGGATGTGAGAGTTGGACTATAAAGAAAGTTGAGTGCCAAAGAATTGACGCTTTTGAACTGTGGTGTTGGAGAAGATTCTTGAGAGTCCCTTGGATTGCAAGGAGATTCAACCAGTCAATCCTAAAGGAAATCAGTCCTGAATATTCATTGGAAGGACTGATGCTGGGAAAGATTGAAGGCGGGAGGAGAAGGGGATGACAGAGGATGAGATGGTTGGATGGCATCACTGACTCAATGGAAATGAGTTTGAGTAAGCTCTGGGAGTTGGTGATGGACAGGGAAGCCTGGTGTACTGCAGTCCATGGGGTTGCAGAGTTGGACAAGACTGAGTGATTGAACTGAACCGTGATTTTTTATACAAAGTTTAGACTTTTTTCTTGATCCAAACAACAGTGATCGTAAAGCCAACAGTAACAGAAAAAACACCTAAAGCAACAAAGAGCAACAAAAGTAATTATTCCTAATGTTGAATTAGGTGAGCCTTTTGAAGCAGCTAAGCATCTCCTTGGAGAACTGTATCATGTTGGTTCCTGAATTCCTGCATCAAACACCTGGCATCTGGAGAGGACCAAACTGTGCTGGATGTTGACCAAACCATGAGTGTGGAAGTTAGGGGTACAATGACACAAGCTCTGGAAGTGCTTGACAGATTTGATAGACATTTATTGAGCATTTACTATGAGCTACATATTAGAGAGTTAAAAACAGCATATGTTTTGGTCCGAAAAAATACTCATTTTTCAAGGGTGCTAGAATTTATTGATGGTCTATGGTATGTGGATGCATTTCTATATCTGTTTGCTTTTGTAAGGATCCTAGCAATGTATTTTTAAAATATTTATTTGTTTGACTGCAGCACGTTGGATCTTGACTGAGTCCCGCGGGGCCTTTTGTTGCAGTGCATAGACTCCTCAGTTGTGATGCATGGGCTCAGTAGCTGTAGCACACAGGCTTAGCTGGTCCACAGCATGTGGGATCTTAGTTCCAGGACTAGGGATTGAACCTTCATCCTCTTCATTCCAAGGCGGGTTCTTAACCGCTGGACCACCAGGGAAGTCCCAGCATCCTAAGAACTTATGTAAGAGAAGATGGTGATGAAAGGTGAGCTCCCAGGGTGTACATAGGGGCAAAGACTCTTACTTTTGACCTTTACTTTTTCCCCACCATGCTGAGGAAGCTTCTGGTTGCACCAACAGTTAAGAGTTGGAGTGACTGCAGATGGAGCCTGAGAGAGGTGAAGAGCACCAGATCCTTGGGCTTTCAGAGGTGCTATCTCCCTTCAAGCTCACAGAATTCCCACTTCAGAGATGAAGACACTGAACCTCCCTGAGATTGGGAGACTGGCCCAGAGTCACTTTGCTTCAAAAATGATAGAACACTGTTCATAGGTTGGTCTTTGTTTAATCTCCTGTCTTCTACCCTGATGATTTAATGGCCCCTCTACTCCTCTCTCTGGGGGAAGCCAGGCCCTTCATCTTCACTGCCCTACCTGTTCAGGGTGCAGCGGTGCCCACTACCCTGGGAGCTCAGCACCTCTGAGTTTCTGCTCAATAGTTGTACGGCTTTGAGAAAGTCACTCAACATTCCGGCTCAGAGTCACTTCATTATAAAACAGGAATGGTGCTACCCAGATTCAGATCTTGATTCTGTCACCTTCTGGCTTTGTTTCCTTGGACTTCAGTTTCTTTGTCTGTGAAATCGTATCAGGTAGGTAACATGAGCTAAAGTGTACGAAAGTGACCTGCCAAACCTCCAGCACCTAGTTGGCACTCGTAAACTGTGCATTTCTCCCCTGTTTTAGGCAACCTGGCTTTCAAAGAGCTCACCAGAACTTACAGGAAACATCTGGGCTAAGGGTGTCTCTGTTTTCACCTCCCTTTCATTCTGTCCCTCCCCAGCCTCGCCACCCTTAATGTCTTTGTTTCTTATCTCCATTGTAGGTCTCTGCGTGGTTGATTGGGGAGGGGACAGAGCAAAGCCATAAAGAGAAGTCTTGAGGTAGTTGGGCCCCTGGGAGGGAGAGGGGGCAGGTCTCATTCTATTTGTACAGGTGCATTGTAATGCTGCCTATGGTGTGAACATTTTCCACTTCATTACTCCTGGCCTGGACCCAGGCCCTGTCTGCTCCCCTGGCCCCTGCCTTGGTTTAATTTCGGCGGTTCCTGGCCTTTGGAAGGCAGCAGTCACAGAAAGGAAAACAAATGAGGTCGCCATAAACATTTCTGCACATTGCCCAACTCGGGCAGATGGGTACATTCAAAGAGCAGGAGAGGGGGCCGGCTTGGCTGCACCCCCATCAAAGCACCTCAGTCCCCAAGAGCTTCTGTGTGCTGAGCTCAGTCTTTCTAACTGGAGTTGGCTTAGGTTTAAGGTATAAACATGGGCCATAACAGATACCCAAATGCCCAGGACACTGTTGGTGGAGTCTCTAAGAGACAATTGAACAGAATGAATAATGACTAATATTTATTGAGCACTTACTGTGTGCTAGGTGCTATCCTAAGCACTTTGGATGAATTTTAGAGTAAGGTTGTTGTTCAGTTGCCAAATTGTGTCTGACTGTTTGCAACCTGGTGGACTGCAGCATGCCAGGCTCCTCTGTCCTCCACTATCTCCCATCCTGTTATTATTCTAATTTTTTGCAGATGAGGAAACTGAGGCACATAATGTGATTCATAAATAGCAGAGGTAGCTTTTGTCCTCAACAGTTTGACTTCAGAATCTGCATATTTAAGTACTGTTCTATGGTGCCTTCTAACAAATTCTATGTGCTTATATTTTGATGATGAGAAACCTTGAGGTATGAATTATACAGTTACAGAATGATGTAACTTGGACCCATTGATTCCCATGATTGGATTGGACCATAGGCGATAAAACCTGATGATGCTAGGTTTCTCCTTATCCACACTCTGCTTACATACTTCCATGGATGGGAAGCTCACTACTGTATGAGGCACCCCATTTCATTACATGGCTATTTAACTCAATGGCAATGCTGATGACTCTGTACAAAATGCAACTTTTTCCTAATCATGTTGATTATCTATAAAAGAACTAATTCGTGTAACTGTGCCTAGCAGAGTGCCTAGAACGCTGTGGGCACTCAATAAATCTTTATTCCTTTCCCCCTTTTGCCTTTGTCATTTGCAAATTAAAAAGGAAGATATTGTTTACTTACTATACTATCAGGAAAGTATATTTGCAAAATAATATGAAGCTCATGCCTCATGTGAAAGGTGAAAGGTTTAGTAGAGCAGGAAGATCCAGTTCTCACCTTCTCTATTTTTATTTCTCCTTCCTTTCCCAAGTAGTTTGTGAATATACATATACTAATCATTTGCTAGTCATGGGGCTATAGAACGGAGAAATATCAATAACCTTAGATATGCAGATGACACCACCCTTATGGCAGAAAGTAAAGAGGAGCTAAAGAACCTCTTGATGAAAGTGAAAGAAGAGAGTGAAAAAGCTGGCTTAAAACTCAGCATTCAGAAAACTAAGATCATGACATCCAGTCCCATCACTTCATGGCAAATAGGTGGGGAAACAGTGGAAAGAGTGACAAACTATTTTCTTGTACTCCAAAATCACTGCAGATGGTGACTGCAGCCATGAAATTAAAAGACGCTTGCTGCTTGGAAGAAAACCTACGACCAACCTAGATAGCATATTAAAAAGCAGAGACATTACTTGGCCAACAAAGGTCCATCTAGTCAAAGCTATGGTTTTTCTAGCAGTCATGTATAGATGTGAGAGTTGAACCACAAAAAAGGCTAAGCACCAAAGAATTGATGCTTTTGAACTGTGGTGTTGGAGAAGACTCTTGAGAATCCCTTGGACTGCAAGGAGATCCAACCAGTCCATCCTAAAGGAAATCAGTCCTCAACATTCATTGGAAGGACTGATGCTGAAGCTGAAATTCCAATACTTTGGCCACCTGATGCAAAGAACCACTTTATTAGAAAAGACCCTGATGCTGGGAAAGATTGAGGGCAGGAGGAGAAGGGGACAACAGAGGATTAGATGGTTGGATGGTATCACCGACTCAATGGACGTGAGTTTGAGCAAGCTCCGGGAGATGGTGAAGGACCGGGAAGCCTGGTGTGCTGCAGTCCATGGGGTCACAAAGAGTTCTACACCACTGAGGGACTGAACAACCTGTCTCTGGGGACTTCTATCTACCCTTGGAGCCAGCCACATAAATACCCCGAAATCAAAAGTGTGTAGAAATGCTAGGGAAAGTCAGCAGTAGGACTGACCATCTCTCGATGTTCATCAAGACAGAGTCTCCAAGACCCAGTGGCAATATTTTTTTCATCTCCTGGTAAACTCACTCTATGTAATTGAAAGAAATGTTTGCATTTTAGAGCAGTTTAAAACTATAACCAAACATTTAATTGTGTTAATTGGGGGGCATGTTATTATAGTAGAAGACACAGCAGGGGTTGAAACTGATCCTATCACTCTCATCTTCTCAATGACATTGTCATCTGTCCGTCTCTGGCAGGCTGTAACAGTAACAATCTGTGAAGGCAACCATCTTTAAAAAGAAACCTTCCATTGATCTCAATTCTCTGTTCCTGTTTTGTTTTTTTTTTTAAATTTTTTGAGCTTTAAATTTTGTATTGGGGAATAGCCTATTAACAACATTGTGATAGTTATAGTTTCAGGTGAACAGTGAAGGGAATCCAACCGGACATATACACGTATCCATTCTCCCCCACACGCCCCTCATCCAGGCTGCCACATAACATTGAACAGAGTTCCCTGTGCTATACAGTAGGTCTTTGTTGGTTGTCCATTTTAAATACAGCAGTGTGTACATGACCTTCCCAAGCTCCCTAACCATCCCTTCCCACCAGCAACCGTGAGTTCATTTTCTAAGTCTGTGAGTCAACATGGATGGACCTAGAGAGTATAATGAAGGAGAAGTATTGTATGGCATCCCTTAGATGTGGAACAGTAAAGGATCTGCTTGCACTGCAGGAGACCTGGGCTCTGGGAGATCCCTGGGTTGGGAAGATCCTCTGGAGAAGGGAATGGCTACCCACTCGAGTATTCTTGCCTGCAGAATCCCCATGGACAGAGGCAGGCTACAGTCTATGGGGCTGCAAAGAGTTGGACATGGCTGAAGGACTAACACTGCTAACACTCCTAAAAAGAAGTGATGCAAATGAATTTACTTACAAAACAGAAAGAGACTCTGTTCCTCTTTCCAGACACACTCTCCAGAGGTGAGTCTACTCTCAGTCTCCACTTGCTCTCTTGTATTCTTTTTTGAACCCACTCAATCAGGCTTTTGCCCTCACCACATCACTGAAGCAAACGTTGTCAGTGTCACGATTTGCCATTTCCAGAGAGGGGGAATTGTGCCAAATTAGAAGGCCCTCATCCTAACCCATCACCAGTTTGATCTTGTGGGTCACTCTTTTCTTGAAACACCTTCTTCACTAAGGCTGGAATCTTTGTATTTTCCACCTTAAGGGAACTCTTCTGCACAGCTTTCCCGCTGGTCCCTTCCTCTCCACTAACTCTAGCCTTTGGAATACTCCATGGGTTGGTCCTCTCCTCTAGCTCCTCTCATTCCTTTGAGGATTTCAATCCTGAAAGTGAAAGAAAGAAAGGAAAGTGAAGTCACTCAGTCGTGTCCAATTCTTTGTGACCCCGTCCATGGACTGTAGCTTACCAGGCTCTACCATCCATGGGATTTTTCAGGCAAGAGTACTGGAATGGGTTGCCATTTCCTTCTCCAGGGGATCTTCCTGACCAGGGATTGAACCCAGGTCTTCCACATTGTAGGCAGATGCTTTTACCGTCTGAGCCAGACCATTTTCAATCCAGCCCGATGGCTTTATATAACACGTGTTCTGAACTGTTAGCTACTCAGTCGTGTCAGACTCTTTGTAACCCCATAGACTGTAGCCTGCCAGGCTCCTCTGTCCATGGAATTCTATAGTCAGAAATACTGGAATGGGTAGCCATTCTTTTCTCCAGGGGATCTTTCTGACCCAGGGATCAAACCCAGATCTCCTGCATTGAAGTTGGATTTTTTACTATCTAAGGGCTTCCCTGCTGGCTCAGCTGGTAAAGAATCCACCTGCAATGCTAGAGACCTGGGTTCGATCCCTGGGTTGGGAAGATCCCCTGGAGAAGAGAATGGCTACCCACTCCAGTATTCTAGCCAGGAGAAGTCCATGGACTGTATGGTCTATGGGATTGCGAAGGGTCAGACACGACTGAGCAACTTTCACTTCACTTCGCTTCCACCAGGGAAGCTGAAGAATGGTGAGTAAATATCTCCAGCTTGCCTTTCTCTCTACCGTCTCTGTTTTTACCATTGGTTCTCTAATATGCATCTCAAAGTACCATAATTAAAACAAAACTTTTTATCATCACCCCCAACCTGCTCCTCCTCTAGAATTTCCCATCTCTGGACATGGCAACTTTACTCTCCCTGTGACTCAGACCGAGAGCTGTGGTGTCATCACTGCCTCCTCCTGCTCACACTCCACATTCAGCCATCAGCAAATCCCGTTGCTTCTCTCTGAGAAACAGATCCAGACTCTGCCACCTCTCTCCACCCCACTGGCACCACTCTCTCTGAGAGAGAGAGTGCCACTGTCCTTTCCCACCTCCGTTGTGGCAACAGCTTCCTAACGATCTCCCTGTCCATCCGTGCTGCTCCCAGACAATTGCTCACTTTGGAGGCAGAGGGATCTTTTAGAAAGTCACGTCATAGCACGCCACTCCTTTGCCCAACGCCCTCCAGTGGCTCCAGTCTCTCTCTGGGTGGAATCCAAAGTTCATTCCATCCCCCAAGAGACTGTTATGAGCTAGATCCCTCACTTCTTCTCTAGCTTCAGCTCAAGGATGTTCTACTATAGTTCCCACATGCCTGGCTCCTCGCTTCTCTCAGGTCTCCTTAGATAGGACTTCCCAGATGACTCTATTGCAAAGTGATGCTCAGCATTAATATTTCCTTCCTTCTGCCTATTTCTTCTCCATAGTGCTTATCCTTCTCTGATAGAGTATGTTTTTATGTGATTGTTGACAGAATGCTTTTTCCTCTGGAACTTAAGCTTCTTAACAGAAGCTTGTTTTGTTCACTGCTTTTCTCCCAGTATCTAGAACAATGTTGGCACATAGTAGCTGCTCAAGAAATATTTTTGGAAAGAAGAAGTTGGGAACTGGGTGTTTGAATCCCAGCTTTGCCTCTAATTCCCTCTGTGACCCAGACAAATCACTTCCTTTGTGCCTCAACACCTTCGATTTAGAGTGGAAACAATGTCTTGGCCTTCCAGGTTCAGCAGAGAGTTTAGAAAATCCAATGAGACTGTGAAATCCTTGGATTGTGAAAGCATGCTGTAAGGAAGACATGGTGTATAAAATCAGCGAAAGATCAGTTACTCCCCATTTTGTCCAAATTGGTAAATGTGTCTCGGATATGAGAAGAACATTATGAAAATACATAGGATCTTCTTCATCTTTGAGGGCTTTGTTTGGAGTACCCCAGGATGAAGAAGGGAGAGAAAGGAACTTTTACAGGATGATTGGTCTCCACTGGGAGCCAGGAAAGGGGCATGTGGTGTGAGCCAATCTACTATTAATATTTAATACAGCTCTCCCTGGTAGGTTACATGAGCTCCTAGAGGGCAGTGTATGTGTGTGTGTTTTAAATTGAAGTGTCGGTTAGTCGGTCGGTTCAGTCGCTCAGTCGTGTCTGACTCTTTGCAACCCCATGAATCACAGCACACCAGGCCTCCCTGTCCATCACCAACTCCCAGAGTTCACTCAAACCCATGTCCATCGAGTCGGTGATGCCATCCAGCCATCTCATTCTTTGTCATCCCCGTCTCCTCCCACCCCCAATCCTTCCCAGCATCAGAGTCTGTAGGTGATTTATAATGCTTCAGGCATATAACAAAGTGATTCATTATGCATGTAGATATATCTATTTTTCAGATTCTTTTCCATTATAGGTTATTACAAGATATTGAATATAGTTCCCTGTGCTATACAGTAGGCTCTTATTATTTATCTATGTTATATATAGTACGGATAGTCCCTTACATGTGAACCTTCAAGTTTTGAGCTTTCCAAGATGTGAATGTGTGTGTTCCCATGTCTGGTCATGTAAGTTAGCTCTGTTTGAGGGGGCACCATTAGTTTTGGGGGCATAGGACCAGACCAGTACAGGAAGTTTGCAGCAGCCATTTGGAATGCAATTCAGTGCTACCATGTCATCTATGACAAGAAAAAAAGAGCTACTATTCAGATAAGGAGGTAGATAGAATTGAAGCCAGCAGGGAACCAGAACCTGCGCCAGCAGTGTCAGCCATGAGTGAAACTGCAGTTTGCCCTCCATCTCCTGTTGCTGATGATCCTTCCGCTTTACCATCTCCCACCTCCTCTCTCTCCGCCAGTCACTGACTCTTCTCGCGTGTTCACTCAGTGCCAGCCTCTGTATGTACTGTACTGTACCACCGTACTTCTCAAGATTGTGAGATTAAAGATGTGTTATTTTTTTTGTGTGTTGGCTTTTTATGTATTCATTTGTCTGAAAAATACTGTAAACCTATTATGTATGCTAAGTCACTTCAGTTGTGTCTGACTCTTTGCAACCCTATGGACTGTAGCCCACCAGGCTCCTCTGTCCATGAGATTCTCTTAGGCAAGAATACTGGAGTGGGTTGTTGTGCCTTCCTCCAAGGGATCTTTCCGACCCAGGGATCGAACCCATATCCTTTATGTCTCCTGCATTGGCATGCAGGTTCTTTACCACTAGCACCTCGTGGGAAGCAGATTCATTGTGGAGGGTGGTGGTTTAGTCAATAAGTAGTGTCTAACTCTTGTGACCCTATGTACTGTAGCCTGCCAGGCTCCTCTGTCCATGGAATTTCCCAGGCAAGACTACTGGAGTGGGTTGCCATTTCCTTCTCCAGGGGATCTTCCCAACCTAGGAATCGAACCTGCATCTCCTCCATTGTAGCCAGATTCTTTGCCAACTGAGCTATCAGGGAAGCCCATTACAGTACAGTACTATATAGCTGATTGTGTTAGTTGGGCACCTAGGCTAACTATGTTGGACTTAAGAACAAATTGGGACAGAACTCATTTGCATTGGGAGACTTACTGTACTGTACTGTGTACCCTTTCATCCCCAATTCCCTTCCCCTCAGTAGCCATGGGTTTTTTGTTTGTGGTTTTCAGTCCTCCATGTTTTGCTCTTTCTTTCTTTATTTCATTACTGCACATAGTTATAATTTTTTTCTGTGATAGAAACATAAGTCCCTACTCTCTTAGCCTCTTTCAAATATACAATAAATACAGTGTTGTTAACTATAATTACCGTGTGGAGTGTTACATAGCCAAGACTTACTTATCCTGAAACTGGAAGTTTGTATCTCTTGACCACTTTCACCCATGTTGCCCACACCCACCTGCTATTTCTGGCAACCACCGATCTGCCCTCTGTGTCTCCAAATTCACTTGTCTGTTTTGGATTTCATATATAAGTGGTATGATACAGTATTTGTCTATGCATAATGGGCTTCCCTGGTAGCTCAGTTGGTAAAGGATCTGCCTGCAATGCAAGAGACCCTGGGTTGGGAAGATCTGCTGGAGAAGGAATAGGCTACCCACTCCAGTATTCTTGGGCTTGCCTCATGGCTCAGCTGGTAAAGAATCCTCCTGCAATGTAGGAGACCTGGGTTAGATCCCTGGGTTGGGACGATCCCCTGGAGAAGGGAAAGGCTATCCACTCCAGTATTCTGGCCTGGAAAACTCCATGGATTGTATAGTCCATGGGGTCGCAAAGAGTCAGACATGACTGAGCAACTTTCGCTTCACTTCACTTCAATGCTGTCAAGGTCCACCCATGATGTTGCGAATGGCAGGATTTCCTCCTTTTCTTAATGGCTAAATAATCTTTCATATTATTATATGGAATAACGTATGGAATAACGTATGGTATAAAGAGCATACCACATTTTCTTTATCCATTTATCATTGACTCATGCAGTGATAGACAATTAGGTCGTTGCCACGGCTTGAATAGCCATGTGTTTTTAACTTTGCAATTCCAGCGTCTATTTCAGAGTGGGAAATCAATAAGAGTTTACTGGATTAAGAATTGGGTTTAATTTAAATGAATTTTTTGTTGTTATTAGGGAGAGGACTCATTGACTGAAATTGACTTGTCCAAGGTCACCCGGGTAAGTGGCATTGTTGTCCTGCGCCAGAACCAGAGTCAGTACACCATGCTGCTAAGCTCTGCAGCAACATCAGGCTGCTTGATTTGGTGTAAGTCTCTTAAGAACTGTCCTGGGCAGTTGGTACAGCTTTTGCACACATAACCTTCATGAGAGCCAGCAGTAGTCTAGGTGCGGCCAGTATAATAGCTTCTGTTTAATGCCTTTTGAAAGGAGCCCAGAAAACTCTCCAGTCAGATAGCAAGGGAAAGGTGCAGGAGAAAGCCTTCTTCCAATCAGGCCTGTCTTTGCAGCTCCTCCCAAGTTTCGATGTGCAGTTTCAAGGTTTCACTATGGCCAACGCCGTTGCCCTGGAGACACAACAACAAATACTGGGAGGCTGGTAACACCTCCCCTCCTCCAGCCCCTACTAAGCCCAGTAAAGGATGACTGGGACAAGGCCCCTGCCCATCAGGCTGCTGTTTGCAGCTGAATGCAGCCTTTGTGACCGGCCTCCTGGCCTGCCCCCAGGCTCCAAAGAGATGATTCGGCCCAGATCTTTCTAAATAGTGTTTGTGTTTTAGTTGTCCACAAGGAATGGAGGGAAAGCTCTAGATAATTCTAAGGAAATAATCCAGCCTGTCTGGTTGACAAGACCAAAATGATGCTAAGTCTCACTTTGCAAACGCCTTCAGTGGACAGCCTGGCAGAAACAAGGCAAGTTCACCCTCACTGGGCATATTCAAGGGACTCTGGTCTCCTAGGATCTTTGTAACTGCAGGGCCAGTTACTCCCAGCTAACCAATGAAGTTCATGATCAAGGAAGGGCCACAAGTTGCTTTGGGACATCATGTTAGCTAGCGGTGCTACTGAGGCTGACATGTCCGGCATTATGAATTTTATTGGTATTTTTGTGAAGTTCCCTAGACTTCTGTTGCACAATGGCTGGCAACTTTTCAGAAGCTCTCACCGTGCGCTGTGCTGAGTCAATTTTGAGAGAAAAAGGATATCGTCAACCAGAGAATTTAAGCCTTAAGCTGGGAATTCATTTTATTTGCTCATGGGAACTTGATCTGCCTCCTTATCTCTGCAGGCCAGGCGTTGTGCGCTTACCAGACTAAGCGGGCCCATGGCTTACGAGGTGGCTCCAGTTCTGTTTGGGGGTGGGGAGTGGGAAGGAGGTGGTGAAGGATACTTGACTTAACAGCAGGTGTTACTTTGAGGGCTAGAAAGGTGCCATTGTCTCCTCTGCAATAAACTGCCTGCTTTTCACCTGCTATCGAGTCACAAATTCACTTACCATTAAAATATTGGTATTTTAATACCAGTATTAAATGTATTAATACAGTATTAATACCATTAATTTAATACATCTTTATTAAATGCTTACTGAGGGTCAAGCTCTGGGCCGGGTATTGTGGATAGAGAAATGAATAATATTTGTTTAACAAGCACCAATTGAGTGTCTGCTCTGTGCTAGGTACTATGTACGTTAGGCCCTGAGGAGACCACACTTGCCCTCTCCTCAAGGGAGCTGCTTGTGGATAAGCCACACAAACAGATACTTGCCAAGGGAAAGATTACTTCTTCACTTGTAAGAACAGGGTGCCAGGGGAGCACCCAGAAAGGGCACATACATTAGTCTAAACTTGTAAGATCTACCTCAGTAGCCAGCAGCCACTTTAAACGTATCTGATCCAAACTGAGTTGTTCTGTAAATGTAAAATACAGACTGGATTTCAAAGTCTAAGTGTGAGTAAGTGAAGTAGGTCAGACAGAGAAAGACAAGGATCATGTGATATCACTTATATGTGGCATACAAAAAGAAATGATATAAAGAAACTTATTTATAAAAGAGAAATAGACTCAGACCCAGGAAACAAGGTTACCAAGAGGAAAGTCGGGGAGGGATAAATTGGGAATTTGAGATTAAAAGATATACACTACTATACATAAAATAGATAACCAGCAAGTACCTACTGTATAGCACAGGGAGCTAAATTCAATATCTTGTAATAACCTATAATGGAGAAGAATCTGAAAAATAGTATGTTTATATATATTCAGATGAATCACTTTGCTATATGCCTGCTGCTGCTTCTGCTGCTAAGTCACTTCAGTCGTGTCCGACTCTGTGCGACCCCATAGACGGCAGCCCGCCAGGCCCTTCTGTCCGTGGGATTCTCCAGGCAAGAATACTGGAGTGGGATGCCATTTCTTTCTCCGATGCATCCGTGCATGCTAAGTCACTTCAGTCGTGTCTGACTCTGTGCAACCCCATGGACAGCAGCCCACCAGGTTCCTCTGTTCATGGGATTCTCTAGGCAAAAATACTAGAGTGGGCTGCCATTTCCTTCTCCATTGCTATACGCCTGAAACATTGTAAATCAACTACACTTCAATAAAAAAAAAAAGAAGAGAAAAGCAAAGTCTAAGTATGAAAAACAGTGTTAAATATTCCATTGGCAATTTAAATTGGTTGCAGGTTGAAATGATAATAGTTTGAATATATTGGGTTAAATAAAATCTACTAACAAAATTAATTTCTCATGTTTCCATTTAAGCTGCCCAGCAAAATATTATTTTATTCTAGTCTTCATTTAACTGGTAGAAAACATGCTTCAGTTAGTCATGTCCAACTCTTTGAGACCCCATGGACTGCAGCACGCCAGGCTTTCCTGTCCTTCACCAACTCCCAGAGCTTACTCAAACTCACGTCCATTGAGCCGGTGATGCCATCCAACCACCTAATCCTCTGTCGTCCTCTTCTCCTCCCGCCTTCAATCTTTCCCAGCATCAGGGTCTTTTCCAATGTCAGTTCTTTGCATCAGGTGGTCAAAGTATTGGAGTTTCAGCTTCAGCATCAGTCCTTTCAATGAGTATTTAGGACTGGTCTCCTTTAGGATGGACTGGTTGTATCTCCTTGCAGTCCAAGAGACTCTCAAGAGTCTTCTCCAACACCACAGTTCAAAAGCAAACATGCTTTTGAAAAAGAAAACATGCTTACGGTGGTCAAATGACTTGCCTAAGGTCCTGTAGAAGCTTCCCTGGTGGCTCAAAGGTAAAGAATCCGCCTGCAATGAAGGAGATGCAGGTTTGATCCCTGGATTGGGAAGATCCCCTGGAGGAGGGCATGGCCATCCACTCCAGTATTCTTGCCTAAAGGACTGCAGTCCATAGCGTGACAAAGAATTGGACACAACTGAGCATGCATGCATAGTTGTGCACGCATGTTGTTCATATAGACTTGGGGAAGGTAACTGATTTGCCCAAGAACACATACCTGACCTTGTCTCAGAGAAGGACTATTGACCATTTGGTTCAGAAATTCAGTCTTTGGGACTTCCCTTATAGTCCAGTGGTTAAGACTATGCACTCCCATTATGGGGGACACAGGTTTGATACCTGGTCAGGGAACTAAGATCTCACACACGGCCCAGCCAAAAAAAATAAACCCAGAAATCTACAAGGACATCCCTGATGGTGCAGTGGTGAAGAATCCATCTTCTAAAGCAGAAATTGGGTCCTTGATGAGCAGTTGGTTGTCTTTCCTCAGTGTATATTAATCTCCTTCACAGAGGCTCAGAGTATCTCGGAAAGGTGAAACATTTCTAATCATGAATCAGTTTTAGTAAGCAGGGCAAACACATTCTGAAAACCAAACACTCATACCCATGTCAGGGAACAACTGGTTGTCCCCTTCTTCCTTAATAATAAAATCTCTGGTTTTCAGCTGGGTGTGCGTCTACTACAAGTGAAGTTGGTATTGTCTGACCTTCATTATGGCTAGGTGTTGCCGGGTATCTAAGTTCTGGTCCATGGGACGTAAGCAGAAGTGATGTAGGAGACTTCTGGGAGGTGTTCTTGATTGAAGGAAACATGCCCTCCATCCTGCTCTTTCTCCGTCTTGCTGGAGAGAGTAGCCGTGCTGGGCCTAAAAGTGGAAACTATGCATGAAGGAAAGCAGAGAAACAAGATAGAAGGAGCCTGGGCCTCTGCTTCCATGGAACGTATCACCTTCCTCTGGGCTTCTTTTATGTGTGAAAGAACCAGACCTCACAATGACTGTGAATTTTCTGTCATATGCAGCTGACCATAATAATAATACCATATATCAAAATTTTCTCCAAATAGGTCAGAAATGAGATGGTTATAATGGAATAGCCCCTGGATTCAGAAAACCCCAAATCTGAATTCTTCTCAAGATGTGTGATCTTCAAAAGTTTGTATAGGTTCATATTTCAAATCAACTATTTTATTTTTTGAAAAAGAAACACATGCAAATGTTTAAAAAATAATTTAATCGCAAAATTTAGATGATGAAAAGTTATTTAGCTTCTCTGGGCCTCTTTATTCCAGTGTAAAACGGGTCCAACAATACTTAAAAGAATGTGTTTTTGTGTGTGTGTGGATGTGGATGTAGGTATAGCAACTAGCCCTGGACTATACACAGTAAATGCTGATTAATTCTTGCTTTCTGTCTCACATCTAATATGTGTCAGATGCTATACAGAGTGCTAAAGGTGCTTAAGAAATAGTCCTCTGTTTTCAGGACGATCACAGCAGAAATGAGTAGATTAGCTCTGTAGGAAAAAAAAACATCTAGCAAGATGAGTGCCGCAAAAAGGTACAAAGAACTAGCTGAATAAGAACCAAAAATCATGGAGCAGCTTTGGAGGCAGGCAGACTAAAGTGTGAAATCCCATGAGGTGTGTGAGGTCAGGCAGGTTAGTTCTCCTTTCTGAGTCAGTTTCCACATCTATAAAAGGGGAATAGTGATATTCATGACTAAGACTGTGGGAAGCGTCGAATTAAAGGAAGCATGTCAAAGTATTAATCACTATGATTGGACAAAATATATGATCAGTAAATATAACTAGTGCTATCATTTGGGGCTGAAGAGATCAGAGAATGCTTCCTAAAGGGGGTGGGTTTTTTTTTTAATATTTATTTATTTGGCTACATTGGATCTTAGTTATGATACTCAGACTCTTCATTGCCAGGCATGAGCTTCTCTAGTTATGGCACATGGGCTTAGTTGCCCCTCAGCATATGGGATCTTAGTTCCCCAACCAGGGATCTAACATGGGTCCCCTGTATTGGAAGATGAATTCTTAGCCAATGGACCACCAGGGAAGTCCTCAGTCAGTGGCTTTTAAGCTCAGATGTGAAGGATGAGTAAGAGGGCCTTTGAAGGGAAAAAAAGTATTTTAGTCAGGGTGAGGGGAACAAAGTATAAAAGACAACTCTGAGGAATAACGATATATATCCTGAGCTAAAGTGGGGGCTTCCGGGAAATATGGACAGGAAGGAGACTGGGAAGGTAGGCTGTCTTCTAGAGAGCCTTGAATGCTGAGCCAGGGATTTGGACTTCATTCCCTACGTACTGGGGAGCTTCAGCATGACATAGTCATAAGGTATAACTAGGGCAAGTTACTTAATTTCTTTAAGGAAGGTCTGTAGAGTGGGGGCTGAGAGCCTAGTCAACACAAGAGATGGTGAGAGCTTTGGCCCTGGGAATGGCGGGGCAGGGATGCTTCTGTGTTAGAGGCCGTTGGACACAGCGACTGGCTGGGTGTTGCCCTTCAGACACTCTTGCGAGAGAGGGGAGTGGATCCAGTGTGACGTCTCTGTACCCAGCCCATTGCCACCCCCCACCCCATGAGGGATTTCCTGGGTGATGTGTTTGGCTGGCCTGAGGGATCCCTGGGCACACAGGCCCAGCAGGACCGCTCTGCTTTCTCTTCAAGTTCCAGGTTCACCTCCACCCATGACTCAGCGTGAGAGGCTGATGGATTGGCTTAGTGATCATGGAAAAGGGTGAGTCATGTCCAGTAGAGCAGTGTCATCCTACCTGAGCCAGTGGCTTGTGTTGTGGAATCTAGTAGAAAGGTCATCAGAACAGGTCTGAAGATGTCTGGTTCAATAACTGTTTGCCAAGAACTTGCTGAACCCTGTACACTGTTTTCTATCTACGAAATGGGTGGACCTCTCTGAGGTTGGGGAAATCAAATCAGATAATAAATTCTTCTATCAGTTCATTTAGCCAGTGTTGATTGGCACCTGCTCTGTCTCAATGTGCTGGGGACAGGGAGATGAGGGAGACATACGTTCTCCCTCAAGAGGACTGACTTCTAATGGGGAAATAGATAAATAAATAGATGCCGTAGGGGCTTCCTAGGTGGCACTAGTGGTAAAGAATCTGCCAGACAATGCAGGAGAAACAAGAGACATGGGTTTGATTCTTGGGTCAGGAAGATCCCCTGGAGTAGGAAATAGCAACCCGTCCCACTATTCTTGCCTGGAAAATTCCATGGACAGAAGAGCCTGGCGGGCTACACAGTCCATGGGGCCACAAAGAATCACACATGACTGAGTACACACAAAGTATAGAACTAAACCTTCCGACATATAGTTTCACATTTACTAACTCACTTAAGGCATCTCATGTGAGATAAAACCAAATTACATCCATTTGACAGATGAAAAATCTGAGGGCCAACAAGACAAAGTGATTGGTCTTTTCTGGCGTTCCTACATAGAGCTGAACATAATTCTGTCACAGTTCTTAGCCCTCTCTGTCAGGGTTAGAAGTTCAAACATTTATTTCACCTTCACCCCCGCCCCTGCAAACTTGAAACTCTCTATCGGTAGGGCTAGCTTATCATGTGTCTGTTGACTACCAGCATCTAGCCCAATCTTGGCATATGGTGATAGAGGCTGGCAGGAAGGGCGAGTGGTGGGGAAACACAGATAAAAGTTATGGGGAATCAGCCAAGAGCAGGCTTGGCTTCTCACCTTACCTTTGTTATTGGTTGACCTACTATAAAACTTCCACACTGTGGATATGAACGTATCTCTTTTATAGGAAATGTGCCAGAGGCTGAGATGAGTTATGGGATTTGCCCAAGGTCACACTGAGAGTAACCTGAGAAACTTCAAACTCAGAGATGACCCAGGAAATCATGTGCGTGTTGGGGTGGGGTGAAGCTGCTGGTGTGTCCAGCAGTCCAAACCCAGAACCAGAGCAAAGTTTCTGTAAGGCATCTGGGTGATTCCTGAAAGCACCTGTACTCATTAGATCCCTATCCTGCCCTCAAGCTTTTACTATCACCTTTGTTCCTTTCAGTTACCCCACAGACTCTGGGTGAATATTTGCTGTACAAATGCTTGAATGGGAAAGCAAAGACATGATAGAAATCTCCACAAATGCTGAACTCTTTTTCTGTGCCAGGGCACCGGGGTAAAACATTAATTTCTGCTTTCTCTTTTCATTCTCTCGATATCATGATGAAGTAAGTGCCATTATGGCTCCAGCATAAAGAAACTGAGGTTTTAAATGTGGGAACTTGGCCTAAAGTCACAATGCTGGTAAGTGGCTTTGAATCCAGGCCTGCCAGATTCCAAAGCCTGAACTACCAAGCACTGCTTTAAAGTGAATCTGTGCAGGAATGAACTATGGCTCCCCAACGCTTCCTGAAGTGAGCCTCACCCAAGGTCACAGCCTCATTGACTCCCTGTCAAGGGATGTTTTCCCATCATTTACTGGTCAGACTCTGTCTGCTGCTTGCCCAGCAGTCAGACAGCACTGTTTAGTCACCCACTGGATCCAGTGATCTTTGGGACTTCAAAGGCTTACGTTTGAGAATGCAGATTAGCCCCTAATCTGAGAGCTCCCCCAAGGTACCCTCAGAAGTGATCCCTTATGAATCCCAACATAATGCCAATGGGAGAGTCTTAAGGAATGGAATCAGGCCAAATAGAGGAGACGGCAACAGACAGGATCTCAGGACGTGAGAGTTGTGAGTCAGCAGTGTGTGGTGGCTGCCAAAAGAAAGAATGTAAACTTCAGTTGCATTAGTAGGAGCACAGTGTCAAATAACAAGGGGACATTGCATTTCCTCCTGGGTCAGACTGGAGCTGGAATGCGGGGTTAAAGCCTGCTTTCACGTTTTCAGATTATCATAGTCAAACCAGAACTTGTCCCAGAAGTGCGGAACCGGAACAGAGGCGGGCATACTGTTGTCATCCTTGTCAAGGCGGAAGGACCAGCATTTCTTTGTTACAAAGAAAAGAGGTGAGAAAGCTGGGGGAGTCCGTCCAGCACCCTGTGTTACTGTGCGCCAAGCTTGGCCTAGGTGCTTTTCCCCAGTTTTCCTCAGCTTCCCTTTGACCGAGACAGTAGATTTCTTCTCTTTGACCCAAATAGGACTCAAGTGAGGATGTAACAGGAAGCTACATTTGGACTCATTCTTAATGATGCTTTTCTACCAGTGAAAAAGACAAAGAAATAATTTGTTAAAAAAAAAATTTTTTTTTTAACATTGGAGTTCAGCCTATTAACAATGCTGTGTTAGTTTCAGGTAGACAGCAAAGGCACTCAGCCATACATATACGTGCATCCATTCTCCCCCAAACTCGCCTCCCATCCAGGCTGCCACATCAAAGGAGGAAATAATTTTGAAGTAAGAAAAACCTCAGCGAACCTCTGGTCTTTCCCTTGTGTGACACTGCACAATTACCTGATTTTCCTGGGTCTCACTTTCCTGTCTGAAAGATGCAGGGGGTGTACATGAGAATCTGACGGCATGCCATCTATGGGAGCAGTGCAGGGCAATGGTTACACACACAGCCCTGGGACCCAGACTGCTGGGATCTAACTCTCAGCTTAGGACAACCTTGTTGACTGATGTTAACTTCTCAGTGCCTCGGTTTCTTTATCTGCAAAATGGGGTTAAAGTGTGTAAGGCACTCAGAACTGTACCTGATAAAGTTAACCATCATCATCCTCACCCTCACTCTTTATACATGAAAATGATATAATAGTTGTTCAAAGAATGCTTATTTTCCCCTCCTCATTCTCTTAAGGGAACTCTTTCAGGGTATCTCTGGGTACCAGCTTCTTCTCATCTCTAGACATCTGGAGAACGTTTCTATAATAAATATTGTGTTTATGCTAGTCACTAAGTAATGCCCAATTCTTTTGCGACCTCATGGACTGTAGCCTGCCCGGCCTCTCTGTCTGTGGGATTTCCCAGGCAAGAATACTGGAGTGGATTGCCATTTCCTCCTCCAGGGTATCTTCCCAACCCAGAGACTGAACCTGCATCTCCTACTTTGCAGGTGGATTTTTTAAGACTGAGACACATGGGCAGACTGTCCAAATAGTACAACATCTATTTACATAGATTCAAAGGCAGCTATGTACCTCTGCCTAAACACTGTTTTGGTGAAGAGAGCAAAAAAAAAGCCACCCCCTGTTTTTAGAAGTTTCCAGTTGTTATTAGTGCCCTTTACAGATTACAATGTCTTCTACCTTCGTGACTTCATTCTCATACCAGCATGTGACTTGGCAGGCAGGAAGAACACCGATGAGGAAATCAGAGCAGTTCTCTGACTTACCCAGAACCAATAAAACCTGAATAGATGAACCAGGACTTGAATGCCGGACTTCCCTGGTAGCTTGGACAGTAAAGAATCGGCCTGCAATGTGGGAGACCTGGGTTCAGTCCCTGAGTTGGGAAGATTCCCCTGGAGGCTAGCAATTCACTCCAATATTCTTGCCTGGAGAATCCCCATAGAAAAAGGAGCCTAGCAGGTTACAGTCCATATGCAAAGAGTCAGAGATGACTGAGCGACTAAGCACACAGCACACAGGTGAAACAGGACTTGAATCAAGGCTTTCTGACTCTAAACAGTAGCACTTATGTCAAGCGTTGCCCTGACCCCACACATATTCTTGGTCTGGAGTTCTGCTCCAGGAAGCATGAGAAGGTCACTCAGCCAGGATCCAAACCTTGAAAACAAATCCCTATAGTATTAGAGAGGACTGAGAAGGAGAGATGAGCCTGGAACCCCAGATGGCCCTGCCTGGAGCCTGAACCCTTAGAGTTGAAGACTTCACCTGGACCACCCTCTGTTCTTAGATGGCAAGACCAGAAGTAAGTAACCAATGTCAAGAGCCTAGCGCCCCCAATAGCACTCTCCAATCCTATACCTGGACTATCCAATACAAGAGCTACTAGCAACTTGGGGTCTTGAGCACTTGTGGTTGAGCCATCATCACCCTTGTTTTATAAACATCTCGGTCAGGGAGTTTGTCAGCAAGCAGCATTGCCAGGACTCAGACTGTCTTGTCTTTCCCAAAGCCAAGCTCTTCCTTCACCATCAGCCGCTTGTCTTCCTTCATACCAGCTGCTTGTCCCACTCCCCAGGGAGGGTCTGTGTCCCCTTTTGAAACCAGACAGGTGATTGGGTCACGTTTGCCTATGCAGAGGGGGCCCCCCTTCCTGCTCAGCTCCACCTGGACCCAACTCCAGAAGCCACCTGTGTTGTTCTACTGATAACAATGTTTGCCCTTCCAAAGCTAGGGCCATAAAAGGCAGCTTTCAAAGTCACTGCCGCAGAAATGTCAACATGAGGGGAGGCCAGTTTCTGAAGTGGAATGTCACCTCTGGGCTGTCTCAAAGACTGCCAGAAAGATCTTCGAAGTCTAGGAGCCAAGAGTCTAGACTTGCTTCTACTATAATACAAACATGCTGTCCTGCCCTGGGCATGCTGCCTACTTTCTCTGGGACTTGTTTTTGTCATCAGTGTAAGAAGAGGCTTGAACTTTGAAGACTTTAGTGGGCACTTCTGTCCCTAGAATGTTTAGCTTTCTTTGCTCTGGATCCTGGGAGGATAACCCCCAAACTCTGCAGGTAATATCTGTGAAATGCTTTCTATAGCTGTCACCGAGCAGGGGGCTTTCCAGGTGGCACAGGGGTAAAGAATCTGTCTGCCAGTGTACAAGATATAAAAGACATGGGTTTGATTCCTGGATCAGGAGATCCCGTGGAGAAAGAGATGGCAACCCACTCCAGTATTCTTGCTGGTAGAATCCCATAGACAGAGGAGCCTGGCGGGCTGCGGTTCACGGGGTCACGAAGAGTTGGGCATAACTAAGTGTCTGAGCACAACTGAGCAGGACCTTATGAAGCCTTCCCAGGACAGGCCTTCCCCATATCCTCTGCTTTAGCTACTCTCTGAAGTGTAATACCTAGATAACAATATCTGATATACATTTCCTGAGTTGTTTTAAAGATGTAAAAACCTCCCACCAACTGGAAGATGCTAACTACTTGATGACTATAAGCACATAGCCCTAAGCCTCCTGGAGCCTAAGAACTGATAAACAGAATTGTGCACAAACTAATCACAGACCCAGCAACCACTGCCCCTCGCCCACCACCCTACTAATCTGGCTTTTAAAAATGCTTTGCTGAAACCCTTCTGGGAGCTTGGAACGTTTTAGGGCATGAGCCACCTGCCTCCTTGTACAGCCCTGCAATAAACCTTTCTCTGCTCCAAACTTCAACGTTTTGGTTTGTTTAGCGTCACTGTGCATGGGGGCATACGAATTTGCCCTAACATAGCGACGACCTTCAGAACAAAACCACCTCCAAACTTGAACCTGGATTTTTTTCAAGACCTTCAACAATGTTGCCATTGAAGCGGTAAAACTATTCATTAATATCTTGTAAAAAGCGATTTTGTGATTTTCTTAATGTATGAAAACAACGTCCCCCACTCCCGACATTGGGCCCAGAGCCCCAGAATAGAAACCACAGTCAGACCACTAGGATTCTACAGAGCTCAGGTGTTTGGACAAATTGCCCGCACTTGAGAACACAAGGCAATTTTCTCAACTTTTAAAACGTTTTCACCTTGCCCCCCCTTTTCTGGGGTTTTCACCCCTGCTTGTAACCTAAACCACAAATAAAGCTTTAAGCCTCTGGCTGCTAGGAGTGGAGCAGTGACTGCCAAGAACAGCATGGTTCACGTGGACCTTTTTTCTGCGGCTCTGGAAAACAGCTCTGCAGAGGACAGCAGAATGATCATTTTTCTTTTTCCCCTCTAATTACAAAAAATATTGCCTTGAGTGTAGGGTGGGGAAAGGGCAGATTGGTGTTGATTCGTATAGTGGGTAGACAGAGACTGGCTGTTTCAGGTGAGTCAGAACAGAGCCATGGTAGCCCCAAAGATTCACCTATTCCTCCTAGATGAACCCCCTAAGATTGGCTTCCATGAAGTCCTTTATAGAACTTGGGACATAGAGGTATTTGCTACATAGTTGCAGTTCAATGGATACATTTCTACATTTCTTTACACTTAACACTTGGCTAAGCATTCACATCTTCATTCTGTAGCTAAGGAAACCAAAACTCTGAGAAGCCAGCCAACTCATTCAGGGTCATTCTCAAGGTTACCTGGTAGGGCTGATGTGTGAACCCAGGCTGGCACCAGATTGGACTCCAAAATCCATGCTTTTTCTGCCTCTGCCTCTCAGCCACAGGTCCAAGAAACACTTTGTCCTCAGCTCCTGGTGAAGTCTGGGTATGATGGATGATGCATGTGAAACTAGATTTCTCTTCTCCAATCACCCTTTCCCATGACTGCCAGAATTATCCTGTGGGGATGACATTTACAACAGAAAGGCCAGCTCAACCCTCTTTCCTGCTGCCTGCTGGACATCACTGCCTGGATTTATGCTCAGTTCTCTGGACAGAGCATGCTCCATAGTTGGTGATTATTGTTAGTAAAATAAATAAGTCAGTAATGGTATATAGACGTTATCCAAATCTCAACTCACTTTATCCAGTATTAAGTTCCTAGTGCATAGAAAGAGCTTGGCAAATAATTGTTCAATGAATGAATGGATGGATGGATGAACCAATGGAGGGATGCATTTTGCCTTCTTCCACCCACCTCGCAACATAGTTTATCTTCTGGATGGCCTGCTTCTGCTAAAGACACCACCATCCTCCTCCCATCTCTCAAGCCAAAAGCTGGGGACTTCCCCTTGGACATCCCTTTTACGTGACTCATCAAATTGATTACCACATTCTTTTCATTCTGCTTGCGATGTGTCTTTCATGCCTATCTCCTCCTCTCCAAATCTGAACTTATGAACTTCTAGTTTTTATTGTTCAAACCTTTATTGGTAACAAGGAGCAAAATCCCAACTTAAACTTGCTTAAGCAAAATAAGAGGAGATTTAAATCAGAAGAATACAACTGCCACAAAGACGATGAAGATGATGGTAATGGTGATGGTAATGATGGTGATGTTTGATGTTGATCTTGGTGGTGATGATATGTTATCTGGATTGAGGCCTCTCTTGAATGGTTTTCCAGGCCTGTGTGGGTTTAAGGCACAGGCTTTTGACTTAGGAGATCTGGGCCCAAGTCTTTATTCTGCCATCTGAGTTACCTTAACTAAGCTAATTCCTTTTCTCCAAGATTTGTTTCTTTATTCATAAAGGAGTTCTGACGTCACTGAGTTGTAAAGAAGTCACAAAAGAGGGGACATTGAAGGAGCTATGAATTTTGGAACACTGTGCTCCTGGCCAAGGCTTCTTTTATCCCTAGAAGCTTAGTGTGGCAAATGGTTGTTGTTCAGTCGCTGAGTTGTGTCCAGCTCTTGGCAATCCCACTGACTGCAGCGTGCCAGACTTCCCTGTCCTTCACTGTCTCCAAGAGTTTGCTCAAACTCATGTCCACTGAATCATGATTTCAACACCGTGTTGTGAGAAAGGGGCTTGTATAACTCAATGAAGCTATAAGCCACACTGTGAGACCACGGAGGGTCCTGGGTTCTAAGCTGCAGGTGGTGAGGAGACCTTAATGGATTAAGCAGCAGAGAGACATGTCACAATCAGAGCTGTGTGCCAGAAAGATCACCACCTTGCTGCTGTGAGGTGGATGGGTTAGAAGGAGGAGGAACTGGAGGAAAGAACAGTCAAGAAGCTGTTGTAATGAGTTCAGGCCAGGAAGGGTTTCAGGCAGTGGCCATAGAACTGGAGAAGAGGGTACGGGGGGAGAGGGAAGGGCCAAGCCAAAGAGCAGCATCAGTAGGTTGGCAGCTGCTACAGGGGATGAGCTGCCAGCCTGCAAGCTCTCCTGCTGGCCCACACCTCTCAGCCTTTGAGGAAGCCCCTCCCCCTTCCTGGGATTTCTGCTCCTCCCATGTGGCCCCTCTTTCTCAGGTCGGATCACCTCCCGAGCTTCACCTCTTCATCTTGCTGGAAGCCTCTGTAGAGGTGACAGGTCATCTCTGAGCTGCTGCTTGAGCACAAGAAGCCCTTGCCCAGCTCTGTGGAGACACCTAAGCTCCCCATCCATCTGGGCAGAGGCCCTCTGAGCCTCTTGGGGTCCTTTCCTTGACACGAGTCTCAGAGCCTGAGCAACCAAGGCAGGACCTGAGGCCCTCAGCGGGGTGATCCTGGAGAGCTGCCTGTCCATCTGTGAGCCAACAACAGTCACACTGGAATCAACAAGGGAAATGGGAAGGGAGAGACCCAGACTCCACAGGGGCGCCCGCCCTGGGCCCCGCGCCAGGGTGAGCAGGGCTTTCCGGGCGAGGATTTCCCTTCTGGAATGGGAATAGCTGCTGAGGGCGGCGACGAGGGACTGGGAACAGTGTGTGCTTTCCAAAGGGGGCTTCCTTCCACAGCATCTTATTTACCTCAGCTTCATAACAACCCGTGTGTGTGTGTATGTACCCTCATGCACACACGTACACACACATGCACCCTCTTTCTCTGATTGACAGGTGAAGGAGATCAAGCCACAGAAGCTAAAGGACTTGTGTGAGATCACTAGTTAGTAACGAGCAGAAAGTGAGTAAGGAAGAGGGTTGAGAATGAGTACATCCTTGGGAAAGTTTCAGTTTTGCCAAGTCCAGGGGCTTAGAAGGAGGGATTAGGGATTGAGGAGGTTCAAGGGGCAAGAAGTGTCACTCTGTCCCGGGAGTTCTCCCTGCTGGTAATCTCGCCTTCTTGCAACTCAGTCTGACATCCTAGCTGAGGCGCCCTGATGCAGAATGGTCCAATCCTGGGTCTCCAGATTACTGTCCTGATCTTCTCCCTTGCTAGCAACCTACACTCCAGCTACACCTGTTATCTTTTGCCAGATGGCACCATTATTCTTTCAGGCTTGTGCGTGCATGTGTGCTAAGTTGCTTCAGTCGTGTCCAACTCTTTGTGACATTATGGACTGTAGCCCGCCAGGCTCCACTGTCCATGGGATTCTCCAGGCAAGAATACTGGAGTGGGTTGCTGTTTCCTTCTCCAGGGGCTTGAACCTGCATCTCTTATGTCTCTTGCATTGGCACGCAGGTTCTTTACCACTAGCACCATCTGGGAAGCTTTTCTTAGGCTTTAAATAAGCCGTTTCTTTTGCCTAGTGGTCAGGGGAAGGGGACCTGGGTGGGATGCATCTTTCTGTAACCACATTCTCCAAAGGTGGGCAAACAGTAAAATGACATGAGGGAAATGTGAATGCAGGACTTTGAGGCAGTAGAGAAGGTGGTCAAAGGCAACACCTTTTAAATTTACAAGTTCCTCAACCAACTAGGAGGGCCACCCTGACCCCAGCTCACTGGGCTAACTAGCCTGTGGTGTTCCCACCTGGCCATACCTCTAAGTGGTAGGCCCAGTGCCTGGAGCATCAGAGGCCACCAGGATGTCTTTGTAGAAGGTCTGGAGAAGGAGGAGGCTGCACAGGGAAGTCAAGTGCTCTCCCCTCTGCTGGGACTTCCCTGCTCAGGAAGATAGTAGGCCATCACTTGGTCAAAAGCACAGCTGTGGAGAGGAGGAGGAGGAAGGAAAAGGGCTGGGAGCGGAAGTGGGAAACAGAAGGGGCAGAGTAGGATGGAGGAGGAGGGAGAAGGAAGCATGGTGGGAGTTTAGCCGACTCTAGGAACAATCCCTGAACCTCTTTCAGCTCCTAGAGGAGAAGTCCAGCCTGCCCAAGGGACCGAGGGGATTGGCAATTCTTCTGAGGAGCCTAGAGGCCCTGTCATCATCTCACCCATGTCCCAGGGAAGCTTGGATGAGGGCTGGGCCATTTGGGCCTAGCTTCCCACCAGCCCTGCCAGCTTGGGATCAGATCCTGGGAAGACCGGCTTGCCTGGGTCAGGTCCAGCTGCGCTGGGTCTGGATGACAATGCGTCTGAAGAGCCAGTGGGGATGGGGGACAAATGGACAGCCTGTCTGGGAAGCTGCAGGACTGTGACTCAGAGAAAGCACATCCAATGTCTGCAGTGAGACTCCTGAGCCATAGGGGGACCAGGACACAGGGCTGGGTGAGAAGGAATAAACAATTTCAGAGAAAGCATAGCTAGAAGGGAGGTTTATGTAGACTTGAGATGAAAGAGCCCTGAACTATAAGAATAAAGGAAAGCATGCCTTGTGAAGACCTGACTTTGTGCTGGACACTGTGTTAAAGAGCTGGAGGTATGGAATTATTACCATGGTCTTAGATAGTACATACCCACAGTGTCCACCCCACTTATTTGATACCACCAGTACCGCCTGAGGGGGCCTAGGTATCCTCTGCTAGTCACGGAGGAGGCGCAGACATTCAGTCAGTGAGTGGGGAGCCCCACTGAGCCTTCCACACTCTGTAGCTGCAGAAAGAGGGGCTGAGACAGGAGTGACTTGTCACAGTTCAGAGTCCCTCGAGTACATGCTAAGAGCTGGAGCCATGCTCTGTGGCCTCTTTATCTGCTACACACAACTTCTGAGAAGTTCTCGGGTCCAGGACAGCAAGGCTCAGAAACTATTATTTCAGAGGAGAAAAGTCCATTTGTAGGGTCCATCACCAGCTGCCAGCCCCATCTTCCCAACTGATGGCAACTTCTTGGTTTCTCCACTGCAGGAGGGGTTCAACGCCATGGGCTGCAGCTCTGCTCCACTGCCTCCCAGGGCAGTAATGACAGCGCACCCACAGGCCAAGGAAATCCACCTGTGACAGAGAGCACGGGAGAGGGGCAGCCAGGAGGGAGGGGTGGCAGGTGGGGCCGGCCAGGACTCCCCACACCCCCCTTAGAGAGAGGGAAGGCTCTGGGGACTGGCTTCCTTGTAAACAGTGCAGCCAACTCTAAAAATACTCTTGCTCTAGGCAGGCACCCTGAGCACCTTGGGTCTCCTCCAGAACCTTCAAGGGCCTCAGCCTGTTCCCTGAAAGGTCAAGGGGATGGGAAGAAAGTTCACTTGTAAAGAATAGGATTTCCTTAGCGAGGAGAGTATAACAATAATTCCTTCCTCTGCTAAGCAGAGGGACCCTCTGTGGGTTTCAGCAAAAACAACTACGGCAAAAGGCAAGAAGCAGCTTCACCGGTTCCCGTGTGAGTTATTGGAGGCCTGGGCCCAGCTCAGGCCAGGGGCCTAAAGGTCCATTCATAGCCAAGGATCAGGGAGCCGGGATAAGGGGCTGGGCGGGAAACTCTAGCTGTTCCCCTTATTAGGGGTGTGACCTGTGACTCAACCACTCAATGCCTCAGTTTCCACAGTTAGAAAAGGGAATACAATAGTGTTTACTTCACTAGGGTGTGGAAAGGACTAAATGAGATGCTATATTTATCTCGTAGCACACGTTGCTTGACATGTGGCAGACTGTGAAAATGCTCATTATTATGGCATATGGAAGGCTATAACTATGCCTGAATTCTAACTGAAATGTAGTTTAAAGGGAAACTGAGTCAGAAGACTGAGAGAGTGGTAGCAGATAAAAAGAGGTGGGAAGGGACAGAATCATAGAAAACTCAAATCAATATTTGATATATAGGGAACCTGAGACCCAGGGAGCAGAAAGAAGGAGTCACCCTAGGTCTGGCCTTGCATTAACCGCTGCCTGTAGGTTTAATATAAAATAACAGGGTGTGAGACCCCTAAAACTCTGGACGACTGAAAGTCTGCCCCAGTAGGAATTAGGAGAAAAAGGCCTTGCATTTATATAACATTTTAGTGTTGGGAGGCTTCCCTGGTGGCTCAGACAATAAAGAATCTGCCTGCAGCACAGGAGACCCAAGGTCGATCCCTGGGTTAGGAAGATTCCCTGAAGAAGGGAATGGTTACCACTCCAGTATTCTTGCCTGGAGAACACCACGGACAGAGGAGCCTGGCGGGCTACAGTCCCTGGACTCACAGAGTCGGACACGAGTGAGTGACTAACACTTTCACTTAGTGTTGGGAAGCCCTTTCCAAGGCAGACCCAGCACCCGGCAGATCACTCACCAAGGGTGAACTCCATCATGGGCGCAAGGACGTGGCCAGACAGGACTCATTCTCGGGGCTGGTGGCTGTGATGATGGTGCCCTTGGACCCAAGGTCATGGGAGGGGGCACAGGGAGGAAGAGCTTGGCTCAGCCCAAAGAAGAAGCTTCCAGCCTTGTGCTCTCCGGGGTGGTAGCCACTAGCTAAAGGCAGCCAGGGAGCACTTGAAATGTGGCTACTCTGGATTTTAAGGACAATTTAAAAAGGAAAAAAAATCTCATTCATCATTTGTTTATTGGTTCCATAAAAATGATATTTTTAGATCCATTGGGTTAAATAATATATCAAAGACTCCACCTGCCAATGCAGGAGATACAAAGAGATGCCTGTTGGATACCTAGGTTGGGAAGATCCCTTGGAGGCGGAAATGGCAACCCACTCCAGTATTCTTGTCTGGAGAATCCCATGGACAGAGGAGCCTGGTGGGCTACAGTCCATAGGGTCACAAAGAGTCGGACAGGACTGAAACAACTTAGCGTGCACACTAGAAGATTTACAGTATCTTTCTTTTGGGCAGTGCTATTCTAACCACTGCATTTGTACAACAATGGAGCAGGCTGTCTGATCAGGTGATGAGCTTCTCATCCCTGGAGATGTTTCAAAAAGGTGTTGTTCATGGAATTCTTATGGTTAGTAGGATAAACTCTGTAATCCCTTTAATGCTGCTTCAATTGTGGCTCCCCACTGTGAATCTCTGAGGAATATTATTCCTTAGACTTTGAATAGATGTTACAGGGAAAAAGATTGATGATCAATTTAACACGGAAAATTCTTGGTTAAAAAAAAAGTAAGTTCTTCTATTCTGGGACTTCTCAGAATCTTACAGACACACAAAAGTACATCATGGTTCTTTATGACAAGGACACTGTAGGCAGCATTCCTCATATTAAATGAGCTTAATTATTAAGTTCATTCCTTGAGCATTGCTGTCCTCAGGTTCTCAAAAGAATGTAGATTCTGTTGTCAGATGGCACTAAGTTCATATTTGGGCTCAAATCCCAGATGAGTTTGGACAGGTTATCAAAATGGGAGGAAGAATATTCACCTCTTGGTATAGTTTTGAGGGTTACACTGAAAAAGTATATAGAAAGTGTTGCCATATAGTATATAGCAGGGTTGGGACTTCCCTGGTGGTCCAGTGGTTAAGAATCCACACTTCCAATGCAGGGGGCACAGGTTTGTTCCCCTGGTTGGAGAATGAAAATCACATATACCACCTGGAACAGCAAAAAAAAAAAAAGCAGAGTCATGCCTGATGCATAGTAGGTATTCGACAAATGGTAACTCTAAATTAACTAAAGCCCCAGGAGGGAGAGGGAAGTGGCCTTGCCAAGCACACACAAGAAATAACATTCCCAGAACTTGAACCTCCTTCTCTGGGTCCTTCTGGTTCACCTCACCCCTCTTTACTAATCAACAGTAAAAAAGGAACCCAGTTCATGGAAGGAGATAGAAGTTTCCTCAAATCTGTGTGATTTTATAGGTCAAGTGGGTTTTAAATGGGAGATGACTATTTCCTTCCCTCCCTCCTGCTTTGTCGCCTCCAGACAATCTCTGACAAAGGAAGCTGCGGCCAGGCCTGGCAGGCTCCCCAACCCCCTCCTGCTCCTGGTTCCTGTTCCTGAGGTTCTTAGAGCCCCCAGCAGATGGGCTGCCCTTATCAGCCGGCTCCAGGCCAGAGGAGGAATCCTCAGGTCACATGCGGTTCTCTGAAGGGAGGGAGGCCTTGTAAATAAACACTGCCCCAGTGGAGGAAGGGGGGAGGGCCACTGGAAAAGCATCCTTGACATTTTGGTGACTGGACCAGGATGAAAGGCCACCGGGCACCGCTCCTATTGGCCATTTCTGGGGGGAATTGCCAATCCAGGCATCTTCCCAGGATTCAGGGTGGCCTTTAAATAGCCCTGGAGCTGGGGCATTCCCAGCGTGCTGCTGCCTTGATCCAGGCCTAATCCCTCGCCCAGGACTGACCTTTCACAGTTTACAGAGCACTTGATCTCTTGGCTCAGTGGAGTCTCACAGAGCTCTCCCAAGAGAAGGGAGTTCATCATCAACCCCAATTTATAAATGAGGAAACTGAGGCTTGGGTTGCGAATGACTCCCTCCGGGCTACACAGCTGGCAGTGAGCGGCTGAATCTGGGCTGAGAACCAAGTTCGTTCTGGTGCCACATCCCAAGGTCTGTGCATCACACCAGTGTCCTTGGTGGGAGCTGTCTTCCTTCATGCTTGCTTCCATACCCCGCCACCACAGCCCAGAAACCCACATTCCAGGGAGCAGTGAAGGTGGAATGGGTGAATCTCAACATAATTCAGTGAATGAGCTGTGTGTTCTCACTCAGTCGTGTCCGACTCTTTGAGACCCCATGGACTGTAGTCCATCAGGCACATCTGTCCATGGGATTCTCCAGGCAAGAATCCTGGAGTGGTTTGCCATGCCCTCCTCCAGGGGATCTTTCCAACCCAGGGATTGAACCCAGGTCTCCTGCATTGCAGGTGGGGTCTTTATCAGCTGAGCTACCAGGGAAGCATAAGACAGTCAAAATATAGTCCTGCTGTATCTTTCCATCACTCCCTGGTGGCACAGTGGTTAAGAATCTGCTTGCAGTACAGGAGACCCGGGTTTGATCCCTGGGTCAGGAAGATCCCCTGGAGAAGGAAATGGAAACCCACACCAGTATTGTTGCCTGGGAGATCTCATGGACAGAGGAGCCTGGTGGGCTGCAGTCCATGGGGTCACAAAGAGGAGGACACGACTGAGTGACTTGGCATGCACGCGTACACAGCACATACCTCTCTAAAGCTATTAATGAAGAGAAAGAGGGGAAAAAGAAGGAAGGAGGTTGGCAGGCATACATTATAAGAACGTTGTGAGATATCTGAAAAGAGGACACACGGTTCCCGAGGCACATGGGTAAGAAGAGAGAGATTCTTTCCCAAGTTAGAGAGATCAGGAAAGAGTTCTTGGAACAGGTGTATGACGTGGCTCTAGGTATAGATGGGGAGGTGCGAGGTTAAGGGAGATTAAGTTAGAAGATACAAGGAGTTTGTTTGGAGAACAGAGAGTAGTGTACCCCACCCCCACTATCATCCTCCACTTTCTTCCCAATCTTTGAAGGCCTGAGGTTAAAACTAACAGCTGCAATTCTCTCTTTTCTTCAGAAATTCAGACACACGCCCTACTTGGCAGGCAGCTGGTTTTGCTAATAAGATTCCTGCCCTTCTCCCTCCCTCTCTGTGTAGTTCATCCCTTTAGGTCTGGCTGGGCCTCTGTCCTCTCCGATTTCCTCTCTCAACTGAAGGGCCAAATGCTTGTTGCGTGAGCCACTGACAACCCCAGCCCCCAGGGCCCTGGGCACGTCATGTCAGTCCTTTCCAGATCCCACAAAAAGAAGGAGGTTTCGGGGGGATTCATGTAGGCATGTGATGGGATTCTAGGTCCAAAATGAAATACCTTTTTTTTTTCTCTTCCATACCTTTTGACTTAGTAATAGACACATGATCACTGGAGAATTCTGAATAATGAGTTTATTAGGATCTATTGTCATAAAGCAGTAGGAAATTCAAGCATTATTCTAATGTTGTGCATGGACTAGTTGGTTAATTTGCTCCAAAAACAATCACTGCTCTTTCAGTTAGTAAAACATTAACTTGATTTTGGAAGGCCTATTATTCATTCATGACGGACTCTTCCAATGACATATGAAACCCACATATGAAATTGTGGGTGAACTCTAGCTTTTCAATTTCCTTGCCATGTTTGTTGATTTTAAACTGCCCCCTTTCAAAACTTTCTTTATTAATTAAATAAGCCGGTCAGCCATATTCCCTGCTTCTAATTCAGCACTCAAATGTAAGCTTAGTTCTGGAGTCGGCTTTCTAACCTTGGCTTAAGGGACATTAGTCACTGGGAACAAAATTCAGCATGTGAACAGCTGTTTCAAGATTTCAGAATCCAGGGCCTACAGGTTTGGAGAAGGTCGGGGAAAGGAACCAGTATTTACATACTGAATACCTATCATGTGCTGGACACCTTTATAAAGTATAGCTCTTTCAATCCTCTAAACAGCCCATTAATGTGTGTGTGTGTATAGGTTTGAAATATATCTTCTTGAGGTACAGCAAGGTTAAGAACTTGTCAAAAATTACATAGCTCATGAGTGGTGGAGCTGGGACTCAAAAGCAAATCAATTCTAGAGCTTACACTCTTGAAAACTGTCCTATGTGTTCCATGTTAAAACTTCCCAACCCCAAGACATTATTCAGTTCAGTTCAGTTCAGTCGCTCAGTCGTGTCCGACTCTTTGCAACCCCATGAATCACAGCACGCCAGGCCTCCCTGTCCATCACCAACTCCTGAAGTTCGCTCAAACTCATGTCCATCGAGTTGGTGATGCCATCCATCCATCTCATTATTATCGACTGTTATTATCAGACCTGTCTTCCAGATGAGAAACTAGAAGCTCAGAAAAGTAATTTTCCCAAAATAAACTAAATTCACACCCATTTGAACTTTGTGGTCCAGGGCAAGTCACTTCATCCATCCAGCCAGCCATATCCATCACCTTTCCATTCATTAATTGAACAGACTTAATGGCAAGTGCTTATTCTGTCCCAGAGATTGTCTGGTCCATAGAGATGAAAAAATGTAAAAAATATTTCCCCAGCTCTTCAAGAATTCATAATGCAATGAGGAAAGAAAGCACCTAAACCATAATAAGAAACAAGACTGTGGGATTAGAGGTGCTAGAAGAGGTATCTAAAAAGAGCTACAGGCACTTGGAGAAAAAAGCAGCAAACTGCTTGGTGATGTAAAAGCAAGGAAGGCTTTAGAAAGGGGGGGCATTGTACCGATAACTATGCTCTCCCTAGGTGGAGAAAGGGAGGGGTAGTCCAGGCAGAGAGAGCATCAAAGGGAATACATGATGCAGTGTCGGAACAGCTCAAACAGTAGGTGCCTATCACTTGCTTTTAGTGCCCTAACCCCAACCCTAACCTCAGCAACTCTGTGCAGCAGTTTCTATTATTCACACCATTGACAGAAAAGGAAACCCGGGTACACAGAGGTCTTGCCTACCTGCCTAGGATCACACGGTAACTTGCTCATAATCTCACAGCTAGTAAGGACTCAAGCTGGAATTCAATCCTAATCCAAGCAGCCGGGCTTCAGAGCACACACTCTCAGCTACTCTGCTCTGAGTGTTTGGGGGTGCATGCAGGCAAGGTGACTAGCCACAGAAGCAGGAATTGGGTCCAAAGGGTCTCCCTTTCTTCACAAGGCCTTAGATGTTCTTGGACTAAGGGCCTTGGACCTCATGGAATCCATGAAAGTAATAATGCCATGGTGCCATGGTATGTGTACATATGTGTGTGTGTGTGTGTGTTGGAGAGGGACATCCAATTTTCTATATAATGAGGCCATAGAGAGGAATAGTACATCAACTTTTAGACTGGAATTCTGCTTGCTTGCTGTAGGAATATTGGATATCTTATGCTCAGCCACATTCTCTGGGCTTCAGGGTCAGTATTCGAATCCTTACTCCCTTTCTCACCAGACTGGAGAGTCCCTGAGGACAGAGCTCCCATACCATGCTCCAGTACTCCACACAGTGCCTCTCACATAATGGTTACTCAGTAAATATTTGTTAAACGAATGACTACTTGTTGAATGAACTCTGGGTCTTTAGTTAATAATTTATATAGAGAGTAAATAAGTTAATTATGAGTTAACAAATATAGTTTGATCAATAAAATCCTTTCCTCGTACAATGGATGGGGTAGGAGGGGATAACATAAGGGTCTTTGGAAGAGAAAAAACCGTAGGGATTATTGGACTAGATCAGTGGTTTACAAAAGGAAGCAGCTGGAGCCAGTACTTCCAAGAAGCTTGCCATCAGGGGTTTTGATTCAGTGGATTTGAGATGGTGTGAGCTTCTTAGGTGATTCTGAGATGACCACGTCAGTATTTGAACATGGCAAGGACGGGTCCCTTCCTCTTCTAATTTTTTTCTTGTTTTCCGTCTCATTCAGCTTGTGCTTGACACGCTTGAGTGATGGGAGCTCACCGCCTCACAAGGCAGGCTGCCCAACCCATGCTGAGAACAGCAACACTAATAGCAAAGACACCAATACAGTGACCATATATGGAGCATTTCTTTTGGATCAGAAGCACTGGATAGATGTCACTGATTTCTGAGGCTAAGCATTATTTATCCCCATTTCACAGTGAAAGAGACTGCAACTCGAAACTCCGGAGGTTTAGTGGTGTACTCAGTGTCTCGGAGGTGGTGCGGGGGCGGGCCGGATTCCAGCCACCCCGGGGGCGGGGGCGGGCCCAATGCTTCCCGGGGCGGCGAGCAGGTCCCCGGGCGGGGGCAGGGTGGCTCCCGGGAGGCGGGGAGGGAGCCGGGACGCCACGTCGCCGGCCCCGCCCCGCCTGCGCGCTCCGCTCCGCCCAGCCCTCCCGGGCCTCCCCATAGAAGGTAAACTCGGGCAGGATCCCACTGGGGCTGGCGGGGCCTGGCGTCCTGCTGGTTTCAGTTTCTGAAGAGCCCGGCCCTGAGCAAACACGGACTGGGAGGAGGGTTCTGGAAGCTTTCCCATCAGATAGCAGATTAACTCCCTGCTGCCTGGGAGCCACCCACAGGGGAACGAGCTGGGTTACCAGCATGCGGCCTACCTGGCGGGTGACAGCCGCTGCGGGCTGCCCAGAGCCTCCTGAAGGCGGCTCAAGGTTCCAGGCTAGTCCGGCTCTGGCCAGGACTGCCAGGCGGCCCGAAGAGGCTCAGGGGCCGCCCCAGCCCCACCCTCCAAATATGGACCGATCTTCCTGCTACAGCTTGCTTCTTCCCTCACTCTCTAGGGCGTTCGTGTTCCGACGCATTAGTAAAACGCTTAGAATGTTTGTTTTCTTTCTGAGAAAGAGGCCGAGGGATATTGCCAAGACCAACATGAACTCCCAACCCGGGGCATTGTCTGTCGGACACTTTTCTGGACAGACAGACGTGGGTCTGGGTACCAGTTCTGCCACTTTCTAGCCAGGTGACCTTTGTGTAGATTTCTTCATCTCTCTGAGCTTCGCTGTCCTCATCTGTGAAACGGGGATAATGATACCTATCTCTAAGACATGTTCTGAGAAGTAGATTAGATAAACGGCGATTATACATATTAAGTATTTAGTGCCCTCAATATCAATTAACATTGTTATTAATTATATTGTTATTACGAATGACTAATAATGACACTCAGGGTTATTACTAATGCTACTGTAAGTAAAAAAAGTAAGCTCAATTAAAATTTGCTACTGAGGGAAATATCAATAGTTTTATGAGAGGTAAAGAAGAGTAACACTAGGTCAGAAAGTATATGCACATGGCCTCATTTAATATTCAAGCAGCTTCACAAGGCAGGACTTATTATCCCCATTATACAGATGGGGAAGTTGAGGCTACTGGAAGTTAAGTAACTTGCCTCCAATACACACTGAGTTAGTACCAATGTCCTGACCTCCCTTCTTCAAAGTGTCTCTTAAGCTCCAGCTACTCCACACCTGCCAGCCTCAGCAGAGATTCCTGTATCTATTAGGGAATGCCTTTTCTTCCCCTAGGCTCACCAAATTACAAGAAAATGGGAGAGCCCTGGAAAGTGGATAAAGGTTACCTCCTCCAGGTAGCTTTCCTAGTTCTCTCCCTCCTCCCCTGGTAGAACAAACCCTCCCTCTTCTGTTCTCCTGGTGCCTGGAGCATGTGACTGCACACCCTTGTAGGCTGTGTCTCTCCTCCAGGGAGTGTGCTTCTCTGATGCAGACACTGTACACTTTTTTCACCATGGGAGGGTAAGTATGGTGTTGTAATTAAGTACATGCTTAGAAGTCCAACTGCCCTGGCTCAAATCTTGGCTTTACTACTTGCTGGCTGTGAGGATTGAATAACTAATATAAGTTCTCTTTGCCTCACTTCCCGGATCCTATAAAAATGGAAATTAACAAGAAGATTGGCCTCATGGCCTTGCTGTAGGATTGAATGAACATCTAGATCTAATCTAGGTAGATCTAGATATACTATTGTGAATCTCTTGAGTGATAGATGTCCAGCGAATAATGACAGGAATGCTGAGGATCTGAACTTTCCCTGTTAACAGAAAGTGAAGCATAAAAAGAATGTCACTGAGCATGCAGGGTCAAGGGACATAAGACCTGGTTCCAAATCTGTCTCTAACTTCATGTGTGGACTTAGGCCTGTCTCTTCCTATCTCTTAAGAGTTCCTTGGATTTCAAGGAGATCCAACCAGTCAATCCTAAAGGAAATTAGTCCTGAATATTCATTGGAAGAACTGATGCTGAAGCTCCAATACTTTGGCCACCTGATACAAAGAACTGACTCATTGGGAAAGATCCTGATGCTGGAAAAGATTGAAGGCAGGAGGGGAAGGGCACGACAGAGGATGAGATGGTTGGAGGGCATCACCAATTTGATGGGAGTTTGAGCAAGCTCTGGGAGTTGGTGATGGACAGGGAAGCCTGGTGTGCTACAGTCCATGGGGTCACAAAGAGTTGAACACGACTGAGTGATTGAACTGAACTTCCTCTCTCTGAATTTATTTCTCTTGCTGAAAGAGAAGTTTGACTCCTGCAGGTGGATAGTGTTTGAAGAGTAATATTCAGTAGTATATTAATGATCAGTTCTTTTCCTGTAGGACTTTTGCTTGAGTAATGTTCCAGGTTAGAGGTTATACCCAGAAATAAATGACTGGCTCACCACCGGAAGGACAAACCTCAAGCACTGGTAGGTGATTGTGTTAACCGTGATTGTGGCTAACTTTTACTGAGCACGTAGTAGTGCTGGGCATTGTGCAGTGTGGATAATAATAACATCATTATCCTGTTTACTTTCCTCCAGAACCCTGTAAAGAGGTATCACTGTGATCCTTATGTTACAGCTGAGAAAACAGAGGTTCAGAGGTTAGAAGTACTTGGGCAGGCAGTAGAGTCCTTATTTGTTAGACTCCAATTCCCTATTGCCTACGAGAATCCTCCCTGGAGCCAACCTGTTCAGATATCTCTGAGGGAAAGGAACCTATTATCTTTCCAACCAGTCCATTATTAGGTATCCTGAATAGCTGAGAAAGGTAAAGCTGTCATTTTTATATTCGCTTCATGACTGGACTTGATTCAAGGCAGACACAATTTGGGTGGAGGGCTAGTGAAGTCAAGTGAAGTGAAGTGTAAGTCGCTCAGTTGTGCCCAACTCTTTGTGAGTCCAAGGACTCTAGCCCACAGGCTCCTCTGTCCATGGGACTTCCCAGGCAAGAATACTGGAGTGGGTTGCTATTTCCTTCTCCAGGGGACCTTTCCAACCCACGACTTGAACCCAGGTCTTCTGTGTTGCAGGCAGATTCTTTACCATCTGAGCTATCAGGGAAGCCTCAGAGGGTTAAGGAAAGGGAAATTATAAACCCTGTGTACCACCTTCCCCCGCCCCACCGCAGGAAGTCTTCAGGTGCCAGTTTACAACGGAGTGATCAGAAGACAGATCAGGACACCTTTTTGGACCTCGCCCGTGCCCCTCATTCACAGAGGCTGGCTTGGGGATGGAACTGGGGATGTTGAAATATTCCAGTATGGCCTAGATTGGGGTTGGGCTGAATGTAAAGAATCAGAAACTTGTGTTTGTGATCACCAGGATTGATTCCCTTAGGGGTGGTATTTCAGGGAGCACATTAACAAAATGTTTGAAGAAAAATCAGGACTGCAAAACCTAAAGGAGAAATTGGCTCCAGGATGACTGACTTTGTCTGGCTTCGTTGGTTTGCTCTTTTCCCAAAAACAAATATCCTGCTTGAACAGCTGTAGAGACTTGTCATTCCCAACAAGATAAAGTCCAGACTACAAGGGCTGGCACTCAAGGCCCTTCACTATCTAGTCCCAGCTCACCCTTTTCATCTCTTCTCGGATCATATTCCCAGCCCCATTCCCAGCCAGAGAATTTGCAGTTCCCTAAATACTCCATGTTTGTTCCTGCCTCTGTGCCTTGGTATATGCTATTCCTTCTGCCCATGGCATGCCAGCAGATATCATATCTAGCGGACACCAATCCCATTTTCAAACGTCAGATTTCCTCTTCCATTCCCAAGACTTCTGCAGTCCCTGCAAAGAGAGAGCTTTCGCTGCCTTTATAGAATTGCAGCTAAACCCAGAAGCAAAGAACAAGCGGGAACACTGAGAGTGAAGGCATTGAGTGCCCTAACCTAAAGCGTGATCAAAAGCATTATGGTAAAACCCAAGCTCGTAAGGCAATGTGGTTTGGAAAACCTTTCATTACTATGAAGCTAATTTAAGGATGATACACAAATGAGCTCCTAAATTGGAACAATTCACTGTTATACTGAAATCCAACAACAGGACTGAAAACCTCAGCAGCTTATTCAGGAAGTTAACCAGGGTGGGGGATGCCTTCCCTGGGGCATTTTCATCATAGGTTCTAATGTGTAGGGAAAGAGATTCAGAGCCCTGTTCTTCACAATAACCAAATGTTAGCATGAAGTCTTAGCAGCAGCAGCAGCGTGAAGTCAGCTGGCCATCTGATTTTGTTTGCCCAGGAAGTTCTAGTTTTCACCCAATGTCCTGACATAATTATCAGTAGTTCTCCTTTTATTGTCAAGTACCCTAATGTGGAAGATAAATTGTATGTCACGCTGGTGCTAGATAACCAAACGAGAGCTTGTCTAGGCGGTTGCTTTTCTAAGGCTCTGCCATCTGTTGGATGCCAGTCTGCTCTTCCAGACCCAGCCTTTGTCCCGTCCTCTGCGACAGATTAATAGCTCTGCCTACACACACTCAGGGCTCCCTTCACTCACTTTTCCCCCCACTAGGCATCGGGCCTCCTCACCAAGCTGTATTCCAAGTATCTCCTCACTTATGTCCTGGACGTGGTAGGTTCTTAACAAGAGGTTGTAGGGTGAATTGTTAAAAAAAAAAAATTTCCCAAGAAGTTTTTGTTTGGGTTTACTTTATTTGTAGTCATCAAAAGAATAAAAAAGGCTTCATAAGAACTTAACCTTTATATGTAAACACTGAAAAGTAGATATAAAATGAAAGAAAGTGTTATTTACGCAGTTGTGTCCAACTCTTTGTGACCCCATGGACTGCAGCCTGCCAGGCTCCTCTGTGCCTGAGATTCTCCAGGCAATAATACTGGAATGGGCTGCCATTTTCTTCTCCAGGGGATCTTCCCAACCCAGGGATTGAACCCAGTTTTCCTACACTGCAGGTGGATGAAAACTAAGAAACTACCAGAGGCCCAGAGTATTTAAATGATCCAACCGAAGCCTCACAGCCAGTGAGTGGCAAAGTCAGCATCAGGACCCAGTTCTCTGAATCCATGTTTCTTGATCCCTGCACAGTTCAGTTCAGTCTCTCAGTCCTGTCCGACTCTTTGTGACCCCATGGACTGCAGCACACCAGGCTTCCCTGTCCATCACCAACTCCCAGAGCTTACTCAAACTCATGTCAATTTTTGAGCTGGTGATGCCATCCAACCATCTCATCCTCCGTCATGCCCTTCTCCTCCTGCCTTCAATCTTGCCCAACATCAGGGTCTTTTCTAGTGAGTCACTTTTTTACATTAGGTGGCCAAAGTATTGGAATTTCAGCTTCAGCATCAGTCCTTCCAATGAATATTCAGGACTGATTTCCTTTAGGACTGACTGGTTTGATCTCTTTGCAGTTCAAGGGACTCTCAAGGGTCTTCTCAAACACTACAGTTCAAAAGCATCAATTCTAGGAAATTTTCCTTGGAAGAAAAGCTATGACCAACCTAGACAGCATATTAAAAAGCGGAGACATTACTTTGCCAACAAAGGTCTATCTAGTCAAAGCTGTGGTTTTTCTAGTAGTCACGTATGGGTGTAAGAGTTGGACTAGAAGGAAACCTGAGCACCGAAGAATTGATCCCTGCACAATACACTTCTAATTCCTTTGGACTGACAAAGGGCATTTGATCAGGAACACTCTTATCTTGTCAAACCTGGAGTTAGAATGTGAGCTCTCTGCCTCAGCTAGGCTTACATGGATACAGTTAAACCATGCACAGCCCCAAATTTAGAGGAGTAGAGAAGAAAAATGGTGCATGGATTAGGCTCTGAATCATGAGCTTTGGAATAAGGCAAGCTGGGGTTCAGGTCCTGATTCCTCACTTGCTGAGTGACTTTTGTCAAGTTACTTAATCTCTCTGAGGCTTAGTCTCCCCATCTAAAATGGGAAGAACAGTATGTTTCTTGTAGGATTTGGTGGTTTAAATGAAATAACATGGAAAACACTCACCAGTTTCTGAAAGTAGTAAACATTACAAAATTATAGACACTAATATAATTACATTATGGTAATATATTAATATTATAATATATAATTTTATATTAGAATTATCATAATTATTACTATTGTACTTCCCAAGATTGCACTGGAAAAGAGCTTATCAATTTCAAATAGGGAATCAGCAGACATTTCTTTCTGCCCTCAGTTGCCAGTCCCACAGGCAGCTTGACCTAAGAAACCTGTTTCTGAGGTGATGATTGACATAGGGATTGTATGTAGAGGAGCCTGTGTGACTGGTTCCTTTGCCATCAGGCATTTTCCTATGTTCTTAGAGTCCTTGATATCATGATTTTTTTCTTTTCCTTTTTTTGGGCTTGTGCTTTGCAAAACTTACTGGTGGGTAGTTTTAATCATTCTTCCTAGCAGTTTGCAAGAGTATGTTATGAAGCTGGAGATCATAAAAAAATCTCGGAATATGGATATGTCAGATATGTCAGAATAAGAGAAAAAGAAGGAAGATGGCTCCTCATGTTTGTTCACTTGAAATATCGGTGAATAGTTCTTTCTTCTTTAATCTTTCATGGTGACTTTCTTTTCTCCTTTCTCTCTTTTTTTCTTTTCCTTCTTTCTTTATTTTTCCCCAACCTCTGCAGACCTCTGTTTACCACTGAAAATAAAACCAACCCTGATAACCTGGCATCTACCAAAGAAATCCATTCGTTCAAATATTCACCAGCTCATCTATACATTATTAAATACTCACTGCACTGGGCCCTACGCTGGGTGTAGACATGCAGGTTACATAAACTGTCTATGGAATATGAACAAACCTGGGTTCCAACCTCAGCTTCACTAGTTCCTATTGACTTGATCTTGGACAGATTAGCCACTTACCCTCTGAACCAGCTCCTTCTCTAACCTCCCTGTCTTCATCATGATAACACCATCATCCTCCTGTCCCAGTTCAGAATCTGGAAATGATTTTATTCTCCTCATTAACCCTCTCCCTCATGTCCAGTAAGTCCCCCAGGGAAGCATGATTTAACTCCCACCTAGCTCTTGAATGTGTCTTCACTATCATCTCCACTCCATTCAACAGATATTCCCTAACAGTCTGCTGTGACCCAGCCTCTCTGATGGGCATGAGGATACCCATCCCCACAGAGCTTCCAGACTGGTCAGATACACCCATAGACACACAGTTCCTCTACAGTGAGTGAGTGTAATGGTAGTACAAGCCCACTTTTATTGCCCGCTTAATCGCTGCTAGACACCATTCTAAGTGCTTTAAACCCATTCAATCATTTAATCATCACAGTAACCCTAAGAGATTGGTACTCTTATTATCTTTATTTTATAGATAAGGAAACCTAGGCAACAAAGTAAATAAGCGACTTGCCCAAGGTCACACAGCTAGGCTGCAGTTGAGGCAATTTGTAGCTTGAACAGTAAAGCGTCTGCCTACAATGCGGGAGACCCGGCTTCAGTCGCTGGGTCGGGAAGATCCCCTGGAGAAGGAAATGGCAACGCACTCCAGTATTCATTCCTGGAAAATTCGGTGGACCGAGGAGCCTGGTGGGCTACAGTCCATGGGGTCGCAAAGAGTCGGACACGACTGAGCGACTTCTCTTCACTTCACTTCACTTCACTTTTAAGCTTCAGAGCCAGCTAAAAAGCTACTGCTGTTAACCACCACGGAACTCTGCCTCTGCTTATGGACCTGGGAGAAGGGTTTCAGGACATAAGAGGAGCAATTTCTAATGAGACTGAAGGTCCACTGAGTGGCTGGCTGTGCTGAGCCTTAAAATCTGAGTAGAGCTTAGTTAGCCAGAGCAATCCTCCCTTTTCCGTCTGCCACTGCCCAGCGTGGGCCCCAACCTTCATCGGTCCTACTCCATTAGTCCATTCTTCCTGCTGCACAAGTGAGCTTCTAATCTTCATTCAGACTCACTGACATAGAGAACACACTAGTGGTTACCAATGAGGAGAGGGAAGTGGAGGAAGGGCAAGTTAGGGGTAGGGAATTTAAAAAACTATTATGAACAAAATAAATAAAGATACAAGGATATATTTGACAGCACAGGGAAAATAGCCAATATTTTATAATAACTGTAAATGGAGTATATTGCTTAAAATTACCAGTATTTTATAATAACTATAAATGGAGTATCGGAGAAGGCAATGGCGACCCACTCCAGTACTCTTGCCTGGAAAATCCCATGGGCGGAGGAGCCTGGTAGGCTGCAGTCCATGGGGTCGCTGAGTTGGACACGACTGAGCGACTTCACTTTCAGTTTTCATTTTTGTGCATTGGAGAAGGAAATGGCAACCCACTCCAGTGTTCTTGCCTGGAGAATCCCAGGGACGGGAGAGCCTGGTGGGCTGCTGTCTATGGGGTCGCGTAGAGTCGGACACGACTAAAGTGACTCAGCAGCAGCATAAATGGAGTATAATCCTTAAATTGTGAATTACTATCCTAGATACCCGAAATTTACATAATATTGTAAATCAGTTGAAAAAAAAATTGACATATGGTATCACTCTTCTGCTTTTGTTTTAGAATGTCTTTTTCTCATCTATAGGAGAAAGCCTGAACTCCTCTGCATGACCACTACCTTGATCTCAGTTTTGTTCCCATCCCCGCCCTCTACACCAGGCCTGAGCCACAGTTGCGGTCCTCTGAGTGTAACAGGCTCACTTCTCCCTTGGTGGGTGTCAGGTGTAGGGTCTCACTTCCTCAGTTGCCTTCCACACTCAGCCTCTTCCAAGGATGCCTTCCTGGATCCCACAGGCAAAGTGAAGTACTGTCAACAGCATGCTCATCATACCCCAGATACTGTTATTTTAGCTTCTCCCCCTGAATTGGAGCAGGTGGCTTCTGATTCTGTCTCCTTCTTTTCACAGTGAGGTCCTTGAGGGGTATTAGGCCCTCCTAACAGGAAGGCTGAGTGCTGAAGAATCGATGCTTTCAAACTGTGGTGCTGGAGAAGACTCTTGAGAGTCCCTTGGGCTGCAAGGAGATCAAACCAGTCAATCCTAAAGAAAATCAGCCCTGAATATTCATTGAAAGGACTGATACTGAAGCTCTAATCCTTTGGCCACCCGATGTGAAGAGCTGGCTCACAGGAAAAGACCCTGAGGCTGAGAAAGATGGAAGGCAGGAGAAGAGGGCAGCAGAGGATGAAATGGTTGGATGGTATCATCAACTCAATGGACATGAGTTTGAGCAAACTCTGGGAAATAGTGAAGGACAGGGAAGCCTGGCATGCTGAAGTCCATGGGATTGCAAAGAGTTGGATTTGACTTTGTGAGTGAACAACAATAACAACATGGCCTGACACCTAATGAACTCTTGGAGTGAATGAGTGCGTAAATGACTGAATAAGTATTGAGAATAGGGACAATTTTTATGTCTTTTTATCTCTTGCAGCTCATAGTATAGTGCTGAGGATATGGACTTCCTTGGTGACTCAGATGGCAAAGAATTTGCCCGCAATGCAGGAGACCCAGGTTTGATCCGTCGGTGGAGAAGATCCCCTGGAGAAGGGAATGGCAACCCACTCCAGTATTCTTGCCTGGAGAATTCTATGGACGGATGAGCCTGGCAGGCTACAGTGCATGGACTTGCAAGGAGTTGGACACGACTCAGCGACTAACACTTTCACTCAGGGACACATCCAGTTAAATATCAGCTTACACCTCTATGGGATACAATCAGAACTATGAGAGGGTAAATGCTGTCCGTGAAGTCAGAAATATCATGAGAAGAGCATTGGACAAGTAACTAGGAGGTCTGGGTTGTTAGCTGGGTCCTATCGCCAATTAGCTCTGTGGCCTTGGGCAAGACATTAATGTTTCTGAGCCTCCATTTCCTCAGCTGTAACACTGCTGTGAAAAGCCCAAGAGGGCATGGATGCTGAAGAATCTGTGAAGTGCTGGACTGGCCAGTGGGAGTCAAAGGCACGATTCCTTCAGCTAATCTCCAAGTAACACTGCTACTTCTGGCCATGGGGCAAACCTTTCCCACCCTTTCTCCTCTTCTTGGTCCGAGTCCAGGAAGATTTCCATCTGTACCTTGTCTGCAAGCCAGACTCTGAACATAGTGTTTGGAAAAACAGGCAAATTATGTTCGTCCAGGTGTATCCTGTCTATACACTGAGCTATAAGGCCAAGTTTGTTCTCAGAATAAAGTGAGTGCAGGCACGTGTCTCTGTGTGTACGTGTGCATGCTTTCATTAGCAGGGCAGAGTTCAGGACAATAAAGGCAACTGTGAGGTACTGGTGAGAGCTCTGAACTTGGCATCAGAATATTTAGGTCTTAATTCCCACCATTGTCACTTCTGTAATGGATGACTTAGGTTGTATTATTAACCTCTTGAATCTCTAATATGAAGGCAATGCATTTGCCATAGATTCACTGTGAAGATTAAATGAAATGGGAATATAAGGCAGATAGTCCAGAACCTAGTGTGTGGTATGTACTACCTTGATGTTTTCTTGTTGATTTTTTCTTGTGTTAATAATAGCAGTGTCTAACATTTTCTAGGTGCTCTCTATGCATCGGGCTTCATGCTAAGCATTTCACATATATTCTTTCAGTCTCATTGCAGCTTTAAAAGAGAGATCTTATTATCCCATCCTAAAGACTAGGAAATTGAGGTTTTAATAGGTTAGGCATCTACTCTGAGGTTACAATAGAACTGGTAATTAGGAGAGCCAGGGCTCTCTGGCCTTCAGTAGAGCCCAGATGCATGTTGCTATATTGTGAAGTGATGGATTTGGGACTTCTAATGCGAATATGTCTGTCAGCATTTCCCACCTTATTCTACTAAGAAATTATACTAAGCATACAATAAGAACAGGGAAAAAGCTGAAGACTCAAGTAATTGAAATATAAACTTAATTACATAAGTATCTTAAAGAGATGGGAATACCAGACCACCTCACCTGCCTCCTGAGAAATCGTTTGCAGGTCAGGAAGAAACAGTTAGAACTGGACATGGAATAACAGACTGGTTTCAAATAGAGGAAGGAATATGTCAAGGCTGTATATTGTCATCCTGCTTATTTAACTTATATGAGTGTCTGTCATGAGAAATGCTGGGCTGGATGAAGCACAAACTGGAATCAAGATTGCCAGGAGAATATCAATATCCTCAGATATGCAGATGACACCACCCTTATGGCAGAAAGTGAAAAACTATAAAGCCTCTTGATGAAAGTGAAAGAAGAGAGTGAAAAAGTTGGCTTAAAACTCCACATTCAGAAAACTAAGATCATGGTATCTGGTCCCATCACTTCATGGGAAATAGATGGGGAAACAGTGGAAACAGTGACAGACTATTTTTTGGGGCTCCAAAAATCACTGCAGATGGTGATTGCAGCCATGAAATTAAAAGACACTTGTTCCTTGGAAGAAAAGTTATGACCATCCTAGACAGCATATTAAAAAGCAAAGATATTACTTTGCCAACAAAGGTCTGTCTATTCAAAGCTATGGTTTTTCCAGTAGTCCTGTATGGATGTGAAAGTTGGACTGTAAAGAAAGCTGAGCACTGAAGAATTGATGCTTTTGAACTGTGGTGTTGGAGAAGACTCTTGAGAGTCCCTTGGACAGCAAGGAGATCCAACCAGTCCATCCTAAAGAAAATCAGTCTTGAATATTCATTGGAAGGACTGATGCTGAAGCTGAAACTCCAATACTTTGGCCACCTGATGCGAAGAACTGACTCATTTGAAAAGACCTTGATGCTGGGAAAGATTGAAGGTGGGAGGAGAAGGGGACGACAGAGGATGAAATGGTTGGATGGCATCACCAACTCAATGGACATGAGTCTGAGTAAACTCCAGGAGTTGGTGAAGGACAGGGAGGCCTGGAGTGCTGCAGTCAATGGAAAGAGTTGGACACGACTGAGTGACTGAACTGAACATAAGTATCTATGCAACATCCACACTAATAAATATAATATTATTGACTAAAATTGGTTTATTAAGAAGAGGAAGACAAGCACACTAATTGTGTCATCACTCAGAGTCATGAACTAATAGATACTGTCCAAAAGTAGAGAACTAAATGTATTATATAAAGATATAAAAACATGGAAACCACTAGATACAACTGGATAATCTATATCAAATTACAAAACTATTGAACTTTGATCTATGCCTTGCATCCTGCACAAACATTAACTCAAAACACATTGTAGATATAAATGTGAAACCCTGAAAATATAAAACTTCTTATAAAAAGGCCTAGGAGAAGATTTCGTGACCTTGGGTTAGAAAGTTTTCTTAGATATGACATCTAAAGCATGATATAAGAACAAACTGATAAATTAGAATTCAACAGAAATTAAGAACTTCATTTTTCTTGAAAGATACTATTAACAGAATGAAAAGACAAGCCACTAACTGGGAGAAGGTGTGTGTAAAGCTCACATCTGTAAAGTCCTTGTATGTAAACTGCAGTTGATCCTTGAACAATGCGGGGGTAAGGAATGCTAAGATCTGACTCACTGGAAAAGACCCTCATGCTGGAAAAGATTGACGGCAAAAGGAAAAGAGGGCAGCAGAAGATGAGATTGTTAGATAGCATCACCGACTCAGTGGGCATGGTTGAAAATCCATATTTAACTTCAGCCGCCATTCGTATCCAGTTCCATATTCATGGATTAAACCAACCAAATATCATTTAGTGCATGTTTACTTAAAAAATGCACATACAAGTGGACCCACAGAATTCAAACTGATGTTAATCAAGGGTTAGATGTGTACAAATTATCCTCAAAACTCAATAATGAGAAAAAAACCCCAAAGACTTGAATGGTCACTTCACCAAAGGAAATGTGGATGGCAAGTAAGCATATAAAAAGAAGTCCAGTATCATTTTTGTTGTTGTTCAGTCACTAAGTCATGTCCAACTCTTTGCAACCCCATGGATTGCACCACGCCAGTCTTGCCTGTCCTTCACTGTTTTCTGGAATTTGCTCAAATTCATGTCTACTGAGCCAGTGATGCTATCTAAGCAACTCATCTTCTGCCGCCCTCTTTTCCTTTTGCCTTCAATCTTTCCAGCATCTGGGTCTTTTCCATTGAGTCAGCTCTTCACATCAGGTGGCCAAAGTATTGGAGCTTCAGCTTCAGCATCAGTCCTGCATGGACTTTCTCTAGTTGCAGAGAGTGGGGGCTACTCTCTAGTTACTGTGTGTGGCTTCTCATCGCGGTGGCTTTTCTTGTTTCACAGCATGGGCTCTAGGGCTTGTGGGCTTCAGTAGTGGCAGCTCCTGGGCCCCAGAGCACAGGCTCAATTGTTGTAGTGACCAGGCTTAGTTGTTCCACAGCATGTGTAATCTTCCCAGACAAAGGATCGTGCCCATGTCCCCTGCATTGGCAGGTCGATTCTTAACTACTGGACCACCAGGGAAGTCACAGAGAAGGAATTTTTAAAACAATATTAGTATGAGTGTGCATATGAATGTTTGGGCTTTCCAGGTGGTGCCAGTGGTAAAGAACCTGCCTGCCAATGCAGGAGATGTAAGAGGTGTGGGATCGATTCCTGGGTCGGGAAGATCCCCTGGAGGAAGAAATGGCATCCAATTCCAGTATTCTTGCCTGAAGAAACCCATGGACAAAGGAGCCTGGTAGGCCATAGTCCATAGAGTTGCAAAGGGTTGGACAGGACTGAAGCAACTTAATATGCATTCATGCAGGAATGTTTCTCACAGCTTTATTTGTAATAGCTAAAAACTGGGAACAACATAAATGTTCATCAGCAGGAGAATGGGTCAACAAATTGTGGTATATTTGTATAGTGCAGTACAATTCACCAATCAAAAGGAATAAAGTATTAGACACACAGCAATAACGATGAATATTAAGTTATGCTGTGTGAGTTAAAAGTCAGACAAAGAAAGAATATATATTGTATGATTCCATCAGTTGAAAATATAGAAATTTTAAACAAATCTATAGTGAATGTGGAACTATGGTTGCTGGGGGTGTGAGTGGGAAGTGGAATAGGATGGGAGGGAGAGATTGCAAAGAATATGAGGAAGATTTTGGGGATGATGAATATGTTTCCTATCTGGATTGTAGTGATGGTTGTATGGGTATATATATGTATATATGTCAAAACTCATCAGAGTGTACATTGTGAAGATATTCACTTTATCATATGAGAATTATACTTCAATGAAGTTGGTGCAAAAAACACATTACTTTGAAGACAAAATGTATGTAGAGCTGAGAGTATAGCATGGAATTAGATTACAGAAATAAGAGCCAAACACATCTCTTATATCAATAAGTATAAATGGGTTTTAACTCACTTATAAAAAGAAAAGACTATCTAACTGAATCACAAAGCAAAATTTAAAGTAACCCAGAAATGTTAAAAAGGAAGAAATGTGTAATAGGCAAATACAAAGTGAAAGAAAGCTGAGATTGCCTTTAAATATGAGAAAACATTGAATTATGGTTTAAAAAATGCTGACTCAAACAAGGAAGGATATTTTATAATGATAAAGAATGCAATTCACAGAGAGGTTATAAGGATTTTGAAAATCAATGTACTAATCTACACAGCAGCAATATTCGTAAAGCAGAAATTATAAGAGGTGTAAGAAGACATTAACAACAATAAACTAGGATATTAAGAGGTCATTTATCTTCTCAGACTCTGACATATCAAGTGGATGGATAAATAAAATATGTAATGTCTAAATAACAAATATAAAGCAAATATAATTAGTATATAGTTGTCTCTCAGTGTCTATAGGGAATGGGTTCCCTGGACCCCTGTGTATACCAGAATCTGCCGATACTCAAGCTCCTTATATAAAATGGTGTAGTATGTGTGTTAAATCTATTCCTACCTTCTCTTATGCTTAATTATCTCTAGATTACTTACAATACCTAATACATTCTAAATGCTGGGTAAATAGTTGTAAATACAAGGTAAATACTATGTTAAATAGTTGTTGAAGTTCAGCAAATTCAAGTTTTGCTTTCAGGAACTTTCTTGGTTACTTTTTCCCCCTTGAATATTTTCGATCTGCAGTTGGTTGAACCTGTGGATGTGGCATCTGTGGATATGGAGGGTCAACCTTATTTCAAACTGTGTAACCTGGAAGTGGAGACTATATCTTATGTTTTTTTGAATCCCACTTTGTACTCACAAAAGTTTGTCATGCAATAGATGCCCAAACTAAAAGATTCCAAGATGCAGAAATATTATGCAATATTCTCTTCTTACAAAGCAAGAAAAGTAGAAATTATAATAAAATTTAAAAATAAATTTGTATTTCAGTTAAATTCAGTTATTAACTTTTAATTCAGACAGGATTTCAAGTAACATTAATAAGAATATTATGTATTAAAACCATGGGATACTGTAAAAGCAGTTTCCAAGGTGAATTTATACCTCAGTATTCATATCCGTTGAAAAGTACAGGAACCAATGGCCCAAACAAGTATCAAAAATTTAGAAAAAATTAGCCAAATCAATTGTTGGAAAGCAGAAGGAATAAATTAATAAAGAGAAAAAGTTTAATATTAGCAAACAGAACAATCTGCATGAATGAATAAATAAATATACTGATTCTTTTAAGACAGCTAATACAGTACAGTAAATAAAATATTAGGTCACCTGATCATTGAAAAAGCTGTGGGGAAGACGGTTGTGAAGAAAGGGCAATTGCTAAAAGTTAGAAACATAGGAGTACAGTCAAGAAACAGTGAATAAATGTGTGATTCTTCTTTGCGAAAAACTATTTTTCTAAAAAATCCAGGTGAAAGAATTTTTGAGGAAAATGCAGTATATCAAAACAGAACCTAAAAGATATAGGAAATCTAAACAGACCTATTTGTAGAGAAGACAGAGAAACTCGACAACAAGGTACTCCCTTCCCCAAATTTCACACCTAAAGAATTTCACCAGAAAATCCTACAGAAAATCCCCTGGTGGTCTAGTGGTTAAGAATCCACCTGCCAGTGCAGGGGACACTGGTTCGATCCCTGGTCTGGGAAGATTCCACAGGCCCAGGGGCACATAAGCCCACGCACCACAACTACTGAGCCGGTGCTCTAGAGCCTGGGAGTTGCAATGACTGAAGCCCACGCGCCCACAGCCTGTGCTCCGCAGCAAGAAGCAACTGGAGAGCGGCTCCCACTCACCACAGCTAGAGAAAGCTGGCACACAGCAACAAAAACCTAGCGCAGCCAAAAATAAAGAAATGTTTTTTAAAAAAGAAAGAAAATCCTACAAAACTTTTAAAAGCAGATAGCAGTTCTAGTCAAACTATGTCAGGTTACAAAATAGAAACTTCCAAGTTTTCTTTCTTTTTCTATTTAACAAATGAGAATTTGCTGCTATCAGAATCTAACAAAGATTACACAAGAAATATTTAGCATTAACATTGATTTTAAAAATCCTAAATGAAACATTAAAACCAGAAGGAAGCAATCGATGAAAAGAATAATGCATCATAACCAAGTTGGGCTTAATCCAATGCAAGGATGCTTCAGAATGATTCATAATATTAGTAGATATAAGAAGAAAAACAACATAAGCATCTCCATAGATACTGAAGAGGCATTTCACAACATTCAACAGCTGGTTTTAATTTTTAAAATCTAGAGAAATAAAGATATTTGACTAGTCCACATGTGTTAAATGACTGTCTCAATCTAAAAGCTACCATTATATGAAGTGAAGAAATTTTCATCCTGTGCTGTCCGATATGGTAATTACTACACAAAAATAGCTATCTAAATTAATTAGACTAATAAAATCCTCAGTCTCAATAGCCACATGTCAAGAATCCAGGAGTCCCACATGGCTAGATATACTCTTTAGAAGTAGTCTCACTAAGAATGTCCAGTATTACCACTTTGTTATTCAAGCAAAAATATTAATACATAATTGGAAACATAAATATTAAAAAAGAAGATTAAACTATTTCAGTTTGCTTATAATATAGTTATATAGCTGATAAAACTAACAGAATAAACCTTAAGCTTCCATACATAAATAGATTATTCAGTAAGGAAGTGGGATACAAAATTAATATACAGAAATCAATAATTTTCATATATGTAAATCACAATGAGAGTATAACAGAAAAAATCCATTTACATTATTAAATTATTAAAGTAATATACAATGAAATATAGACTTTATAATATACACTTATAGACTTTATAAGTCTGTAAACATACTTATAGACTTTATAAGTAATATACAATAACATATGAAGACAACTTTAAAATACTCCTGAACATCAGAAAAGAAAACTTAAATGAGAAAGTTTTTTTTTGTATTTTTGTACAGGAAGCTGCACTATCATAAATATATCAGTTTTCCTTATGTTATTTTATAAGTTCATCACAAGCTCACTAAAAATGCAACATGTTCTGCTGATTCTAAAAATCCTCTGAAAAAATAAATTATAATACCCAAGTAAGCTAAGAAAAAGCATATAAATATTAGAGGGCAGCACAGGGGCTTCCCAGGTGGCTCAGATGGTAAAGAATCTGCCTGCAGTGTAGGACACCTGGGTTTGATCCCTGGGTCAGAAAGATACCCTGAAGAAGGGAATGTTGGACACAACCGATGACTGTCACTTTTCACTTTTTTACCTCTGCCATATAATAACACATAAAACACCAGTGATTTAGACAATTTGATATTATTGTTTGAATTGATACAGTCCAATAGAACAGAATAAGACCATCTCTATGAGGATTTAATTTATGATGAAAATGACATCTTTTATCTGTAGGGAAAGATGTGTGTATGTGTGCTCAATTGTGTCCAACTCTTTGTGACCCCATCGACTGTAGCCTGCCAGGCTCCACTGTCTGTGGAATTTTCCAGGCAAGAATACTAGAGCAGGTTTCCATTTCCTTCTCCAGGGGAATCTTCCCAATCCAAGGATCAAATCTTTGTCTCTTGCACCTCCTGCATTGGCAGGCAGATTCTTTACCACTGCACCACCTGGGAAGCCCATGGAAAAGATAAACTATTCAATAAATGGTGTTAGAAAAAAAAAAAAAGACTAGAGTTATTATGACTGCATAGGAAACTGCCCCAAAACTTAGTGGCCTATAACTATGACATTTATAGTGTTCACAGATTCTGAGTGTCAGGATTTCTGAAAAGGTTCGTCTGGGCAGGTCTCACTTGGGATGTCTTATGAAATTGTAATCAGATGTAAGCTGGGGCTGTTGTTAAGGCTTGACTGGGGCTGGAGAATCTGCTCTTGAGGTGGCTCACTCACATGACTGGCAAGTTGGTGTTGGCTATTTTCTGAGATCTTCAGTTCATCTCCACAAAAGGGTCCTCATAGCATGGTGGCTTGTTTCCCTCAGAGTGAGGAACCCAGGGTCCCAGTATGCAAAATGCAGAGCTACCTTTTATGACCTAGACTCAGAAGGCACACAGTCACTGGCATCATATTCTCTTGCTCATTTACCAAAACCCACCCAGTTCCATCTCTCTGTGAAGGACTGTCAACATCACATTGTAAGATGAAAAGTTTGGGACAGGATCTATACTGACATGGCATTCTTCGGAAAATAGAAAGCGTCACAGATAGACATTTGGATATGCAACTTTTGTGTATCTATAGCTCATATTAAGACAAATACCAAGTGTATTTTACTATTAGTGTAAGAAGTATGTCCATCAATATAGGAAGAAAATATGGGAAAGAAAATTCCTTTGCGACCTGAGAATTAATCTAAAATTATTTTACATGAGTTAAAACTAATACAATTAAAAAGAATTACTTTATCTCAATAACCACATTTTGAGGCTCCAATAGCCATATGTGGCTGAGATTCAGAAGATGAGGAGGGCCTGAAAGAGGGGTGAATGGGCCGAGCAGAGGGAAGAGCACTGCAAAGTCACAGGCAATGGAAAGAACACCCATGTAACTGGAGCTCTGAGGATGACCGGGAGAACAGCGCAAAGTGGGGCGAGAGGCAGCATGTGAAGGGCCACAGGAGCTCTCAGGAATTTGGGGTGGCAGGATCACATTTACATATCGCCAGGATTGCTTTGGCTGCAGGACAGGGAAGTCGATGGGAGGGAGTCAGAGAGAGAAGACCAGGTCGAAGACAAACAGTAGGAAGATGGCCGCTGTCCTGAGCCAGCGGCCTTTCCCCTGTGTCCACAGGTGAAAGCACCCTTATGGAATTGGGCTCAGTTCCAGGGGGCCACTTCCAGAAACCTAGAGCAAACCTGGGACTCTTGAAATGAGCATGAGCACAAGATAGTGAAGGAGTTAAAGACCGCTTGAAGGAAATGGCCCAAAGGAGCCAGGCAGTTTAATGTGGAGACTCAGGCAACAATGCCATCATGGCCACCCTCGCTCTGTGAGGGGCAGCAGCCAGGTCGCAGAGGCCAGACTCTCCCTGGAGAAACCGGCAGGTTCCAAGGCCAAGGAGAGGAGGCTGAGGTTTCTGGGCTTTCCTGAGGAGTAAACAAGATTTCTTTCTTTTGTAAAAGCTCTGATTCTTTTTTTTCCCTTCCTTCTTTAAGTAAAGGCAACTATCGTTTGAGTCACTTGGGAATAAAACTGTTTTGGTGGAGAAGACTTCTGTGGGCGCCCGAGTAGGCGCTGGGACGGCTGCTGTCAGGGAACAGGAGAGCATATGGTGGTCTGTTGTGAATGCGATCTGTTTTTTGTGTTGTTGTTAAACTTCCTCTCGCTAGCACTGGGCCTGTTATGTAAGAGCTTGAGGGTCCATATGGTTTGTTGCATAAGACGCCAAAGAGGAGCACGGTTTTCTGTTGCCTTGCAGCTAGTCCAATTGTGAGTTTGGGAAACATATGACCACAGCATCACATTTAGGTAATAGAGTCAAGTAACCCTGGATATGAACCTCACTTCTACTGCTGGTTAGCTGTGTGATCTTGGACAAGTGACCTAACCTCTCTGAGATTAAAACTCTCTGAAACTTTATTTCCTTCTATGCAAAATGGTGAAAATAGTACCAATTTCACAGAATTGTTAAGAGGATACAGAATTAATATTACTAACTACAGTTTATTGACTATATAAAATTTTTTAGTATTGCATGCTTTATAAATACTCTTTCTTTTAAACCTCATAGAGCCACCCACCCTGGGAGTAGCCAATCCTAAAGTAGTACTGGGAGTAGTCAATCCTAAAGGAAATCAGTCCAGAATACTCATTAGAAGGACTGATGCTGAAGCTGAAACTCCAATACTTTGACTTCTGGTGCAAAGAACTGAGTCATTGGAAAAGACCCTGATGCTGGGAAAGATTGAAGGCAGCAGGAGAAGGAGATGACAGAGGATGAGATGGTTGGATGGCATCGCCAACTTGATGGGCATGAATTTGAGTAAGCTCCAGAAGTTGGTGATAGACTGGAAAACCTGGTGTGCTGCAGTCCATGGGGTCACAGAGAGTCAGACACAACTGAGCTACTGACCTGAACTGGGAATAGCTATTATTATCTTCATATTTCAGATGAGGAAACTGAGGAGGAAAATGATGGGATGGCTTCCCTCACCTATTAAGAAGTCATGGAGCTAAGATTCAAAAGTTGCTCTGTACAGACGAGCCGTCAGCAACAGAGAACTGTGATTCCCTGCCTCTAGCACTGTGGTTCTCTGCCTCCCGTGCTGGTGAAGCACGAGGCTTATAACAGGTGCCAGCAAATGTGAGCCTGGACTATATGCTACCTGAGGGCAAGGCATTTCTCACACTGAAAGCAGTGCCCTGTGTAGATCAAGCAACCAATAACCATTTCCAGACTAAATAAAATAAATGAATTTTGCATTCATAAAACATTGTCCTTAGTGATTCAAATATTAACATATGCCAAGATTAATATGTTATCTTCAACAGAGGACTTAGCACTTCAGCAAGTGCCTTCTTCAGTTCAGTTCAGTTCAGTTCAGTCGCTCAGTCGTGTCCGACTCTCCGCGACCCCATGAATCACAGCACACCAGGCCTCCCTGTCCATCACCAACTCCCAGAGTTCACTCAAACTCATGTCCACAGAGTCGGCGATGCCATCCAGCCATCTCATTCTCTGCCGTCCCCTTCTCCTCCTGCCCCCAACCTTTCCCAGCATCAGAGTCTTTTCCAGTGAGTCTTCTTGAAACATGGTAATTTAATCCTTGCATAATTGCTTACTGGTAGAATTATAGCCAGACTATAGGAAGTCCATGCCAAAAGGGTTCTCAAGAGTTACCTTGGCTTGAGGGAAACAATGATGTGATCAGTTGGTAATCACAAGAAGTGATAGTAGTTCAAGGGGTTGTGGGGGCTTGGATCTTTGGGATCTTGGACTAAACTGATTTTCCCATATTTTGCAGCTAGGGAAATTGAGGTCCCGGCAAGGAAAAGTGACTTGTTCAAAATCAAGTAACTAGCAGGTATCAGAAGCAGCATTTGAATCCTGGTCCATCTGATTAAGGTTCTAGCGTTTTGCCCTAATTTTCTGACCTAAAGTTCAAGATAAAGCTTCCCCTCACTGCCCCCCTCTCTCCCAAAAACAGAAAAAGGAAGAAAAGGGAAATAGGACATCTATGAAGCGTCTTCTCTGAGCTGGACACTCTCTGTGAGACACTTTACAAACAAAAGACACTCCCTTTGAGCCTCATTATAGTCTTATGAGTGGGCAACATTACCCCCCATTTTACAGATGAGGAAACAGAGTCTCAAAGCCATGATGTAATTCACCAAAGATTCCAGAACCACAGAGAGAATCCTGTATCCTCCTCCATGCCCCCACTGATGATTTGAACCCACCCCACACTCCAAGGCTAAAGAGTCATCCATCCAACAGATTCAGGAGTTAAGCATCTCTGCCTTCCCACCTGCAGAACCAGCTGTGGAATCTTGGGCAGGGGATGTAACCTCTCTGGGCCTCAGTTTTTTCATTCTTAACTAAGAACAGTCAGCATACATTCCTAAAAGAGCATTGTGAGGATTCAATAAACTCAAGTGCATAAAAATGAATACAGAGCATGGCTCGTAGTAAGTGCTTATTCAATGTTAGTTCAAAACAAACAAATTCAGCACATGCAGTCTCTCTGCAGTCCCCGGAGAAGGCAGAGGAGCTGGTACGGCCCACGCAGGGCCCAGGAAGGCTGCAAGCTGGACCGGCCTCCCGGCGCCTTCCTCCTTTGAGCTGGTCTTGGCACCCAGCCCAGGACTGAGAAGTCCCCATTCCTCTCTCCTGTCAACTCAGCAGAACAGACTGTTTGAAGAGAAGGTGGTTCCCCCTGAGAAAATGTTCTTGCACGCCCTGGAGGCTCTTGCCCTGCACGTCGGCAGCAATCAGCTGGGACAGGGCTGGCGCCCCGCCCTGTACAGCCATCATTCTTGTCAAAGTCTGCATCCTGCCAGGTCGTAAAAGGCAGTGTATGTTCTGAACAACTGTTGTGTTAGAGTGCAGTCCCCTCTGGCCTGTGATGACATTTCACCAGCTTCAGCTCTCTGGGCCTCAGTTTCACATACTTGAAGATGGGCTGGTAACATCTGGTCAACTGTTGGGAAGGGAGGTTGGGAGAGATCTCTGGAGATACGGCCTCCCATACCTCACTATCCATGTCTTCCTCAAATCTCTGCATCTGACCTCTGTCCCCTCCACCCTCACCACCACCGCACTGGTCAAGGTTACTACTGAAGTCCACGTGGCCCTTGCCCTCTCAGTAGCAGTGGGAACACTCTGTCCTTGCTGGCTCCTTGCTACTGTATTCTCTTGATTTGCCTCCTCCCTCTCTGGCCACTGCTTCTGATTCTTCTTTGAGGGGTTCTTCCCCTGCTCCAACCTTTAAATGCTGCAGTTTCTCCAAGATTCAGTCCCCAGCCTCTGGGTTCTATGCTACACACACACCCTCAGGGTGTCCCAACCCCTATTTTCAGGTACAATCCCTGCCTTTAGGAGACAAGGCGCAGTCTCTGTCCTGGGGGGTCTCTCCTGCCCACAGACTGTCTCTCTAGCTTCCTTCCAGGTCTCTCCTCCCACCTAATAGTCAACTCAAACTCAACCTGTCTTACACTCCCTTGTCGATCCTTGACCACCAGGCCATCCAAACCATGATCCGAGTTACAGGGAGTTGCACCACCATCCATTCATTCAATGTACAAGGAGCAGCTTTGGAGTGCTAGGCACTGCTCCAGGTGCAAACAGGACAGCTGGGAACAGATCCAAATTCCTGCCCTAATGGCATTTATGTTGCATCTACCAAGATGTCCAAGGATCTGGGACTCACTGCAACCGCCTTCACCATCCACATGTAACTGGACAATTTTGTTGTTATTGTTCAGTCGCTAAGTTGTGTCCCACTCTTTTTGACTCCATGGTCTTTAGCATGCCAGGCTCCCCTGTCCTTCACTATCTCCCAGAGTTTGCTCAAGTTCATGTTCATTGAGTCAGTGATGCTATCTAACCATCTCATCCTCTGTCACCCCACTCCTCCTGCCCTCAATCTTTCCCAGCATCAGGATCTTTTCCTCTTTGCATCAGGTGGCCAAAGTATTGGAACTTCAGCTTCAGCATCAGTCCTTCTAATGAATATTCAGTTGATTTCCTTTAGGATTAACTGGTTTAATCTCCTTGTGGTCCAAAGGGCTCTCAAGAGTCTTCTCCAGCACCACAATTTGAGAGTATCTGGACAAGCAATTTGAAAGCAACCGAACGTTAAGACTAGCCAATTCTGCTTTTGTAATATCGCTTGAATTGGTCCCCCTCTGTACAGCCATTTTTACTGTCATGACTTAGTTCAGGCAACCGCTTCAGACATGGTCCACCACCCTCCAGCCTTGCCCTTTTAATCCACTTGACATTGTAGCCAGTGTGTTTTCACACAAATCTGGTTATTTTCCTCTTTTGCTCAAAGCCTGCCATGGCTTCTTTCCACTACGTTAAAGATGAAGTTCACTTAGCTGGCTAAGTATGTATCAGTCAGTCAGGGGTCTACTGGGGGAAGTAAATCAGGAGGAGATTAGGAGTCATCTGTCTACTTATCTATGTATCATCTAGAGATTTATTTCAAGGAATCGGCTTCTTTAGTTGTGGAGTCCAGCTGAGCAGGTCCCAGAGGTGTAGGTCAGGCCGAAGCCTGGAAAATCTAAGACAGGAGCTGACAACGCAGTCCACAGGCAGAATTTCTTCCTTCTCAGGGAAACCTCAGTTTTGTTCTTAAGGCCAATCAATGGATTAGACGAGGTCCACCCAGATTATTAAGGATAATCTTTACTTAAAGTCAACTGGCTGTAGATATTACCCATATCTACAAACTACTTTCACAGCAACACCCTGATTAGCATTTGATTGAATAACTGGGAACCATAGCTTAGCCAAGTCAACACAGAAAACAAAGAAGCATTACTACATGATACCCTTGGACCTAGTCCATTCTCGTCATCCTCACTTCTTTTCTTCCCTCTGTCCCCACCTCGCACTCTAGGTTCAGTCACTCTATGCCCTGTGCCAGCTGGCCTCCTGCCACCTGTCCCTGCACAGGCCAGGAATTTTACCCACCTCTTTCCTAGATGACTCCTATTTGTCTTTAAAACCACTCAGGTGCCACCTTCTCAGGAAGTCTTCCCTGCCCCCATCCCTGTCCAAGTCCTCTGAGCTAAGTGCACTGCCTCTAAGTTTGTAAACCCCCCACTATTACTCTGCAGTGGAAATTGCCTATGGGTGGCAGGGTCTGCCCGACCAGCATGGAAACAGTTCTGGGACAAGAACTGAGTAACTGTTACTTTCTATTGCATCACTCCGAAGTTCCCACATTGCACAAATTCCTATCAGAAATTACCTTGTTTATTTACTTGTGTATAGGTACCCCCCCACACACACCCAAAATTAGAACATAAGCTCCATGGATGTAGGAAACCATGCCAGTCTTATTTCATTGTGTTATCTCTAGGACCTACCTGTGCCTGGCACATAGTAATCGCTCAGTTAGTATTTTCTGAGTGATGGCATTAATATTTGTTTGACTGCATTGAACAATAAACACTTAGATTCAAGGCACTATTTGGGGAGCTGGAAACTTGATAATCCATAAGAAGGGCAAAGGTCTGCTCTCATGAAGCTTATATTGTAAGGAGGGGAGACAGATGGCAACTAAGTATAAATAATCAGCCTAGGGAAATGAAAATGTAATGCCACCAAATGAATAAATGGAAGGATGAAAGGATGAATGAATGGCTGTGCGTGTGTGTGTGTGTGTGTGTGTGTGGCTTCCTCCAGGGGAAACACCAAATTGAGAGAGAGATGGGCCCTGGATTTGGGGTAGAAATTAGACCTGTTCTTTGTTGGTGGTACGTGCCTGAGTAAATAGCCTAGCCCCTTATACTTAGGTTCCTGATTTGTGATAATGGAGTTGCAGCAATTGCTTTATTTCCCTCACATGAGATAGCGCATGTAAGTGAATTTGGTAGCTAGGAAAGGGCTGTACAAAAGTTAGTGGTCATTGTTGTTGATGTTGTAATTGTTGCAAACCAAGCACTTGAGTTCAACAAGTTAATTGCATTGTTTAGTTGGAGAGAGGCAGAAAGGAATTTTGGCAGGAGACAGATGTGGGTTTCAGTTCCATCTCAGCCACCAAATGGTGAGCCATGTGACATAGAACATGAATTAGTTCACCTCTATGAGTCTCGCTTTCCGATCTTTGGGGAGAACATTTAGACCCATCTCAGCAGCCTGTTGCTAGGTTTAAATGAGACAATACATCCGAAGTGTTTGGCATTAGGCTGAGCCTATATGAATGGCCCTGCTAATGTTGGCTATTAATAGTCATTCTGTCAATCAGTGGTCGCTGTTCATAAATGGAGCCATTCATGGTTTAATTTCTCAAGTCTCACATTTCTGCCAGGAAACTTCCAGGATTCTTTATGCACCAACACCTGTGATTATGCAAAACTCCATTTAAAACCACAATCAGCATTCATATCCAGAACATAAACACGCAGAGAATTTGACGTTCAATACCCTCCCCTCCCAGGTTTTCCAAAAAAATATTTTCTGGAACAGAGAGAGAGATGCACTCTCCATTTCTATAGAAAACAAGTGTTCCTGGTTTTTATGATCCTATAACCCTAAACTGTTATGTTTTTTCATGTAGGGCCTTTTAGAAGTCCCATAAAAGAATCCTTGTCAAGAGAAAACACAGCTGGTGCCCAATTAGAGAGGCGATCGAGACCAATGACCGGCGGGGCTCTTAATTAAGCTGGACCCCAAGCTGCAGGAGGGCTGGCGGCTGGGAAACTGAGGTGGCCCCACATGCTCACGTGAAGGCAGTGAATGGGAAAGGCAGGAGGTTTTCTTAAGGAGGCAAAGAGTTGGTCTTTTTTGGTGACCCCTGTATTTAAGATTTATGACTGCCTATGCAGAGACTGACACCTGCTTTTGGCTCACTCCTTTCCAGGAGAAGCCCCAAGTTCTTCAGCCTCTATTTAGGTGTCAGCTCCAGTCTTATTTGTCATAACTGACCCCTGGGAAATTTCCAGAAGGAGAAGGGAGATAATCAGCTTCATGGAGGCCTCCAGGTCTGCACTTCTCTCCTATTTGGCCATCTTCAGACAACTGCTGTCTTTCTTACCCACCCATACCCACACCCACACCCCAGTGTCTCCCATTCTGGCCTGTGACTGCTGCCTTCTCTGCCCCGTCTCCCATTCTGCCTTCTAGAGCTCCTGTGTTGAGCCAAATGCACTCTGCTAAAAACCTGGCTGCTCTGTGTGCCTCATCTCTGGACTTTAAGTGGAACCTGATGCCCTCACTCTCTGTGAGCATGGTTTGTTTTTCCATATCCCACATACCTCAGGGCCAAAAGGCAGGAATATGTTTCTTATCTCTCAGGGCCACTTAAGTCATAATCCTCTGTCCTCTGTCACACACACACACACACACACACACACACACACACACACACACACCTGCTCCCAGGCATTTGGTAGCCATGTTTTGGAAAGAGATGTTATACCTGTTGTGCCCTGAAGGGTTGCTGTGTGTCTCTCTATGAGGCAGAAAGAAGTGTGGTCTTGGGACCTGTAGCTTAGGAACTTGTTAGAAATGGAAACTCTCAGGTCCCACTCTGGACCCCAGTGGAAGGGCCCAATACTCAACAAGCCCCAGGTGATGCTGATGCTCACCCATATTGGAGACCCACTCACGCAGCATTTAAGTGCATGGGCTCTAAAGCCAGTTTGCCGGAGTTCAAACCACTTCTGACACATCAGTGGCCACTTGGCCGCTCAATCTTGGCCAAGTTACATAGCTCTTCCTTGCTGGGAATAAAAATAATACCTCCCTGTAAGGTGTCATGAGAGAACTGAAGCCTCTACACATATAAAGTGGTTAGAACAGTGCCTGACACATAATAAGCTCTCATGAACTGTTAACTTTTATTATCGTTACCATTTAATGGAAATTTTAATAGACCCCTGGTTGTTGGATGCTTGTACCTCAAATCTTCCTGGTTGTCATGATCTACGAATTTCCAGTGACTCTTTTACATTTAGAGCGTCTCCAACTTTCCACTGGAGAGGGGAGTGGACTTCCGCACACACTTTTCTTTGAGGTCTTATATTTTATATTTCCATGTTTGACCATTTAAAAAAATCATTTCCAAATCTCCTCCCTGGTAAAATGTGCAACCCAGGGAGCTGCAACATACTCAACCAGTGACTTGTTATTGCCTTCCCTGGTCCCCAGTTCTCCCCAGGGAATGGAAGCATGGCTCCATTCAAAATCTTGACCTCCTCAGTTCCGGGCACCTTCACCTTTATCCTACTCCAGCCACCCACGCGCAAAGCCACACCTGGCTCTTATCTTGGCTGGCTATTGCTCCAGCCATGAAATCTCAAACAGCAGGGTCCCACTCTCTGACCCGTCCCTCTTATCTTTCCAGAGCTCTCTCACCACACTGGTCTTTTGACCTCATCCTGAATTACAGGCTCTGGACACCTCCCTCCTTACCAGGCTTTTAGATCTCAGTGTCGCCATGTCTCTTCTTCTGGCACATTGATAGATGGACATATAGTGTGAGCAAGAAATACACTTTTTTTTTGTATCTGTAAGTCATTTAGAGTGGTTTTTGAATGTTGTTGTGGTTTTAGTTTCTGTAGCATGGCCTGGGTTATCCTTGCTTAGGCACCTGCCTCCTGAGCAAATGTGATGAAAGAAGGTCATGTAAGCAGGGCACCAGGCTCAGATCTTGGCCAATAATTATTGCTCCAGGAATATTAGCTATTCCTCTTATGCCCCCACCCCTCCCCAAATCATAAAATGCATGCCCCTTCCTTGTAATGTGTCTGCAAATCACTGATCAATTCAGTCTTGCTTTTGTTCCAGAGCAATTCCAAACTTCATCCTTTACCTTCCCAGCAAACCCACAGCCTTCACAAGGAAAATAGAAGCCCTCAGGGGGTGCTTGTTCAATGACTTTCCTCCAAATATGCAAGATTCAATTTCGTTGAAATTGAAGAGACAGTTGGGTTCTATGTCCTGACTATAGGAATTAGAGACCAGAGGTAGGAGTGACTTCTAAGACTTGGGAAAGGTTGAATGTTTACTCACGCATTCATTCATCCATCCATTATGAATACCTAGTAGGAAGGGGCTTGGAGAGATGTGATTTGAGGATGAGGGAAGATTGAGACCTGACTGGACCTACTTTTCTTCCCCAAATTGGCACTTTTCTTGTCATCAATTGCCTGCCTCTCCTACCCAGGTACATCCAGTGGCCAAAGCTGGGATGCAGGAGACTGGACTCAAGCTTATGAATCAGGTCATCCTGCCACCATCCTGAGCATATGGAGGAAAGAACGAGAAGGCCAGTGAGGAATCTGTGAGGAAAGTTGGAGGAAGAAGGTGTTGTGGGGACAACCCTGCTGGGAGCTCCATCCACCCACTGTGATGGCTACCCAAGCAGCAGACCCACAGAGTCTGCGTGCTTCCTCTACCTCCAGGCAGGTTTTCCTGGAACCCCAGACAGACAGACAGACAGTGACGTTTCTCCTCTCCAGACAGCATCCTCAGCAGCTGCCGCTTACTCAACCTCCCCACCCTCCCTGTGGGTGGGGTAGGCGGGCAGCCCAGTCCCCAGGGGTGACGCTGTAGGTGGCACCAGGAGTAAAGTCACAGATATCTGCAGACACAGAGACCTTTGACTTGTGTCCCCCAAACACAGGGACGTTTGCAACTCTCTTTTCTTCACCTGTCACTCAGCCCCACCATCGGATCCAAACCCAAATAGTCATCAGCACCATTCTTAGGAAATTGGAATGAAAAGTTCTTGGAGGCAAAGCAGGTGCCATCTGAAAGGGCCATATGGGCTGGCCAGTGCTCCCCTTGAGGAGAAGAGGACTGCCCACTCAGAGAAGTCCTCCAACTCCCAAAGTGCTGGAAAAGCCAAGCAACTCGTATCAGGGATGATGTACCTGTTAAGGGCAACAAGTGCAAAACCTCAGTTCCACTGTACTTCAAGTCAAAGAAATATTTTAGTATATAATATTAATATGTTTGCCTTTATACCAATGCAGTTGTAAAGTATAATTATACATACATAAGGTGTAATTTTGGAAAAGACCCTGATGCTGGGAAAGATTGAGGGCAGGAGAAGGGGACGACAGAGGATGAGATGGTTGGATGACATCACCGACTCGATGGATATGGTTTTGGGTGGACTCTGGGAGTTGGTGATGGACAGGGAGGCCTGGTGTGCTGCGGTTCATGGGGTCGCAAAGAGTCGGACACGACTGAGCAACCAAACTGAACTGAACTGAACTGCAGGTGTAATTACACACACACATATACGTACATGTATATGAATGCATACATGTGAATGAGTATGTGTGTGTATACATTTATGTGCATGTATGTGTACATATGGGGCTTCCCAGGTGGTGCAGCCTGCCAATGCAGGACATGCGGGAGACACAAGTCTGGGTTGGGAAGATCCCCTGGAGGAGGGCACAGAAACCCACTCTAGTATTCTTGCCTGGAGAATCCCATGGACAGAGGAGCCTGGCGGGCTACATTCCATAGGGTCCCAAAGAGCCAGACATGACGGAAGTGACTTAGCACATGTTTACATATATTTATGAAGCAAAGAGTCCATGATGCTAAAAGTGTCAGAGCCCACAAAAGTCCTCTTGCAGCCTTGCTCACATCACCTTTCAGGGTCTCAGTTTCCCCACCTGTAAACTGTAGCACATAACTCCATCCTCACCATTCACCCCCACAGTGCCATAGTGCTTTCCGTGAACTAGCACGACATTACCATTCACTGATTCAGTTTGGAAGGCTCCCTGTGTACACCTCACACAGCGTCCAAACCTCTTAATGTTTCACTTGAAGCCTTTCACTGTTTTCTACTTTGAGCGTCTGCTTCCCAGGGAGGCACAGTTCTCATACTACAAACAGCGAGTCTGGGACTGCCTTCAGAATGAGCTGAGCCTCAAGTTTCAGCACGCCTTTGCGCACTCAGGGCCCTTTTGCTTCAAATGTACCCCCTCTTCTCTGCCTGATATCCTATTCACAGAACTAATACATAATTTGTGAGGTCCAGTGGACAATGAAAACCTGGGGTCCATTGTTAAAAATTTCAGAACTTCAAGATGGCAGAGTAGAGCATTACGCCAGCGGCAGGGTCTTGCAGGCGTGGGGCCTGGTGTGACAGCACAGATCACTCTCCTATGAAGCCGGCTCAGCGTCCTCCTCTTCTGACATCAGCTCAGATCTCATCTGCTTTTTGAAGCCATGCTTGGTCCCTAAGACAAATAATAGGAAGTCACAAAATGAGGCCCTTCTTATGTCCTAGGCACCGTGCCAAGCACTTTGTAGCCAGGGGCTCATTTAATCCTCACAAATATCCCATGAGGTAGGTAGGATTATGGTTCCCATTTTGCAGTTGGGAAAACAGAGACTCAGCAAGCAGGTATCAGAGCAGGCATTTAAACCAATGTCTGCCTGACCCCAGAGCTCATGCTCTTACCAGCTAGGCTGTACCAACTCTTTTTTAAAATCTTGCCTCTGCTGTCTAATTTCTAAACTCCTCAACCCTTGCCCTGTTCCCTCAGTTCCTGGGCATCCATCCTCTGGCCCTTCAAACACACTAAAGAGTCAGTGTGCTTTCTTTCCAGCCAGAGTAGCTTCTGGTTTCCCAGAAGCCATGCATTGAATAGAAACATCTTTTCCCTGAGACACCTGGGAATTATCCATCAGTGCTCCCACATTCCTTGTGACCCCAAGTTTAGTCTGTTTGGGCCCCATAAGGTCTTGTGAGCCTCACACCTCACCTCCAGTGCCAGCGTTAGTTCAGGCCCTTTTAATCCTTTGCCAGACATCAACATCGCCCTCACTAGCCTGTCTCTCTCACCAGTCAATCTGACCCTTTGCAGCCATCCTGTCTTCCAAAAACACACAGACCCAGTCATGTCTTAAGATCCTCTGTTTCTTGCCATTTCCCTCAGGTCCCTGAGCCTGGTATGTGAGACATCACTAGCCCCTCCGTGGGAGCCCGCCCACGTGGCCTCACTAGCTGCTTATTTGAAATTCAGAACAAGTGTACTTTCTCACGCCTCCATGACTGCACACAATGACACTTTCCCACCTGGCATGTCCTTCCCAGAGCTCTCAGAAAACGCCCGACAAGTGGAGACTCAGCCTCACCTCCTCCAGGAAGCCTTCCATACTGGCCCTTCCCAAGTCTTGAGTTAAAGGCTTTTTCTCACCAGCTCCCCACAAAAAACTCCCAGAGCTCCCCTCTGGCCCATCACTTATTTACTACCCCACACTAGGCTCAGACCTCTATGGAGATAGAGACCATATCAAATTCACCTGTGGGTCCCCAGCCTCTGGCATTGGAATTCTTTGGGACCTAGAAAGCACATAGTAGATCTTTTCTGAGAAAAGCTATAGATGACTGACCACTGGGCCAAGATGGCTCTGACCCTGGTCACCTGTCTGGCCTCGGGGGCTCCACTGAAACACAGCTGGGCATAGCCACCACTGCAGCAGGCAGAGAACGTGTGTTTGAGTTCGAGCAGCAGCACTGAAGGCTCTGGAAGGAAGCAAGATGGACGGATGGATTGATTATCTATTGTGCTTGAAGCTTCTGTGAAAAGACTTACATTCTCAGATGGATGTGCTCAGAAAATGAAGCATATCAAATAAAAAACTGAGACCTTAATTTCACCAAAAAAGAATAACTTGTACAAAAACAGGAATTCAGTCATCGTATTATATGGTTCAGCTGTGATCTACATGGTCGTGAGACTATAAACATTAAATCTAACCAAAAAATATGTTTGTAATTGGATTGGGAAGTTGGGGAAAGGGAGAGTGGCTTTGTAGGGAAGAGAGCTAGATCCTCCTCTTCCATCACAGCAGGTCACTAGGCTATATCTCACAAGGAAAATGAAGGAAGAGATGTTTACACACATGATTTAGAAACATAGGGCTAACTATGGAAAAAAAATGGGCTTCCCAGGTGGTGCTAGCGGTAAAGAACCCGCCTGCCAATGCCGGAGTCATGAGATATGGGTTCAATCTCTGGAGAAGGAAATGGCAACTCACTCCAGTATTCTTGCCTGGAGAATCCAATGGACAGAGGAGCCTGGTGGGCGACAGTTCATGGGGTCACAAAGAGTCGATGGGTGGCTGCTTCTGGGTAGTGAGATTTGGGGATGGAGGGGAATGGGTCTGGGGAGGGGGCCTTATAGAACTGTCTGACTTTCCACACTGTGTATGCGATGTTAGAGAAACACGCACATCATTTTTCAATATCGCCTGTGGTCTGAAAGCAGGGATCTGTTGTGAGGCAAGCGTCCCTATCCAATCAGCCTGACTAATCTCCTGCAACACCACTTGCGTAGTTCACTCTAGCCCTCCCAGCTCTGGAACAAGGCAGGTCTGGGCCTCCTCCCCTGCCCTCGGTGACCTGACCCCACCCTTCCACATAGGACGAACGCCCTTTGCTCCCCACAGACCGGCTCCTCCCACTTCTTCTGCAGACACTGCTGCTCCCACTCCTTGCCTTCCACTCAGGCTGTGCCTTCTGCCTCCACACTAAACACCTTTCTTCTCTTCTGCCTTCCCAGCTCTTCCCTCTGCTACTCAGGCCATCGGGGACAAGCGTGTCAGCTTTTCCCAGGTCAGCACTGCAGACATCTAGAGGGCTGTTGTGGGCTGTGCCTCCCTCCCCGGGGCCTTGACACCATCCTTGCTCTTTGGAGCTGTGTGTGAAGGCCACAGAGCCCCGTTCCAGTGCCGTCTCACCCACCTCTACCATTACAGCCAAGGACCTCGCTGAGTCTGCTTCCTCAGCTGGAATATTGTGATCTTCAGGCCAACTCACCGGATGTTCATGAGGGTGGGCTGCCACGACCTTGGTGGAAGGGTCCAAGCGGACCACCGGCAGTAGCTGCATCAAGAGTTCACATTCATCAAGTGCTTGCAGCCTGTTGGTACCGTCCAAAACAGTGCATCATCGCATTTAGTCCCTACTGTGGGTAGCAATATCCCTGTTTCACAGATGAGGAAATGGGAGCTCATCTGGGGTAACTTGCAGATGAATCTACCTATCGTTCTCACGTGAAGGCACAAGCAGCTCAAAGACAAGGAGAATTGCCCACCCACGTTCATAGTGGCGTTATCATGGTAGCCAAGAGATCCATCAACAGAAGAATGGACAGATGACATGTGGTCCATACACCAAATGGAATAGTCCTCAGCCTTACAAAGCAAAGCATTTCTGGCACGTGCTATAGCACAGATGAATCTTGAGGACATGATGCTCATGTGAAATAAGCCAGTCACAAAAAGACAAATATCATTATGATTCCCGGGATGCGAGATTCCCAGAGTAGTCAGGTTCACAGACACAGAGAGTAGAAAGTGGTTGTCAGGGGCTAAAGAGGGAGGATGGGGAGTTAGTATTTCACAGTACAGAGTTTCAGTTTGGAAACATGAGAAAGTTCTGGGAACGGATGGTGGTGATTCACACAAAAAGGTGAATATACCTAATGCCACTCATTGAAACAGATACATAAAATTTAGTTAAAATGTAACTTTTACATTGTTTATTTTATCACGATAAAAATTTTAAAACGTAGAGACAGAAAATAGAATGTATTTGATGTCACTGCACTGGATACTTATGAATGGTTAAAATAATATATATTATCTTAAGAATATTTTACCAGATACACATGTAAGGCAGGGAGAACCTGTACCTCACCAATTTTTCTGAACCCAGAGTTTCAAATGGAGCCTGGCATGCAGTAGGCTCCCGAGAGCATCTGTTGGTTTGAATACATTTCTGTTGGAAGGGAGCAGAAGCCTTCAGCCTGGGAGAGATGAACAGAATCAGGACTCTGTCTAGAGTCAGTTCTATGGCCAGTTCCATCTTCCCTATGGTCGAAAGTTCCACGGATGTGTAAAATCCCCCAAGACAGAGACAGAAGCTGTAATCCCACACTTAGAAAGCTGCTCTTAATTGCTAGGCATTTTATACACACATAATTGAGTACTTAATCTATGCTAGATGCTGTCCTAAGAGTTTTCATTCCTAACAATCCCTCTGAGGTTGCTACAATTGTAATCCCTATTTTGTGGCTGAGGAAATTAACACAGAGAGGTTAAATAACTCATCAAAGGTCCCCCAGTCATTTGCAATGAAAGCCAGACTTGTCTGCAGGCAGTCTGGTTTGCTTAAGGAACATGGTTTGTGCTACTGCATGGCACTGTGTTGTGGCTGGCATTTCTGCATCTCCCCGAGCTCCAACCGGAACAGCACTGAGAGCCTCTTCAAAGTGAGGAGGGAAGTCAGAAGCAGGGCTTTGGAGACAGGAATGGGGGCTCTACATTGGGTACCAGCTCAGGCTTGGGCATTGGAAGCAGGAATGGGGGCTCTACAATGGGTACCAGCTCAGGCTTGGGCATCATCCAGACTTGGTTCAAGGCTGGTTCAGCTTTTATTGGTTGTCTGGTTCTGGACAAGCTACTTCACATCTCTAACCCGTGCTTGTGACATGGCTATAGCAACAGTACTTGTCTCATGGGGTTTTCTTGGGGTTACATAAATTAGTGAGCGTGTACCTCTCAGTGAGCGTGCTGCTGGGCGGGGGAAGTGCCCAGGACGTGGGAGTTGGGATGGCACTTACCCACTTCCTGGAATGATCTTGGGCAACTTCTCTTCCTCTCTGAGCCCCACGGATCTCAGTCATGAAACAGCATTACTAAAACCAACCCCACAGGTTTGTTGTGAGGATTACACAAACACCTCACTTTGTATTTATTTCTGTTTATAACTCGAACTCATTCTCCAAATGGATTTAAGGCAGCTAACAATACACAATTATTTTTAACTGGAAAATGAAGAATTGGGGACAAAGAGAAAGCAATGGAAAGAGAAGAGAGGAAATAAGATAATTTTTAAAAGGGACCTGCTGTTCTGATGTCTATTAGAACTCAGTCAATATTGAACATTATTTTCTGGCTGTAACATCTGTTCCCAGTGACCCTGACTGCTTGATGTAATTAGAGCTGGCTTAGCCTTAGCGATGAGGAGGGCTTCAGAGGGTGTCCAACTGCATGCTTTCTGGAACAGGGAGAGCAGAGGTGAGCCTTGAGGGGTCAGATGTCATATCTCACTTCAGAGAGGCTCGGACTTTATTTGCATTACATATTGGGCTTTGAGTAAGATTTCACTTCAAGAAAAGGTTTCAGTAGTGAGAGAGAGAAGAGAGAGGGAGAGAATGGGAATTTTATTTTAAAGAAAAGCACTGATAACTAATTTTTTCATTTCACAGATATAGGCACCGAAGCTCAGAGGAGGGGACTTAAATGCATTTTGTTATTTACATCTGTGGGAAGATTTGTCCTTTGGAGAACTCCATCAATCACAAGATAAACATTTTTTTTTTTCATTGAGCTCTATTTAGCAGGCATTTCTTGAGCCCTTACTCTGTTCCTGCTGTCCTGCTAGGAAGTAAGCGCCTCAAGGAGCTCATGGTCTAGAAATGGGGGTCAGACATTCACAGACCCAGAGTGACAGGTGCTGCCTCCACCTTGGGGAAGTCTGCGGATTGGAGAGGTCCCAGACGGCGTCACCAAAGAGGAGGTGCTGATATCTGCTTCAGAGGAGGGCAGGGTGGTGGCGGTAAGGATGGGTTCACCGTCTCTGGTCTCAGCACGCCTTGCACCCTGTCCTTACCCTTGTTACTGTTCAGTCGCTAAGTCCTGTCTGACTCTTTTGTGACCCCGTGGATTGTAGCCCTCCAGGCTCCTCTGTCCATGGAATTTCTCAGGCAAGAATACTGGAGTGGATTGTCATTTCCTTCTCCGGGGGATCTTTTACCCTTGTGTGTGTTAGTCGCTCAGTCACGTCCAACTATTTTGAGACACCATGGGCTGTAGCCCTCCAGGCTCCTCTCTCCATGGGATTCTCCAGGCAAGAATACTGGAGTGGGTTGCCATTTCCTTCTCCAGGGGATCTTCCCAACCCAGGGATTGAATCCGGGTCTCCCACATTCATTGCAAGCAGATTCTTTACTGTCTGAGCCTCCCTGTTTTTATCTCTTGTCTAACTTTCTTCCCTGCCAAGTTCTCAGTAATTTGCAAGCAGGAAAGATCCTCATCAGTTTGTCCCACTGTATGCAATGTCCCCAGCACAGGAGAAGGAAAGGAGGAAAGAGATAAAAGAAGGCATTCCAGGGAGAAAGAAGAGCACAAAGCACCCGAGGTGGGGAGCAGTGCAGTTCTGAGAACTCTGAGTGGTTCTGGATGGTTCCAACCTTTGCAGATGACTTGAGTTTGATCAGACGTATTTTGGATTTCATTTTGTAGATAATGAGAAATCACATGTCCTGAACTTGGACTCAGAGAACAGGGAACTCTTTGGTGGGTGGTAGTGTTATGGCTTGGGAGATAGTGGAGGACAGAGGAGCCTGGTATACTGCAGTCCATGGGATTGCAGAGTCAGATGCAACTTAACCACTGAACAACAACAGCAAGAGTTATGGCAGCTGATACGCTGTCTGTGGCACCTGGACTCTTCAATTTGAAATGACTCTGAGGGCCCTTCAAGTATATATGTTCACCTGACAGATCATGAACTGTGTGCCATGAACAAAAGATGTGGCTCCCATTCTTCAGCAACCTGGCCACCGTGGCATTTCTGTGAACTGCCTTAATTGTATTGCAGGATGTGTTACTGGATTTACCCTCTGGCGTTTACTAGAAAATATTTGTTCATAGTTACTGAGTGTTCACTGTTATACATTCTACATACTACTATCTCATAGACTCTAAAATGTGATAGATTACAAGACATATTCTAATTTCAGAGATAGTACTCTGTATCTTAGGATCTATGAGTTGTGATATACAGTTGTCCTTAAATTGTCTAGTAAATTTCAGGGATATCCACATTTATATCCAAGAAACTAAGGCTCAGGGAGGTGACATACTCTGTCCTCAATCTCGGGACATGTACTTAGCAGAGCTGGGTGGCTCCAAAGACCCCTTTTCTCTCTCCCTTTTTTCTCCCACCCTCCCATTGCCACCCTGAGTATTTAAGAGGCCCTTTCTATCATCTTGCAAAATTTAGTCAATTTTGCCACAATAAGCAAGAATCTGTTCCTTCCTTCTGCTGCCACCTGACCTGGAAACACTGCAGTGTGGCTTTGTTTTTATCTCCTTTGCATTTTTCAAGTGACTGGACCAGCATGCTCCCATCATTTCATAACTTTCCAGATTAGCCAAGTGCTCTCATGTGACCCGCTCCTCCCTCCCGACTGTCACTTGAGCGGAGCGCTTCAATTTTCCTCCCAAACATGGACAGCCCACCAAGAAGTGCTCTGTGCTGAGGACTCCTTCCTCCCCCAGCTTTTTTTTTTCCTGTTGTTATTATACTAACTAAAGATGAGCCTGCACATGCTCCCCTGCCCCCCAGGAGAGCTCTCTGCTGTCACCCAGGCAACTCTATTGTCATGTGGCAGAACCAGGGCAAGTCAGACTGATCAGTGGAAGAAACCCTCATTTGAAATCCACCAAGGACTTGTCTCCTGGTTGGGCTTGGGCTCAGAAGATGGGCAGATGCCCATCAGATAGAAACTAGCAAGAGAATGGGTTCTAGGCACATGTGTGGTCTGGCTTGTGCACAGATACAGTAGTTAATATTCACAGATTTGCTGGGAGGTCGATGTAAGGGTTGAAAGGCACGTGGGAGTCAGCAAGTATGGACCCTCCTGTATCACAGCAGTCCCCACTGGGCACCAGGGACCAGTTTCGTGGAAGACAATTTTTCCACAGATTGGGGGTGGGAGGGAAGGTTTGGGGATGATTCAAGTACGTTACACTTATTGTGCACTTTACTTCTATCATTATTACAGCTTCTCCTCAGATCATCAGACATTAGATCCTGGAGGCTGGATCAGACAGAGAACAGAGGTCCAGAGTCAAGAAAGAACTTGACTGAGATCAGGCAGCTTGAGGCAGGGCCAGTATTGAAATATATCCCTGTGTGCTTCAGGCAAACGATACACTCTGGAAAGAGTGGCTAAACTGGGTGGTGTACGGGGGTGGGGGTGCAGACTTCTGTTGTGTGCCTGACTCCCTACGTCAGCAGCCCTGCAACCACTGCTGGACTCTCTTAACTTCCTTTTCTGGATGCTGCCCTGCCGTATCCTTGAGACTTTGGCTCAGATGTTTGCATCAAGCCCTCCCTGCTCCCTTCTGACCTTCTGCTCTAGACTTTTAGCCTGGTCTTTTGCCTTTTGAGGAGATCTTGCCTTCTATCTCTGCTAGAGCCCTGGCTCCTGCCTTTTCCTCCAGCCAGTTTCCCAGAAGGGCAGTCTTGGTGACTTCTTCCTTCTTCCCTGGCCCTTCCCCATCACCTGCTGGGGGTCTGGCTGACATACTTTTCCTGTCATTGGGGATACCCTTGGTGGCTTTGCCATACAACTTGCATCAATATCTTCTCCCCCAGGCCTGAACCCCCATTGACTCTACAACTGGGCCATTTTGGGGTCACCCATTCTGCTCTCTCAGTGTCCAGGGTCCCCCTTCTCCCCAGTCCAGGGTCTGCTTCTCCCTGATGGCCATGCTCTGATCCTGACACATGGATGACTTTTCAAGCTTGTTTATATGTTTGAGTTTTACTTTTGAAAACTGTCTTCCCTCTCCATTCAACCAGTGTTTACTGGATTATTGACTCCCCAAGGCAGTGGTGTTCAAGCCTAAACATGTTTTAGAATCAGCCGGAGAGCTGGGTAAACAGGTACAGAGCTGTCTGGGTCAGTGGTTCCGGGCCCTGGACCTTGGAACTTGCATCTTTGAGGAGACCTCCTGCTAATTCTGAAGCAGGTGCTAAGAGAATCATCCTTGGAGGAAACTTGTTCTTCAAAGAAAGGAAGGCACTGTGGCAGATAATAAGAACCAAAGGAATCTCACAGTTGGACACTTGAGGTCACAATTTGTAGAGTACTACTAGATCATCAACACCACCCTTTGATTAAAACAAAAATAAAACAAAACATATCTCGCAAACTAGTATAGAAAACAAGGGCTCTGGAGTCAGAGAACTGGGGCCCCCATTTATTGATACCAGTTAAGAAACCTTGGACAAGTTACCTGAGCTTTCTTGTGCTGTGTTCATTCACCTGCATAATGCTGTTGCTGTTCCGTCACTAAGTCATGTTTGACTCTTTGCGACCACATGGACTGTAGCACACCAGCCTTCGCTGCCCTTTTCTATTTCCCAGAGCTTGCTCAAATTCACATCCATTGAGTCAGTGATGCCATCCAACTATCCCATCCTCTGTCACCCTCTTCTCCTGCCTTCAATCTTTCCCAGCATCATGGTCTTTTCCAATGAGTTGGTTCTTTGAATCAGGTGGCCAAAGTATTGGAGGTTTGGCTTCAGCAACAACCCTTCCAATGAATAATCATGGTTTATTTCCTTTAGGATTGACTGGTTTGATCTCCTTGCAGTCCAAGGGAATCTCAAGAGTCTTCTCCAGCACTACAATTCGAAAGCATCAGTTCTTAACAGGGCTCTTAATTTCTACCTTAGAGCATTGTTAGTATTGAATGGAACATTGTATGTAAATGTGCCTATTTTCATGTCCAACAAATGTTTGGAGAATGAAGGAAGAAGGAAAGCTAGTGTGTTGTGATCTCTCACTGTTGCCCAGAAGTGGGCCAAGAGCTTTATATGTGCTATATCCTCTCACACCCACAGCAAAGTAGTGGCATTCCTCCTCTTGGAGGTTCCAAGGCATTACGTGACTCGTCCAAGGCCATCAGCCTAGTGGCAGGACTAAAATTCAGACTCAGTGGCTCTCACCTTAGAAACAGATGTCTTACTTGATGTGTTGTTGTGCCATTCAAGTCCATAACTCATGTAAGTCCTTTAAAAACTCTTGTGGGATTTGATCTCCATCTCCTGACATGCTACAGGAAGACCACGAGCCCGGGAATGAGGACAATGGTTGTCCCGACCCCACCGCTGATGGCTATGTGATGCTGGGCAAGCTTCTCCCATTCCTGGAGGGAGGAGCCACGATTCTGCAGGCAGATGTGGGGTTGTAGAGCAGCGTGTCAGGAATATCCATGCGATGTCCTCAATGCGAGTGGCTGCTAGTTTGAGAGCAGAGGAGGAATTTGGTTTCTCCATATGCCTGGATGCTGGCCTCTGCCCCCACACCCCCAGGCACCACCCTCTCTCCCCCCGCCCCTCCCCCAGCAGGGACTTCTTGGAGCAGGTCTTCCTCACCTCTTCTCCCCTTCCGGTCTGGGTGCCAGCACTTACTTCCCAAGAGATTGGCATGAGTGGATATCCCTGTGTCCATTGGTGGCAGGAGATGACATCTGCTTCCAGAGGGTATGGGCACTGCCCGGGAAGGGATGACCACAGATGTGGGATGTTGGCCTCTCTTTCCACACCCAGTGCCCACCTTTATGGGGACACACTACAACACAAGCCAACACCCAACACAGTCGCACAGGCTGTCGTGTGGATCTTTTACTTAGGCCTCTAGAGAGAGGACACCGACTCTTCCTGCTGGAAGCACGAGAGACAACCAGAGGGCCAGGAACTCAAGTAGGTCAGTGAAAAGGAAAACCTCAAACCAGAGCTCTTCCTGGCAGTGCAGGGCAGGGGTTAAGGGTGTGGGCTCTGCAGTTGTCGCCTTTGGGTTCCAGGCCTTGTTCTGCCACCCACGAGCTTTGTGAACTTGGGCGAGTCATTTGACTATTGAGCCATCTCATAAGTCTACATGAGGCATAAAGTCACACAAAGATAAGGCTGTCCTGCTATCATGTGCAGTGGACACGTGTTCTTGGTCAAGCCCGAGCTATCACTCTCAGGGATTTGGACGTCATCTAATCCAGTTCCCCATACTTTACTAGCAGTTTCTACCTTCCAGATGGAGTCTGAGGCATCGGGTATCCAGCCATACATGCTTGCCTCAGGGAATTCACAACCTAAAATTCTTAAAACCGTTGTTGACATCTCCCCTTATATATGAATAGCAATAATGACACTAATGAACACCTTGAGCCATTCACTGAACAATTACTACTTGCAGGATCAGTGTCAGACACTATACACACAGTGCTGTTAAAACCAGAACAATCCTTTGGGGTATGCGTCACCATTTCCACGGAGGAGGTAGACTGAGGCTGGAGGACAGAGGGTGATTAGTTACTTGCCAGTGTTTCTGCAGTCATAAGTGACAGAGCTGGGTTCTAACCCAGGTCCTTCAGATTGATGTAAAGCCCTCTCCTCCCCAGGCTGCCTCCACTGGCCTTCACCTCAGTGCTCCCCCCGGGCACACAGCTTTACAGATGGCTGAAATTTGCACAGGACCTCAGTTAATCCCTGCAACCACCTTGAGAGGCAGGAACCTTTACTACCAGATTTAGTTTTCGTGTGTGGGATCCAAGTGCAGGTGAAGGAATCTGCCAACTGCAGCTTCTAGTGAGATATAAAGACATTGTGTGTCTTGAGATCAAATAAAAGACAACTCTGAGGCTGCCGCTTGGTGAGAAGCCTTCTTGCAGAGGCGAAAAATATGTGCAAACAAAACCAACAGCTTTCTTTATGTTCCCCAAAGTTGCTAAAAATGCCTGCGGGTTTGCACACAAGCAGACGCCCGTGCTGACAGTGTTGTGTGGCTTCTGTCGTGGGCTCTGGCAAGAAGAGGCCTGGCAGGTATTTCTCACGTCTTTGTTAAACGCACGCCAGACAAGGGAAGGAGTTCCAAGGTAGTCCTAGGGTGTGGATTTCTGCCAAGGCTCCTTTTTATTTGTTGTTAAGTTAGGGGGAAAAAAAAGACACCTCATATATGAGCCAACCATCCCTTGAGGTGACTGGTGTGGCTGAAAAATGCCTTTTCTGTACTTGGAGTCAGACAGCCCTCTGTCCTAATTTGGGTTCTTTTACCTGCAAGTCCTGTGAGCTTTGCCGAGTTGCTTAGCCTCCCTCAGGGAATCTCAGTCTGCCCATCTATAAAATAGGTGTTGTCTTCTGTAGAAATGCAAGCTCCATGAGAGCAGGGACTTCTGTCTGTTTCATTTGCTCCTGCATTCTGGTGCCTAGAACAGTTCCTGACGCAGAATAAGTGTTCTTCCTCAGTTGAATGAATGAATTAGTGAGTGAATGGGCTGCTGTCTTGTAGGGTCATTGTAAAGTTAAAATAAGACCATAGATGTGAAACTGCTTTCCAAACTGCAAATTGCCATATAAACGTGAGGATGTATTATTATACAGAACATGGTCTGGTTTCTATCAAATGAATTTATTCAGTCAATCAGTCAGTGATTGCTAATGAGGTTTTTCTTGGGTCTGGCCTTGGGATCTAAAGAAATAGGAGGCCTGGTTCCTTCCTTCAAGTGCTCGCAGTCCAGAAGGAAGATGTACGAGTAAATCAAGTGATGAAGTACAGCAGAGGTAAGCACAGGATGCTATGGGAACAGACAGGAGAGACAGGTCTGCACTGGAAAGGGTAGGTCAGGGGAAAATGTTCCTGAACATTCTGGCAAAAACATTCTGGGACTGTCCCAATCCCAAATCCTTGTCAGACTCTTCCCAGCAAACCTAAGCCTTTGGGCCACTGGGTTTCCTTACGACAGTCTTTTAACTCTTGTGTTGTCATTTTCATCACAGTCCCTCCCTGACCTACAGTTTCTCTTGTTCCCATGTGACTCACTGCACTGCTGGGCAAAGCCCCAACCTGGCTAAAAGTGGCCCTCCACCCACTCAGCTGTCCTACCTGTGCCATTCACCACAGCCAGAGAAAAACGTGCAAACATGCTAACTGTGTCTGGCGAGCTACTATTTATTTTCTGGTCATTCTCCCAGTCTCAACTGTTTCCAACTTTCTTCTCTATCCCTCAAGCTCCAACCCCTCCTTCTCCATCATCACTTCCAGCTGGAGACCTTGCTTCCCATCTCACTGAGGAAATAGCAGCCCTCGGAAGAGAAGTCTCATGTGTTCCCATCACTCCACCATGGTGAGGCCCTGGGGAGGGCAGGTTTGCTCTGCCAGAGGGTAAAAGCGGAGGGAAAGCTTCTGGAGACATTCTCCAGGCAGGCAGCTGGAGAATGGCCACTTCCTACCCAGGGAACCATCTCCACCCCGTCTGGAGGTGTGAGAAAGAGTCCCTCCTGCTGACTCACGGGACACCTGGTGGGGCGAGGCTGGAGCTGGAAAGGTTACTGAGGGTCAGAGAGAAGCTGCTGGACCAGGGTCTCAGGAGGGGCCCCGTGGGGGAGGGAAAGGCATCTGAGTGGACGCTGAAAGACGGCAGGTCCTGGGTTTGTGGGCAGGCAGCCCCTACCGGAAGAGTGGAGGTGTGTCTTCCTGAGTGGAGCCCACTCACGTGGCCCAGTGGAGCAATACACTGAGAAGAAAGATGGCTCCTGGAAGAACATGGCTGACACAGCCCAGCCCAACCCCCAAGCGGCTACTCGCTTCATCTCTCCTTCTTTCCTCTGACAAAGCCCCCTGAGGGGCTGCAGCAAGGCACTCTGCTGGGTCTGGGAGGAACACACACATGAAGAGCCAGCTTCTTCCCTCACAACAAACAGGGGAAGACAAAGCCAACAGAAGACTCCTTCACTTATTAAACACAGGCTGAATGCTGACTACGTGCCATAGGCAGGAAACAAGACTGTCCTCACCCACCGTTGGCCAGGAGCTCACATTCCAGGGAAGGCTGAAGGAAGGCCCAGGAGGAGAGACCCCGTGTGCCAGGGAGGCGGCGAGCAGAGTGGGAGAGACAGAGGTGCAGGGTGAAGAGGCACACATCGAAGCAGCTGTCAGGCTGGGCCTCCCTGAGAAGGTGGCTTGGATCGAATATGTGCGAGAAGCTGACCAGCTGTGCATGGCCTCCCAAGGTGCAGTGCGCCAGGCCCAGACAGGTCTCAGGAGCAAGGTGGGGGGAGCGGCGGGCGGGGACAGGTCCTACAGGACCTGAGGGTCTCCTGTGCTGACTCTGCCTTTTATTCTGTTTGTAATGGGAGCCATTGGAGGGTTCTGAGCAGAGGAGTCATATGACCGGTCTCTTGTGTTAAGTGGATTTCTCTGGGGACTGTGCCGAAAACAGCCAAGGGGGCCAAGCATGGAAGCAGGGAGACTCCTGGGCAGAGTTGATGAAAACTCAGGGGCAAGGCAATGGTGCCTGGATTTGGGCAGCAAGGGATAGTTAAGACATGGTCAGACTCTGAAGCTCTTTTGAGGGGAGAGCCAACAGTATTTGCTGACAGATTGGAAAGGCAGTGTGGAAAAGTGAGAGGAGTTAAGAATGACTCCCAGGATTTGGACCCGAGCAAAAGGAAAGATTGAGCTGTCATTATCCAAGATGGGAAAGATGGCAAGAGAAGCAGGTGGCGGGTGTTTGGTGAGGCAGGAGTTCGGAAGCTGATTTTTATAAGCCTCGAGATGTCTTAGGCCTTGTGAGATGCATTAAGACATCCACGTGGAGGTGTTGAGCTGGCTCGGGAGAGCCTGGGCTGGTGGTAGACCCTGGGACCCAGCTGTGGGGAGATGGCATTTGAAGCCAGGAGGCTGTAGGAGAGGATCCAGGTGTGAGGGCAGTTACAGAAGCGAAGACTAAGGGCTGGCCCCTGGACCTCCTGTGAAACGCTTGGGGAGACGTGGGGGCTACGCAGCAGACTGAGGTCAAGTCACCCAGATAGAAGGGCTCTCAGAAGACCGTAGGTTGTAAAAGCCAAGGGCAGAAAGGGCTTCGTGAAGGAGGAGGTGACTGGTGTGTCACCTGCTGCTGCGGGGACCATTAAAATCTAAACTGAGACTCAACCATTGGATTTACGGTGAAAGGTTGCTGTGACTTAAACAAGAGCATTTCTGGGAGTGGGTGATGTGAACCTGATCAGAGTGACTCCAAGAGATAGAGAAGAGGATTTGAAGGTGGTGTGTATATTCAACTTTTTTGAGTGTTTTTGCTCTAAAGAGGAACAAAGTAGCAGGACAGTAGCTGGAGGAGGATGTGGGCTCAAGAGATGATTGTGTGTGTGTGTGTGTGTGTGTGTGTGTGTGTGTGACATCACAGCACGTTTGTATGCTGATGAGGATTATCAAGTCTGAAGGCAAACATTGATGGTGTGGGCAAGAAGGAGAGAATCGCTGGAGCACTGACCTTGAGCACCTCAGTCAAGATGGAATGTGTTACCCAGGGGAAGAGTGGGTGTTTGTTCAGAGCCTTGGCATCCGGAATAACACAAGAGAAGCCGCAGGAGAGGAGCCAGTGAGACAGTGAGGTATGTTCCCAGTGTTTTAGCACAGAGTAATGGAAGAGTCTGATGCTAGGAGGGATTGGGGGTGGGAGGAGACGGGGACAACAGAGAATGAGATGGCTGGATGACATCACCGACTCGATGGACATGAGTTTGAGTGAACTCCGGGAGTTGGTGATGGACAGGGAGGCCTGGCGTGCTGTGATTCATGGGGTCGCAAAGAGTCGGACACGACTGAGTGACTGAACTGAACTGAACTGAATAGAAACCCACACTTCTGTAGCCCGTACTGTGCACCAGGCATTGCTGCTGCTGCTGCTAAGTCGCTTCAGTCGTGTCCGACTCTGTGTGACCCCACAGACGGAAGCCCACCAGGCTCCCCCGTCCCTGGGATTCTCCAGGCAAGAACACTGGAGTGGGTTGCCATTTCCTTCTCCAGTGTGTGAAAGTGAAGTCGCTCAGTCATGTCTGACTCGTAGCGACCCCGTGGACTGCAGCCTACCAGGCTCCTCCGTCCATGGGATTTTCTAGGCAAGAGTACTGGAGTGGCTTGCCATTGCCTTCTCTGCTGCTCCGAGTCATTTGCGTATATTAATTCAAACTCTCATACCACCGCTCTGAGATGAATACTATTATTGTGCCCATTTTATGAAAGAGCACCGAGGCATAGCGATATGAAGAATTCTGCCCAAAGTCACACAGTAGCGAGTGGCATTCCTGGCTGGTGACCACCACCCACTGTCTCAGTATGAATGGAGGGATGATGGATGAGTGGGCGGTGGAAGAGAGTCTGCATGGTTTTGGAGAGCCCAGAGCTGGGATGAAATAACGGGTTTCTCCTTCTGAGACACCTGTTCATTTGCAAAGCACTTTTCGGTCATTACTTACTGAGTCAGCGGCCAGGGAGGCAGAGGATGGGGGCTGGTTCCAATTTCCAGTGTGGTCTTGGTGTAGTCTGGAAGGATGGTTTCCTCCCTACTGCCATGCATCTTCTACTGGTTCTGCAGGGAATTATGATCCTTTCTCTTTAGAGACACCCCTGGGACTCTGAGCACCTAAAGTGCTGCAGTCCTCCTCTTCCTGATGAAGGGAAGGGAGGGAGAAAGGAATTGGGGCAGCAGCAGACCCAGCCCTAATGCAGGCTGAGGCCAAGTTACTTCCACCCTCTGGGCATAATCTGTAAAAGGCCAGGGAGGCTGAGATGATGCTTACTGCATGGACTCACGTGTTCCATCAGCACATGTGTCACGAGTGTGACTATATGGCAGACAGGATCAGGGCACCAGAGATATGAGAGGCAGCAGAAAGGATACATTCTTACTTCATGGAGATTGCCGTCTATGGGAGGGGCCTGGGGGAGAACTGACAATCACACAATTACAAACATCTTTGAAGGAACATTCTAGGATGCTATGACAGTACCCTTTCCTGAGCACTTCTGTAATTTGGGGGAAATCCACCACTAGTTGGTGACTGTGGGCACATCACTTAACCTCTGACCTCTAGATTTTTCATCTGAAAAGGAGGTTACTAATACCACCGTGGGGAGATGGTGGCATTAAATGACATCCCTTCTGTGTGAAAGGCCAAGGGTTTGTGCTCATTTTGTTCCACGGCCTGGCTCCTCAGTGAAGCTGACTGATGCCCCAGGGAGACTGAGGAGGGGAGGCTGAGAGCCACAGAAGCACTCTAAATGCTGAGCATCCTCTCCAGTAGGGTTAAAGAGTGCCAAAGCTGGGTTTTGGTCATTTCAAGAGCTGAGGCAGAATTCCGGCCAGGGTGTGAGCTCTGTGGGCTTAGAAGGGGTGAGTTCCCATCTGCCAATAGCATCACAACCTCCTCCCCGAAACCAGCCTGTCCCACCTCCCAGGAATCTTTCTTTTCTTCCCTCCAATGAAGACTTCAGATACCATGATACAGTTACAACACAGTCCTAGGTGTCTCTGGCAGGAAACAAAAGAAAAAGTGAAGTTGCTCAGTCGTGTCCTACTCTTTGCGACCCTATGGACTGTAGCCCGCCAGGCTCCTCTGTCCATGGGGATTCTCCAGGCAAAAATACTAGAGTGGGTTGCCATTTCCTTCCCCAGACCCAGGGATCGAACCCAGGTCTCTCACATTGCAGGCAGACTCTTTACCCTCTGAGTCACCAGGGAAGCCAAACAGATCCATAAATAGACCCTGACAGGCAATGCCCTGGTACAGAGGGGATACCAGCAAGGAGGCAGCCACTGCTGAGGACGGAAGTGAGGGTGTTGGGAAAAGAGTTCTCAGAAGGGGTTGCTGCTGGAGCTGCAGACACCCTCCCCTACTCCCTAGTTAACCTCTAACTAGGTTAGATGTTCCTGCTGCCAGGTAGTCAGTAGGCCATAGGCATTGGGTGGTCAGGGACTTCTATTCTGCTCCCTGATGTAGCTTCAGGGTCTAGAACAGCACCTGGCACATTGTGGGCACTCAGTACCTATTCGTGAAATGAATAAAGAGTGTTTTTTGGTTTGTTTTTGGCCGCATTGAGCAGCCTGCAGGATCTTAGTTCCCTGACCAGGGATCGAACCTGCACCCCCTACAATGAGTGGAATCTCAGAGTCCCAACCACAGGACTGCCAGGGAGGTTCCGATAAAGAGTGTTTTTAAAAATGACTAGAAATTTGCCAACTGGACCTGGGAGGGAAGGGAAGGGTATCCTCAGCACAGGGAATAGAATCAGCAAAGGCAGGTAAAGGAAGAGAATCAATGAAGGATATAGGAGGAGAGGATGGTGGTTAGCCAGCTGGGCAGATGGACCACACAGGGGCTGGTAGTATGTGCATGACAAGGCATTTCATGTCATCTCAGGATTAGAGGATTTTACAGAGGAAGGGCAGGTGAAGAAGGAAAGTGTCTGGAGAGAGCATGACCCCATTCATTCAACATTTACTGAGTGCCTATGAAGTCCTAGTCACTTTGCTGACCTGTGGTTCTTGGGAAGCCTATTGAGTCGGGTAGAGGAGAGACAGAAGGGGCCAGATATGGTGAGGATGCAGCTCAGGTAATAGACCACACATCACTGAGTATTTGCCCAATCAAAGATGACTCTGGATTCTGGTTTTAAACCGCAGAAACTGCGGAGTGCTGGCACCATCAAAGAAAGCAGAAGCTACCAAAAGTAGAGTTCATTCAGAAAGGACGCTGGGTAAGACCTTGGGCTGATTCCTTTTGTGAGCATCAGTTATTCATCTCAACACTAACATTCATGATTACATACCAGGCTTTAGATATCCCTCTCACATTTCATTGAATCCTTATAACAGTTCTACAAAGGAGAGACCATCTCTCTCACATGGGGAAATTAAGGCACAGAGGTTCAGGATTTGCCCGAGGTCACAGAGCTAGGCAGGGTCTGATAGTAGTGGCAATGTTATTGATTCTAGGACCACTGACACCAAACCAACTCCTTTCTCCTTCCACCAGCTCAAAGAAGGAGACCTCCTGGCTGCCAACTTTAATCCTGAGTTGTCTACACTGCCTGGTAGCAACCATCCGGGCTCGTTGTGCTTGAGTTGGGGCAATGGGGCAGGAAACCTGTCTTGTTCTCAGGTCTGGTTTATTCCCCATAGACCCTTCCTTGAATAAATGTTAATGCCAACTTTTGCACTTTAGTAAGAAGGTTCCTCCTGAGAAATGTGAAATCTTAGTCTAAATGAGACTATACCAATCTCTAAAATAGGGCTGACCTGTAACACATCTCAGGACCATCAGGGGGATGAAGTGAGGATGGAATACGCTTGCCTTGTGCCTTTTTACAGTAAGTGCTTCATACAGGGGCGAGGCAGCAGGGTAGGTGGTCAAGCTCCCACACTTCTTGGAGGCAGTTTGTTTGCATTCAAAGCGTTTTCCCTTCACCCAGTGTACTAGCTGTAAGATTCTGGGCAGATCTTAGCCTCTTAGTGCCTTAGTTTCCCTACCTGCAAAACCGGTGGAATAACAGAATCTATTTACTACACACTGTAGAGACCAAATGAGTGTGGATTAGAGACATGAAGCACTTAGAACAGTGCCTCTGACCTCCCTTCCACTGGGGGGTCTGGATCCTGATCAAGCAGAATCCCACCCCTCCAGGACTCCTGCCTCAAGCTGTTCTCAGAAACCAGTTCCTCCATGATGAGGAGTTGCCAAGAGCAGGCTGGGATGAAGAGGAAAAGAATGCGGTGGGAGGAGGCTTGGATTTGTTCTTTTCTCCAGCATTTTACTCTGCTCTTCATCTGGACCGTGTCAAATGCTTAGGTGCTGGGGACCTTCCAGTTCTTCCCTCTCATCGCCCCTCCTGCCCTTCCCTCTCAGGGACCCTCCATGCATTTTCATTCCCTCGAGCCTCTGCATGTGCTATTCCTTCTGCCTGGAACACCTCTCTGTTCCTTTGGGGCCATCAACAGCCTTCCATGGGAGGATCTCATCTCAGCGGGCCTCGCTCTGGGAGGCCCTCCTCGACATCCTGGCTGCTGTTGCCTCCGGTCACAGGAGGGACACCCCCTCTTTCTTGCTGTCTACACTGGGTGCAGCTCTCATGCGTGGGCTGCCGCTCCAGACGCTGGGTGGCCAAGTCTGGGCCAGCATCCAAGTACGTTTGCCACTTGTTGCCATGCACCCTTTGGCGCAAGGTGCTAGACTGGGCTCTCAGGACACAGGGGTAAGGCAGACAGGTATGTATCAGCCTTTGCAGGGTTGGTAGTCTGGTGGAGTAAACAAGCCGATGCTCAGGACCATATGGAGGGTTGTTGGTAGCGGGGTGTGCAGGGCAAAGGGCCGTGACTTGGGAGGTGTAGCAGGGCTTTGTGGAGCAAGCAGCTGTAAACCACGGTAGAAGTCAGTGGCAACCCGCTCCAGTTTTCTTGCCTGGAAAATCCCATGGACAGAGGCACCTGGTGGGCTGCGGTCCATGGGGTTGCAAAGAGTCGGACACGACTGAGCGCCTGGCACAGATGACAGGTTTAGGCAGGCTTCCGGTGGCTCAGTGGTAAAGAATCTGCCTGCCGCTGCAGCAGACACAGGAGGCTCAGGTTTGATCCCTGGGTCAGGAAGATCCCCTGGAGAAGGAGACAGGAACTCGCTCCAGTATTCTTGCCTGGAGAATCCTATGGACAGAGGAGCAGGGTGGGCTGCAGTCCATAGCGTTGCAAAGAGTCAGATATGACTGAGCAACTAGTTAGGAGGGTAACTAAAGGGGAAGGCGGTGTTCAGGCAAAGGAAGCGGCCTGTGCAAAGGCCCGCCAGTGAGAGAAACCTAGATGTGCTCAGGACGACACAGCATTTGCAAGGCCAGGGCTGCAAGACCAGTCTGGAAGGCAAACTCTGATGGACCCTTTGACCTTGAAGATGTGCATGAATCCTGTCTCCCTCGCACACTCATTTGTGGCTCCAGGTGGCTTTGAGAACCGTTCTCCATGGTAGTTGACAGTCTGGCCTTGCAGCCAGCAAATCTGGGCTTGACTTGAGTGACCTCAGCAATCTACTCAACTGTTCTGGGTCTTGGGAACACTCATGACCACCACCTCCTACAGTTTGGGGGAAGACTATATAACTTGATAGAATGAGCATAGTCCATGGCACATGGCAAGAGCTTAACTGTGTGATTGTCATAGCAATAACAATAATATAGTATTGCTATCCTTATTATTCTTATCCTTATTTCTATGACTGGATCTGAATCATTTCTGCCTCTTTTATGGAGGGCACACCAAAGTCCCCTGTTGCACGTCCAGGTCTTGGTCCTGGGGAAGGAGAAGGGAAGATGGGTGAAGGCCAGGAACACAGAACAACGACACTTTGCCCTCTACAGCTAAGTGTGGGCCAAGGTATGAGATGTCAGTGGCCATGTGGACTATTCTGGCAGATGCTTTGGGTACAGGATCCGGATGCTATGTGAACACTGTGGCCTGGTTGGGAAAGCTGCCTGTCAGCCAGGTTCCCTCTTCCCCTTACATGGAATTCTTTTTCTTGGGGAAGAGCTGGCCCTCTTAGGGTTGGCTGTTCTCACTGTTCCTGTAGGATTCCGGGACACCTGCTGTGAGGGTAATTCTTTCTTTGTGGTCATTGCCGTTCAATTTTTCCATACTCTGCTTTCCCTGAGCCCCAGAGGGCTAACACCTAAGAATGACATCACCCAGACCCCTCTAGACTAAATTCTAGCCGAATCTGGCCAAAGAAAATCTGAAGCAGGGGAGACGAGTGTTGGAGGAGAGAGAGATCAGGTGTCTATCCCTCTGTCCGTCTGTTCCTTTCTTCTGAAATCTGGCGTTGGCTGTGACCCAAAGAGCCACAGGGCCCAGGCTACTCTTCCTTGGTGCTGGCTCTCCAGTCTCCCAGAGCATATGTGTTCCTTCTCTTCCCTTGACCCCTAAGAGCAGCACAGGCTTCCCGCTCCCCTACCCCCAGGCTGCCTCGACCTCTCTTGCTGGTTTCTGTAACCCCGCCCCCACCACTAACCAGCAGCCTGCCATTAGAATGTTTGCTACTCAGTCCTTTTGCATGCAGTTTGTTTCCTGCCATGATTCTGGTCAATAATCCCATGGAGGTTCCCCATGACTCCTCAAAGAGACCTGCCGTATGTAGCCAAGAGCCAGGCACTAGTCTGCCCCTCTCCTCAGCCTTTCACAACCTTAGTGTCTTCCAGGAGGGGAGGATGAGGTCTCATGTGGGCCCCCATCCTGGAGGGACCAGGGCTGACTGGCCTCCCGAGGCCTCACTGGTTGGCACGTGGGGCTGCCGAGGAAGCCAGAGCCCCATCAAGGAGGGCTTTGGGGACCATAGGGAAGATTTGGGATTTTACCATGAGAACAATCAGTCAAGGCAGATATTTGGGCTGGGGAGTGCCATAGTCTGAGTCATACTTGTAGAGGATTTATCTTTTGTGAGGTTCTAGACGATAGAGTGGAGAAGGCACAGGCACCCCACTCCAGTACTCTTGCCTGGAAAATCCCGTGGACGGAAGAGCCTGATAGGCTGCAGTCCATGGGGTTGCTAAGAGTCGGACACGACTGAGCGACTTCACTTTCACTTTTCACTTTCATACCTTGGAGAAGGAAATGGCAACCCACTCCAGTGTTCTTGCCTGGAGAATCCCAGGGACGGGGCAGCCTGGTGGGCTGCTGTCTATGGGGTCACACAGAGTCGGACACGACTGAAGTGACTTAGCAGCAGCAGCAGAGGATAGAGAGTTGACCCTGAGAAGCTGACCGGGAGGTTGGTGCAGCAGTTCCTTGTTACATTTTGCACTGCCACCCTCAGAGACATCTGCCCCTCTACCGTGAAGCCTCAGCTGGTCACTCCACGAGGCATCGAAGTCTTCCTTGAGTGTGTGCATGGAACAATGTCACAGCAACGCTCACAGTTGGCTTCTGTGACCTCTGCCTCCTCTCCAGGGTGAGCTCCTGGGCTCAGCACCCACTCATTCCTGGAGTCCTGAGCCCGCCACAGGGTGGGTAGAGCAGGGCCTGCATATCACTGAACTGGTTGTGTGTGTGCTTAGTCGCTCAGTCGTGTCCAACTCTTTGTGACCCCATGGACAGGCTCCTTTGTCCATGGACTTCTCCAGGCAAGAATACTGGAGTGGGTAGCCATTCCCTTCTCCAGGAGATCTTCCTGATCCAGGAATTGAACCCAGGTCTCCCACATTGCAGGCGAATTCTTTACCATCTGAGCCACCAGGGAAGCCCACCAAACTGGTCGATATGCACTAATTCAAGTGCAAGTGCCTTTGAAGGTATATCCCATTATAACATTACCAATGAATAATGGAAGTCTAACATCAGATCAGTCTACATCACCTTATCAGGCACAGAAAGAAAGTAAACACCTAACAAACACTGGCTCCATGCTGAGTGGCTTTCTATATGTGCTTTCTATATGCTTTCTAATAAGTCTTATTAATCTACACATCAGCCCTGGGCATAGGCAGTATAGTCCCCATTTTGCAGTGTGGAAACACAGGCTCGGAGAGGTGGTCTGAGTGCAGGCTGCCCAGCGAGTGAGCAGCAGAGCCTGGATGCAAGCCAGGGTCTCTTGGTCTACCAAAGAGATGAATGGAAAAACATCTGTTAGAAGAACTGGGCTAAGCCTGCTGAGGAAACTGGGCCTGGAAAGAGATATTTGAATAATAACAAATCAATACAAATTCAACATCCATGATGTCTGGCTTTAGACACACTTTAGAGGCATCCATTGTCCCCCACTGCCAGGGCAGAGGAGATGTGGCCTGAGTCTGCTCCCTCCTTGTTAGCTGCAGGAATTTACACAATCACTTCACAGTAACTACTGACAGCCTTCCTCTAAGGAGCCTCCTGGATCTTCCAAGTCATAGCTAGACATCCCCTTATATATGCCCATGTAGTCCTTGTAATAACTGATACACATGAACCATATGCAAATGCCACATACACACACACATAAGTACACGTGTGTGTATCTATAAAGCCTTGAGAATTCTGGAGGCACCTCAAGGAGGGCCTAAAAGCTATGTTATATGAAGAAGGTCGCAATGGGGGTGATGATATAGACTCGTTTTGTAGAAGCCTGAGTGGGAATGGCCAATGGGTGAACGCTCCAGAGAGACGGTTGTCAGACTTTCTTCAGAGTCGGCCTAAGGAAGAACTTCCAAGCAGTGAGAATTTCTCCAGGCGGCCCTGAAACTCTGAAAGCACAGGCTGCAGAGGCAGCCACGGAGGAGACCACACCTCAAATGGAGCAGGGAGGGGATGAGACTAGACAGGTCCTGACAGATTGGAAAATCTGTTATGAAAACAGAAACCACCACAGATTAATTTCCTACAATGTGCTTGGCCCATCATGTGATGAACTCATTTACCTTAGCCTGTGAGGTAGGTATAATCCAGTGCGTGGATGTGGAAGCAGGGTTCAGACAGTTAAGTCACATGCACAGGAGATATTAAGAACTGGGATCTAAACATGAGCTGAGCCCAACCCTGGAGCTCCCCTAATAAGCCAGCTACCATTGCCTGCTCAGGGTTTATGTTCGGACAAGCTTCACTCATGTCACCAGCACAACTTCTTTTATTTTGTTTTGTTTTCACATGCCTTGGTTTCCCCTCCTGGGTCCCTAGCCTAGCAGGCAGCCCATCAGATACAGTCAGCTCTGGGAGACTGGAGGCCTGACCTGGGTCATAGTTCCCAGATTGCCTGCTCCCTTCCCCAGCCTCCCTTTGTCTCCTTCTAGAAGGAGTGCATCATTTATCAATTTGTCACTGGACCTCTGGACACATTTATGGATCCACATGGCCTGGGAGGGGTAAGCAGGTGACACGAAGCATGGCAGCTGCTGCTGAGAGAAGGTTTCAAAAAGTTTGTGGCTTCAGTTTCAGGTCTGATGAAAGGGGAAAAAAAAGAAAAATCTAAACCTAAACCCAATCCCAGCAGGCTGCCTGCCAGAAGTCTGAGAAACACACTCCAGGCCAAAGCCAGTGTCGGCCAAGAGGGAAATTACAGGCCTTAAATGGGAGACAAGTCTGCAGAAAACTCCCAGTTGTGTTTGGCATAAGTTTGTTTGCATACATATGTGTTTATGCAGACGTGTTTTTCAAAGCACGACTCTTTTTTATTTATGTATTTAGCCCTGAGACCCTTTTTAAAAACAATGTAGAAACTGTACTTTAAAATACTTTAGCTCTGGATGATATCTGGGGCAATTCCATCTAGTTTAGTTAAAAGTCAGCCAGTATTTACTGAAAACCTATTTTGTCCAGGCGCTGTACTTGGTGCTGTGGTCTAAGGGTGTGGAAGGCGTTGCCCTGTCCTAAAGCAGCTTGCCATCCATTGTAAGAAAAAGACATGTGTGCAAGACCCCAGAGTATCCATGGGGCCAACATCTTTCAGTGAAGCATAGCTGGAACCCAGCAGAGGGGAGGTCTTAGTTCTTGGAAGAGGGGTGGTCTAGAAAGGTCCTCACAGGCAGACGAAGGTGGCAGGGGGCATTTCAAGCAAAGGGAAGAGTTCTAGAAGATCATCTAAAGGCCAGAGACATGTGACTTGTCCAAGGTCACTCAGCTAGAAAGCAGCAACCTTAGGATTTGAATCCTAGTTTCTGATTCCTCCCAACCCCAGCAGAGAAAGCTGAACATTAAAGTTCTGCTATGTGACTTGTCTGGAATCCCCTGTCCACTCCCTAGCTGAGTTCTTTCATGTCCCAGAAAGGTTAATTTAATAGCTACTACTCAGTTCCTATATGCCTTGACATTCCTAGGTATCATTTAATGAAGCTATGCTTTTCAACTGTACAAACACAGTCACTCATGTATTTTAATTTTTGTAAAACAATGATTTGTGATTTCTGTGCCATTTTTGCATCTGGTAAAGGAGATGAAAGGAGCAATAAGACTGTCTTTGAGGTCAGAGATGGTTTTAAATTCCTTTTTACTTCCCATCACACCTAGCAGGTACTCAAGAAACACTTGCAGAACTGACCAGGTTTGTCTGTATTCATTCATGGAGGTGTATTAGTAAGATATTGCCACCATAATGCAAGGTAACAGATTTTCCAAGACTCAATCACTTAAAACTGCAAACATTTTTTTCTAACTCATGGGCTTGAGGGGTGGCTGGGTGGCCTGGGTTCTGGCTATGAGTTTCAGTGATGCTGTGGGTCAGGGATGGGTCTGTTCCATTTGTCTCATTCTGTGGGCCAAGCTGAAAGGTAGCCTCTGGTCACTATTCTCATGGTAAATGAGTAAGGAAGCAGACGAGAACATGATATAACTGGTGATATCTCTTCATATGTCAGTCCAAAACTGCCGTACTGTCATTTCCCCCTTCTTCCCATCATTTCTTTGTCCATGATAAAACTCAGTATGGTTGGGTAGGGAAATATACTTGCCCACTTAAATGGTAAGTGCTACAAAGTCATACAGAAAGGGAATAATTCTAATACAAAGAGAGCATACAAAATTGGAGAAAGGGACTGGGCTACAGAGGTAGACTTAATTTCAAATTTGAGTTATTATTGTTTACCTGCTTTGGAGACTAGAGAAATCACTAACGGTTCTAAATCTCTTACTTTCTCACATACTGAGAGATGTAAATAGTAAAGCACATGATTTACAATATGCTGGCCGCCAAGTGTTTTATGAACATTACTGAGTGGAAGGTAGGTTGGATAGGTGTTCAGCCCCCATTTAATGGATGAGGAAACTGAGACTGAGGGGAATAGCAGACTTGCCCAATGTCACATGTATTCAGAGTTTCATACCAGGCTTACATGGTCCACCTCTTCTCAATCCAAAGAAAGTGTGCATACCATTTGCCATATAGAGGGTGCTTATTTCAGATGAATTTCTATCTTTTTTTCCCCCTTATAGTATTGGGACCACCCAGGTCACTGGACTTTTACTTTCTGATGAACTTCCCCGAAGAGATAACCAACTGATGTGACTAGCTACCACCACCCAAGTTTCAAAGTTCATTGTGGTTAAAAAAAAGTAAGAGCTATTATTAGTAGCAATTGGAGGGCAATCACACTTCCCAGTCACGAGTCTTTGGGAGGAAGGAGACTTGAAGCGAAGCCTGGATGGCATTGGTGTGCAACGTGTTTGGTGCAGAAGTGAATTTCGTAACCACCAGTCCTGTCAGGTGATGCTGAGGTCTCTGCTCCCTGGATATCTTTCCACTCTGGGGCCAGCTACTTTGACATCGCTAGGGAAGGACAGATGGCAGCTTCTCTTTTGCAAGACTTGATTCATGTGGCATGGAAGATACTAGCAAGAGCAAATCTTGCATCAGATAGATCTGATTTGAACGGGCTGGGTGGCCTTGCCCTGGGCAACACTTCTTTCTGCTTGCATGACCTCTCCTTCTGAGAGCCAGCTCTCTGCCTAAATGTCTTTTTGTCCAGAAGACCTTCCCTGACCCTCTCCAGTCTTATGCTCCCTTAACACCCCAGGCATCCCCAGGCCCTTCACTCAGGTCATCCTATTACTTGCTACTAGGGTACTGCTCTGATGCTTGCTTCCCACTGAAGTCCTCCTTCTTTCCTTGTTTCCAGGGCACAGGAACCACTCCAGGAACATTTATTTATCTGACAAATTCAATAATAAATTACTAAAAGCAGACCATTGCTTTGTAACCTTTCTGGGAAAGATTCAATATTGTCTGGGCATCAAAAGTTGCTTGTTTCTAAATCCTTGCCATTCCAAGTGTGGTCATTGGATCTGCATCCTTTGGGAACTTGTAAGAAACACAGTATCTCAGGACCCACTAGAGACCTGCTGAATCAGAAGCTGCATTTTAACCAGATTTTACCCTCAAGCAATTTGCACACACATTGAAGTTTGAGAACCACTGGTCTAAAGAGCTTTAGGTTACTTTGAGAAATCAAATCTAAGTGTGGAATCTTGCTTTGGGATATTCAAAGACTACCCCAGCCTCTAAAGCCAGCTCCGTTAGTAGAAGCAGCCTGATAGTTTTAAGTGTGCACAGCTTGAGAGGGGTCTGCTTGGACAGGATGGCCACTGTCAGGTGGACTGGTGACCTCTTTGATAAGCAAGGGCTTACCCAAGTCCTTCTAGTGACTAGTTTCAAAAGCATGCTGGATGTACTCATGGTCCCCAGGGGGAATTTTCATTAACTCTCACAGGGACACAGGGTGGCCCGTGCTTGGTGTCTAGTCTCACTTCAGGTCTATGAGGCAGGCAGTATGATCTCCTCTTTATGTGGCAGGAGGCTGAGGTCCAGGGAGGGGAAGTCACTTGCCCATGGCCACACATTCGGGGGCAAGTCGGGGAAGAGGTGCGGAGGGGATGTTCCCTTTGCTCCAGACTGACTCTCCAGGGAAGCTACCCTTGTAACTCTGACAGTAAAGCTTCAGTCTTAGCCCACGTTCTGTCCTTACCTCCTCTTCTGTACAGGACCAACTACCTTTTCTGAACCACGTGAACTGGCTCTTCTCTGTCCTCTCGACTTCATCTCACGTTACTTATGTCCATGATTCCCTCTGTTCTGGCCACATTGGCCTGCTTTCTGTCCCTTGAATACACAAATGCTGGTGCCCACCCCAGGGCCTCTGTACTTCGTTCTGCCTGCATATATCCAGATCTTTCTGTTTTCCTTCTTTGCATTCAGGTCTTGCCCAAATGTCACTTCTTCAGAGAGTCTTTCCCCAACTACCCTAAGAAAAGTCATCCTCTCTACCCCATCCAACCATCACTCACATTCCCATTATTTTTTTCTCATAGCACTTAGTTTATCCAAAATTTCCATGATCATTTTTTTCAGATGATCCCTCCCCACACCCCTCCTTCTCCCTCCATTAGAGTGGAAGTTCAGCGAGGACAGTCCCTGTCTGGTTAGCAGCTATATCCTCATACTAAAACAGTACCTGATACATAGCAGGGCTCAGTGATATTGGTTGAAGGTATGAGCATGGGATCATATCAAAAGTTACAACACAGAGTAGATGATGTATGGATTTTGTCATCTGATAGACCTAATTCAATTTCATGACTTTTGTCAATTCTCACTTAACTACTATGAACCTCAGTTTCCATATCTGTGAAATGGGGATAACAACCCAAGTCAGAGAGGTGGTGAGGACCACATAAAATTATATAAGAGATAGATTTCGGCATAATTCAGATACTCAGTAAATTTAGGAAACCGTTCAAACCCACCCCTCACATCCTGAGCCTTAACCATGATTGAACTCTTTTTTTTTTTTTAGGTAATTAATTTTTTATTGGAGGCAAATTATTTTACAATATTATATTGGTTGGTTTTGCCATACATTGATATGAATTTGCCCCGGGTTTACATAAGTTCCCCCTCCTGAACCCCCCTCCCACCTCCCTCCTCCCTTTATCCTCCCTCTGGGTCATCCCCGCATGCCAGCCCCGAGCATCCTATAACATGCATTGACCCTGAACTAGTGATTCGTTTCACATATGACAACATACATGTTTCAATGCCATTCTCCCAAATCATCCCACCCTCACCCTCTCCCATAGAGTCCAAAAGACTGTTCTATACATCTGTGTCTCTTTTGCTGTCTCGTATACAGGGTTATCATTTGCATCTTTCTAAATTCCATATATATGTGTTAGTATACTGTATTGGTGTTTTTCTTTCTGGCTTACTTCACTCTGTATAATAGGCTCCAGTTTCATCCACCTCATTAGAACTGATTCAAATTATTCTTTTTAATGGCTGAATAATACTCCATTGTGTATATGTACCAAAGCTTTCTTATCCATTCGTCTGCAGATGGACATCTAGGTTGCTTCCATGTCCTGGCTATTATAAACAGTGCTGCAATGAACATTGGAGTACACGTGTCTCTTTCAATTCTGGTTTCCTTGGTGTGTATGCCCAGGAGTGCGATTGCTGGATCATATGGCAGTTCTATTTCCAATTTTTTGAGGAATCTCCACACTGTTCTCCATAATGGCTGTACTAGTTTGCATTCCCACCAACAGTGTAAGAGGGTTCCTTTCTCTCCACATCCTCTCCAGCATTTATTGCATGTAGACTTTTGGACTCTTTATTGTTCCTCTGAGCACATCAGCCTGGTTCTCCCCTCCAGAGAGGTACGTTTTCTGTACTGCCGTTCCCCTCTGCGAGTACCTACTCATCTTTCAAAACTCTCAATATACTCTCCTGATCCCCAGGAATCTCCATTCTCTGCATCCTTCTAGGACTTCACCCAAACATCTAATCATAGCACCTGTGACTCTGCAACATGAATTCACACTTGGATGGGGGAGAGGGTCTCATCTCTTTCTGGCAGGTGGGAGGCCAATGCAAGTCCTGACATAAATTAACTGGAGAGGTGCTCATTGTGATAAAGAGGAGTATTCGAATTACCCATGGACTACACTTGATTTTGACCCTAACATTGAATATAAACGCCACGAGACAAAAAAGTGTCTATTTTTCTTACTGCCAGTACACATCACTTGCTCAGCCCTTCGGAAGGAGGCATCTGATAAGCATGTGTTTCTTCTCTGACTTGTCTGGGTCTCAACTGAAAATGTAACAACAGTAAGCATGACTTTTTGAACTCCTTTTGCTTTGCTTTGCTTTTCTTTGCCTGAGTCAAGTATAAAAGAAAAAAAAAAAAACTAAAGCAGAAAGGGATGTAGGGAACTCTTATTCTCTTGTGTGAATGTGTAAAACTCCAGATTTGGGATGTCAACCAGGGGAAGCCATCTGATTCCAAGACTCAGATGACTCTGAGGTCTGCTCTTCATGAGAGCAAGGTCTGTTGTCCACTTGGGCTGTGGCTTTATTGAATTGACGTGTTATAGCCATATCATCTTTCTGTGACATGCCTGTGGTGTTGCAGAACGCCTCAACACCCCTGCTTTAGTTCAGTTCAGTTCAGTAGCTCAGTCGTGTCTGACTCTTTATGACCCCATGAATCGCAGCACACCAGGTCTCCCTGTCCATCACCAACTCCCGGAGTTCACTCAAACTTATGTCCATCGAGTCAGTGATGCCATCCAGCCATCTTATCCTCTGTTGTCCCCTTCTCCTCCTGCCCCCAATCCCTCCCAGCATCAGGGTCTTTTCCAATGAGTCAACCCTTCTCATGAGGTGGCCAAAGTATTGGAGTTTCAGCTTTAGCATCAGTCCTTCCAATGAACACCCAGGACTGATCTCCTTTAGAATGGACTGGTTGGATCTCCTTGCAGTCCAAGGGACTCTCAAGAGTCTTCTCCAACACCACAGTTCAAAAGCATCCATTCTTCGGCGATCAGCTTTCTTCACAGTCCAACTCTCACATCCACACCTGACCACTGGAAAAACCATAGCCTTGACTAGACGAACCTTTGTTGGCAGAGTAATGTCTCTGCTTTTTAATATGCTATCTAGGTTGGTCATAACTTTCCTTCCAAGGAGTAAGCATCTTTTAATTTCATGGCTGCAGTCAGCATCTTCAGTGATTTTGGAGCCCAAAAAAATAAAGTCTGACACCCCTGCTTAGTGGCATGGAAACCCAGCTTGTATTCCTTTGTTTCTAGTCTTGGATAACTTAGCCTACAGAGCTGGGGAGTTGCAAACTAATCTCTGCCTGTGGTGTGGTTTATAATAGACCTGTTCCCTAAGTGGTGTGGGGTCAGATGTGGTCCTGAAGCATTTCTTGGACAGTCTGACCCAGGCTGAGTGGAGAGGAGCAGCGATTTGGTCCTAATAGATCCTGAGGGCCTACTGTGTATGAGACGCTTTGTATACATGACCCTCAGTGCTCACAATGACCTTTACTGGGCTGTGCACTTTACAGGTGAGGAGGGTGAGACCCAGAGGAGTTAAGTGATTGCTGATTGGCCCACAGTCAGTGTGGAGCAAAGCCCAGTGCTTTGTCTTCCAGTCTAGAATCAAAAGTGGAGCCAAGGAACTCTAGGTTATATACCAAGTGCTTTGATTGGAAGCTCGCACCCTCTACATCGCTGACAAGTGGCCGCACTGGGGTTCAAACACTGCCTGCCTCGCTCCCAAACTCTAAGCTGCCTGCTAACCCTACACCAGCTCCAGTGCCCTCTCTGTTATCATTGAGGAAGCAATCTGCCCGAGTTGATGTGGAGAATTAGAGGCTGTTCCACTCACTCACTCACACACACACACGCACACAGAGTGACTGTTGTCTGGGACCACATCACCCATCCTCCCTCTGCACTGCCCTGGGAAAGGACTTCCCGAGGATGGTGTCAGGATAACTTCTGATCCCCGGGTGACCCCGGCTTCCATTGAAGCCGAGTGAGTCACTTTGGGGAGGCCTCTGGCTCCTCCTCTGAAGTACTGTTTCTGTGTTTAGTCTGGTCTGCCTCCAGGGAGGAGATGATGAAATGGAGGATGGCCTTCACAGCTTCTGTCACTTGCATGCCAATCTGTCCTTGTGTTTTCCTTTTTCCCGAGGGTCTCCAGAGCTGGGCTAAAACCCATGAGCTCAACACTGAAGGAAAAGAGCACTTATCTGCAACTCAAGCTGTAGAAAGGGGATAGTCAAGGGGACTATTCCCTAGAAAGCCAGGCTGAAAATGCCCTATGTTCTAAAATCAGGGAGTCACAGTCCTACAAAGATTCTTAGAAAGCCTAAGTCATTGCAGCTTAATGGCTGGAATCAGGTCTATGTCCAGGCCAGCTCTGTCTCTTCCCACCCCCTCCCATACTAACTCAACATGGCTGTGATTTTTTGAGATAATATGTGTGATATGCCTGGTCCAGAGAAGGCAAGCCATAAATCAAGAGTGGAGTGTGTGTGTGTGTGTGTGTGTGTGTGTGTGTGTTTACCTCCTACGTCCTCATTTTATAGACAGAGAAATGAGAGCCAGAGACAGAGGTTGTGATGCGCATAGACACTTGGGAGATAATGACAGAGCCGAGTGTTCTTTAGCCTCCCAGGCCAGTGTTCTTTACTCCACATCACAACCATAAGGATGAGAATTGTTAAACATATCCCTAAATTATGGGCCATGGAAGCATAAGAAAGATAATTCTCAGACAGCATAGGATGGATAAACTAAAATGAAATTGCTCTTCAAGCATTGTAGCATCTAAAGAGCCCTTTGAGGTTCCATCGAGTCAGTGATGCCATTCAACCATATCATCCTCTGTCCCCTTCTCATCAGAGATGGTATCAGAGTCATCTTCTAATGTGATCTCAGAGACCAGTGAAAAGGCCCTGCGCCTTGAGGGACAAGGTCATTTCTGAAAGAGTCCTTTATAATAGCAACACAATTACTGTCTGTTGCTAAGTTGACTTATGGCCTATAAGGGACATTCGCAGTCCTTATCTCATAGATAAAGGTGCCCTATGTTTAGGGCACCTTTCCGTAAGGTCAGAACAGTAAACATGTGGCCAGCCATGATCGTTTTCATTCAAGGGACAGTTAAATTCATGCCCATTCCACTCCCAAGACCAAAAGATTTCAGCCAGGTGTGGTTCAGGAGACAGTCAAGGGTAGAATACGGTCTAATTGTGTACAGACCCTGGAGCCAGCTGGGGCACCTTTATCTATGAGATAAGGACTGCAAATGACCCTTATAAACTATAAGTCAACTTAGCAACACACAATAATTGTGTTGCTATTATAAAGGACGATTCCAGAAATGACCTTGTCCCTCAAGGTGCAGGGCCTTTTCACCAGTCTCTGAGATCACATAAGAAGAGGATTTTGATATCTTCTCTGATGAGAAGGGGACAGAGGATGAGGTGGTTGGATGGCATCACCAACTCAATGGACATGAGTTTGAGCAAGCTCCGGGAGTTGGTGATAGACAGGGAAGCCTGGCATGCTGCAGTCCATGGGGTCGCAAAGAGTTGGACACGACTGAGTGGCTGAACCGAATTGATACCACAGCACAATATAAGGATGCAATTTGTTAAGCATATCCCTTAATTGATAATTTGGGGGAAGTATCCTTCACAATTAAGAATCAGAGATAGAGCCCCAGCATTCTTTGGTGCCTTCTGAACATCAATAAAAGGCTCAGGCACTGCTTGGTTGTCCTTCCCGTCTGTGCTCAAATAATCCTTTGTCAGTGCAGCAACCCCAAAATTGCAAAGTGACCACTAACATATTCTATCTCCATTCCCTGATTGACTATTTGCCTTCATACTTACTATCATGCAACATATTGCATATCTTACTTTTTTGTTGCCTATGTTCCCTCATTACTTATTTAACAATACTCACATGCTCTAAATGCTATATAAATATCAGCTCATTCAGTCTTCATAACAACCATTAAGGGAAATACCCTCTATTCAGATGAACAAACTGAGGTACAGATAAGTTAGGTTACATGTCCAAAGTCACACAGCTTGCAAGTGGCAAGGTTGAGATGTGATCTCAGGAGTCTGGCTCCTGAATCCTTGCTCACACTCACCATGTTGTTCTACTCATAGGGTGTAAATCACATAAGGAAAGAGGATTGCCTCTTTATTCCCAGTGCCAGAATAATGCCTGGCACACCATGGTACCCAGTGATTATCTACTGAATGAATGGATGGTGAAATGGCACTTCTACTGTTCCATTGCTTTGAAAGCCACTCTCCATGAACCAAATCTGTGCATCACTGGAAAGCAGTGGGACAAGTGCAAAGATCATGGGCTTTAGTGTCAGAGAAGAAGGGACCACAATCCTCACTCCGTCAGTCACACATACAGCGTTACCTGAAAAAGTGACCTTAACAGATTCATCCAACTTCTCTGAGCCTTGGTTGCCTCAGCTTTCAAATGTAGAAAACAGTGGATTCTTTGTGGAATTATGCCCTACAGTGAACATTCAATGTAGATAAAGATTGAGATCCAGAGCAGGCATTCGGTAAATATCAGTTCTCTCCTGCCTTAAGAAGGATGAAGGAAAGCAAAGTGAAGTTCCATCTTCTTTTTGCTGAGCAAGCTCTTATTTTTCCAGAATGACTATATTAGAGTCAGGGTATGGGAAAAGCAAAGAGGACCAGGAGACAGAAAAATTTCACTTTTCCCTTCTACCACAATTAAGACTGGAACAACTTCAGTCAAATCAGCAGTATATTTCTTCTGTTTCTCAGATAAAGCCGTATTGACGTCACTTTTTTCTCCTTCTGTTACCTTATTAAATTAGGTTGCCTATAACATAAAACACTGGCTCTTCAGAAGTGGTTTCCACCATATTATTGAGCAGGCAGGACAATTTCAATCTATCTTCCACCAGAAAACAAAGTCTGCTTTAAATTAGAGAGAACAAAGTCGTACATCTGACGTTCAAGTTTCCCATTCTTCCTAATTTGTAGGCTGAGCTTTTAAAACTCTAAATATTTGTCTTACTTCTAAGACTGTTTTCTTCAAATTTTAGAGATTCTGCTGTGCAACCAACCGAGAGTCCTGGGCTCAGGCTAAGTTGGGCTGTGGTCTTTGGATGTTGCTTCTGCTTTCTGGACTTGGAGAGAACCCTGACATCAGACGGCACTGGAAACATCCACAAACTGGCATCAAACAGAGTCTCTCCTTCTGTAGGAGGAGGTCTGGGGTCCAGAATCCTCTGGCATGTGCTCTGTTCTCTTTCCTAGACCCTCCTACTGCTCAGCAGTGAATTTTGCCCAGGAGCCATGTTGAACTACTCTAAATTTCTGCACTGGCTTTGCACACGCTATTTCCTCTTCTTGCTGTTTTTCCTTCCCTCTACTCTCTGACCTCTGAGATCTCCTACTCAATCCTGAAAACCAGTGTGGTTCTTTGTCTCGGACAGGCCTTTGAGGGGCCTGTGGTTGGCAGGTCTGTGTCTTTTCTAAACAATTAGCCCTTTTCTAATCATCTTTAGATAGTCTTGGTTTTCACCCGGGAACTGCTTCAGAGTAAGGGTGATGCTATTCAGTTAAATATCTTTAGCCCTGGCATAGGGCCTGGTCTTCAGCCAGTGTTCAATGACTGAGAGATTTAAAGAGCACCGGTGAAGCTTGAGGGGGCTTCCCAGGTAGTACTAGTGGAAAAGAACCTGCTTGCCAGTGCAGGAGATGTAAGAGACATGGGTTTGATCCCTGGGTTGGGAAGATCCCTTGGAGAAGGGCATGGCAACCCATTCCAGTATTCTTGCCTGGAGAACCCCATGGACAGAGGAGCCTGGTGGGCTACAGTCCACAGGGTCCCAAAGAGTAGGACACAACTGCAGTGTCTTAGCACACACGCTGCTGAAGTTTAAACTTTATGCGCAAATGAATAGTGAGCCGAGACCTTAATTGCAAGAACAGAAAGATGAGGGATGTGTGGACTGCTCCCTAGGGGACCCCTTGGGCCAATCTGGTCTAGCCCCTGTGATTTTGCACTTGAAAAAGTGTATGCTTAGGGATATCCCACAGTTGTGTGTGTAGCTGGCAGAGCTGAGGCCTCCTGCCTCTCAATCCAGTGCCCGCCTGTATTATCAGGATATTGCTTGTGCTCGTGAGAAGAAGCTGCAGCAAAGGCACAGCTGGAGGAGTGGGGAAAGGCACCCTGGGACAAAATACTGAGAGTGAGCAAATATCACAGGAGCATGGCCTGCCAGCTTGGCGGCAGGCTGCCTGGTGACCTGGCGGATGCCGATTAGAAGAAAGCAATGGGGAGGGCGATGGAAAAGAACCCTGGAGAGGAGACTTGGGCTTTTCAGGCAAGACCCCCTGGCCTGAGTGAGCACAGGAGCCAGGACAATGTGTCACAGAGCCATTCCCAAATCGAAGCCTTCTGGCTCCTTGCAGCCAGGCATCCAGTCAGACATGAAGGAAAGGGGACATTGCAAAATATCTCTAGTAGGAGGAAGTGATTTGCATTTTCTGCTTTCAGGAGGCTGTTTCATTTAAATAGAATTTAGTAGAATTACTAAAGGGGAAGTATCCTGAGCCTTCCACTGGTGCTCAGATTCTGCTTCATGTAGAGAAGAAAGATTCAGACATGGCCACCCAGAGAGAGGTTTTTAGCAAGGACTCTCAATGTGAGTAGGAATGAATGTCACAGAATATATTTCCATCTATCGAACACCTGTTCTGTGCTGGGCATTTACCTCAACTAGTCCTCCTGACATCCTCCCTAGATCCTGGTGTAAACTGAGATTCTCAGAGGGCAAATGGCTTGCTGGAGAAGACACAGCAAGACAGAGCCTGCACTCAGACCCACAGCCCAGACTGCTGCTGCATCAGCTGGCTCCCGAAGCCGACTGACAACCCCTGAACACTTCGGGCTCAGTGTACGTGAGCCTCTCTTGTCTGTGAGCTGACAGTCACCAGGCCAGTTCCCTTCCCTGCTTTGCAAAGCTCAGTTTTGCCCAGCTTACCCCCTGCAGTAGACTCTGGGGTGACTAGCCTCAGTTCTGAGGACAAGCTCTGGTTGAATTCAACTAGTACTCACCCAAAAACCAGGAACCCAGTAGATGTTCTATAAGAGATTCCTATGCTGGGATCTTTGTATATTAGTTCATTCCACCCTCACACCACACTAATGCGGTAAGTTTTATCATGCCCATGTCTGAGAATCACTGAAAGTTATTTTCTCAGTAGTTTGTTTTTTAAATAAAAATGTTTCCTGAGTATGGTATATGTAAGAAATATCCTATTTATTTGTACAGCTGTCCCTCTGTATCCGTGGGTGAATGGTTCCAGGATCCCTGTGGATACCCAAATCTGTGGATGCCCACGTTCCTTCTACAAAATGCTGTAACTGCCACACATTCTCCCATACACATCTCCTGTATAAGTAATCATCTCTGTGTGTTTGAGCACGCTAAGTTGCTTCAGTTGCCTCTGACTCTTTCTGACCCCATGGATTATATATAGCCCACCAGGCTCCTCTGCCCATGGGATTCTCCAAGCAAGAATACTGGAGTGGGTTGCCATGCCCTCCTCCAAGGGATTTTCCCAAACCAGGGATCAAATGCACATCTCTTATGTCTCTTGCATTGGCAAGCAGTTTCTTTACCACTAATGCCACCTTACTTACCATAGCTAATACAAGGTAAATGCTGTTCAAATAGTTGCAAGTTCAAGTTTTGCTTTTTGGAACTTTCTGGATTTTTTTTTTCCCTAAAATTTTTATCTACTGCAGTTGGTTGAATCGGTAGATGTGGAACCCATGAATACGAAGAGCTGTCTGTACTTCTAAATCGAATCAATCTGACTCTGCTGCATTTGGCAGGGAATTTTACTCAGCTATATGAGTTGTTGTTGTTTAGCTGCTAAGTCATGTCTCTTTTGTGACACCATGGACTGTAGGACTATAGCTCTCCAGGCTCCTCTGTCCATGGGATTTTACAGGCAAGAATACTGGGGTGGGTTATCATTTCCATCTCCACAGGATCTTCCTGACCCAGGGATAGAATCTTTGTCTCATGAGTCTCTTACAATGACAGGTGGATTCTTTATAGCCACCAGGGAAGCCCATATGAGTTTACGGTTGCCCCAAACCCTGGGGTTTTATAAGGAATGGAGTTTAGAGAAGAGTCCCATCTCTAGTCTTCAGCTCCAAGATGTTCCAACTACGAGGGTGATGTTAATGAAGTTTCAGCCTCAGTGCCCCTCACTTGCCCAGGACTCCTCTTAGAGGGACCCTGGAATGTGTTTGCAGGTCAGATACTAGACAATTTTCAGAAGTGTGATATTTTAACTTCAGTGGGTGAAGACTACTACCTCCATCCACCCACCTCCATGTCCTCCATCACACTTCCCCTGCTGGGTGAGTCGGAGTAGCTATGGGCATTTTCAATTTGTAATTTTTTTTTCTTTTTTGAGAAATTTCCCCAAATTGTATATGCTTCAGGCCCTGTAAAACCTAGCTCTGCTCTTGCTGTGCTACACTCACAGGGGGCAGTGCCCTTCCATCCATGCCACGGGCAGCTTGCCTTGCAGTCCCCTGGAGCCCACAGCTCTTCCTGTTCAGTCTTTTGACTTTTTATTCTCAGAGTGTCTGACCCTTTGGGAGGGGGAAGAATGCTATATGGGAGTGGGATGCAGGTCCCTCCTTCTGGAAGCAGCAGCCACTACAGTTTATTTTGCCATCTTGGAAAACCCCTGCCAGGGTCAGGCCATTCCCCTTTTGAACTAGCCTTGCTCACCCCTGCCGGCCCAGAATGATCGATCCGTATTTCACCAGAAAGTAAGGGAGAGGATGAGTAGGGCTGTTTAGATCCTCCGAAAGAAAAGTGTCCTCCATGCTTGTGAGAAAAGGTATTCTACAGTATTCAAGGAAGCAGACCAAACAATAAATGTATTTTTTTTTTTTTTTTTGGCCTCTCATCAGGATGTGTAGATTGAAGGGGAGAGGGCTTCCTGGAAGAAGTGGCATTTGAACTGGGCTGTAAAAAACAGAAGGGTTTCTGCGGGGAAAATGGGTGGGGAAGCCACAATTGGAAAGGGTCCAGAAACCCAGATGCTTTATAAACACAGAGTCAGAGTCAGAGAACAGAGGAAAGGCCAGCAGTGAGACAGCAGGCATGCAGCATGTGGTTGTTTTTATTCTCTTAAATAAAGTTCAAAGCAAAGGTCTCTGATATCCCCTGAAGAGAGGACATCCAGGTTGTTTTCCTGCCTAGAGCAAAGTAAACAGGATTATGGGAACCTGCGGTGGCCTCAGCAGGACGCGGCTGCCCGGCTGGCCCCGGGAGAGAGGGCAGTGTGGAAAAGGCTGAGATTAGGCACCGCCCCGGCCTCTGGACTTGGTTCCTAAGGAAATGCCTCTGTTGGGACAACCTGTTTCAGCCGCTTGGAATCTATATCTCAGGTCAGAAAAAATGTACAGCCTTTGACCCAGTAATTCTACTTTTAGAGACACAACAAGAAGAGATAGTTGCTGATGTGTGTAAAGATACATGTGCAAGGATGTTCAATGCAATGCTGTTTATAGTAGAGAAAAACTGGTAGCTAATATCTAGCAATGGGGGTAATTTAGGAGACTTAGGGTACATCTATGTGATGAAAAATACTAATTTATATTTATTGACATGGAATATTCAGGATATTTTGCCAAATGAAAAGCTGGCTGTAAGCAGTACTATCGGCTCTTGGTTATGTAATACATATTACATTGACATTCACTGAACACTTACTGTGTGCCAAGCATGGCTCGAGGCATTTAAAATACATTAATACCTTTAATCATACAACAAGCTTATGAAGAAGATATTTCTATTATCCAGACATTGCACATAAGCGCACCAAGACACAGAGTATTTAGGTAATTTGTCCAAAGTCACACAGTAGGAAGTGGCAGAACCTGTATGAGAACAAGGCAGTCTGGCTCCAGAGCCCATACGTAAACCAATCGTCTCGTATGATGATCTCTCTTCCCCTGTCTATGTGTGTTGGTCTGGTTTTCTTTCTCTTTCTCAAAAGATTTACACCAAAATGTTAGCTGTGTGTTAAGTAATCCTCTCCTATGACAAAATAATGGAACAAGTGAAGGGTGTAGGTTATTTTACAGTTATTACTATATTGCAGCTGGTGTAGGCCCTGGAGGACATCTTGACCTTGAACATGGAGACCACAACATGTGCCTAAAGTTGGATCCTCCACTGGCCAGACACAGCGACTCCCCACTTCACTGATTCAGCAGAGAGGGAGTGCCAGTTCTGTGCAGGCCTATTCTGAGGATTCAGCAGTGAACAAGGCAAGGCACCCAAGGCCAATTCCCTCATAAAGCTTGCATCCTAGTGCGGGAGGCAGGGAGGTAACCAGTAAATAAACAGCTAAGGACAACACCAGCTGGAGTTCAACACTATTGAGAACTGCAACTCCAATGGTGTGACAGAGACCATTAAATGGTCAGGGACGATGACCTTGAGAGGTGGTATTTCAACTGAGACTTGAATGACCAGAAGGAGCAAGATCCGTGTCTTTATTTCTGTATCTTCTCTGTCTCTTATGTATCTCTACCTACCTACCTAATCTTAGAAAGAAAGCTCACTCAGTAAAATGTCACCATTTTAAAGATCTAGGTGAAGGGTACATTAAGATATTTCATATGTGTTGAACATTTCTGTTAAGTGAAAACTATTTTTTTAAGAGTTGTTTCTTTTTTTTTTTTCCTGCAGACCATTTTTTAAAGTTTTCAGTGAATTTGTTATAATGTTGCTTCCATTGTTTATGTTCTGTTTTTTTGGCCAGGAGGCATGTAGTATCTTAGCTTCCTGACAAGGGATCAAACCCACACCCCCTGAACTGGAAGGCAAAGTTTTAACCACTGGACCACCGGGGAAGTCCCCAAAACTATTTTATTATTTATTTATTTATTTTTAACTTAAAAAGTTTATATCTATATATTTTGGCTGTGCTGTCTTCACTGCTGGGCTTTCCTCTAGCTGTGGTGCACGTGGGCTACTTTTCGTTGTGGTACACAGGCTTCTCATTTTGGTGGCTTCTCTTGTTGCAGCACACAGCCTCTGGAGTGCATGGGCTTTAGTAGTTGCAGCTCCTGGACTCTAGAGCACAGGCTCAATAATTGCAGCGCATGGGTTTAGTTGCTCCACGGCATGAGGTACCCTCCTGAATCAGGGATTGAACCTGTGTCTCCTGCATTGGCATGTGGATGCTTTACCACTGAGCCACCAGGGAAACCCCCCCAAACTATTTTAAAATAAAAGTTTGAAAATATGTTAAAATAAGTATATAAGAATTAAAAATGATAATGCTACATCCAGAGAAGTAGTTGAAGGCTGACTGTTGAATGGCACGTGGTGGGTGAGGATCTCAAGGGGCAGATGGACACTGGTGCCATTGGCTGAAGTAGGGGTGAGGCTGAGGTTTGTGGAGCAGAGAGCAGCCTTCTTTGGCAGCTCTGCTAAATTGAGATGCCTCGTGGCCACTGTTTATAAACTGCTGTACATTCACCTTTTCATTGGATCTTCCCCTGTATTCTGTGAGTTACTTAGGATTGGAATGATATTTCTTTTCTGCCAGTGAGGAAGTTGAGGTCAAGAGTGCAAAAATGATTGCATAAGGCCTCATGGTGAGTGAGTAGCAGTTAGGGGTCAAAGTCAGCTCTTCCAAATCTAGTCAACACAACACTCCACAAGTTCAGTCATTAGAAGCACTCCATGTGTGTTTTCTGCTATTCCTAAGACCATATAGTTAGTAAAAAAAAAAAAAACAAACAAAAATCATGTATCTGGAGGAAGTACACAGTTCAGCCTTAATTAGGTTGTCTGAAAGTGGTTGACACAACTCTAAATGTTAGAATCTGCCAAGGATCTCTAGTGGCCCCTGAATCCATCTAATCCCTAAGCTGTGCAATGTGATGGGCTGCTCCCGACTTCTCTTGCTGCTAAATTATTATTCCATTTTATTATTCTATAATAATTATTATAGATGCAGGTAAAACTACCTGTCCCCATGCAAAGATAGTTATGGGAATTAGCATCTAAGGGAGATGGTACAAAAGAAAAGGCTTTTTGGTCTTCAATGCTTTGCCAGACAGAACTTCTGACTGGGACTTGGGCCTTGTTCATTGTCTCCAAGCACATGGAAAGTGCTTCAGAGTTCGTTTAGAGCTCATGGCTTATAACTGACTTGACTTCTGCTGACTCAGAGACCAATTTAAAATGACAAGACATTACAAAAATGAAACAAAACACAGGAGCTTAGAGAAACAAAGATGACTATCACCAAAGCAGTACAAGGCCCTGTTACTTCATTTAATACCCCCAATGATATTTTGAGCCTGGTTTTACAGAATTCTACAAAATTACAGAATTTTACAATTCTGTTAGTCTGGTTTTACAGAAGAGGAAACTAAAGTTTAAATCAAAACATGACCCTACACCTGCCGTGAGCCCATACTGTCTAATGTCAAAAGCCTGCACCCTTTCTGCCACACTACATGGCCAGATTGACCCTCTCTGCTCCCAAAGATGAAAGCTAACCAAATCACAAGGTACAGAACTGAGTTGCCTTGGAATCCACACTGTTTGCAGGTCTTCACCACCCCAAAGCAACCATCTGCATTATTTCACTAGGATGGTATGCAGGCTTAATTTATGTTGGCATGGAGCAAGCTATAAATTGTACCCATGGACCCATGGAAGCCTCTTCTCACATTGGAGATGTTTGTAGAAACAGAGAACATGGCCTCTGCATGAACATACTGGTTCTCTCTATGTCAACATCATCATAAGTAGATGTATCCAGGATCTCTGCCTGAACTGTTTTCCACAGATACTCAGCAAGCCCATGAGGTGGGTCATGATTACCAAGGAGGAAGAAAGAGGCTTTTCCTTAGTCTAGAATTTATCCTGACAAGAGGCCTGCTTGACTAGGGACCATGAAAAAATGCCCCGCCCCACCCCACTCTCCTCTCTCGCTAGCAGCTGAGTCTTTCTTCCTGGATGTCCCTCCCCTTTTTGCAGCTTTGATCAGCAGGTTCTTGACATGGGAATCCAGAATTTCAGAGCTGTTCTCTGCTCCCGGAGAAGTGAGTCCACCCTGTGGACTCCGTACACCTCTGCTCTCATTGCTCTTTCCAGTCTGCAAAGCTATCCCGCCTTTTATCACAGTGGACTTTCACAAGGGTCATAGGAAGGGACTACTTTTAACAGCCCCACTCTGCAGATGGGGAGAATGAGGCACAGAGAAGGAAGGGCTCATTATTTGGCTTTACATTTCTCCTGGGGGTTTAGCACTAAACCTTGCCTTTCCCAAGGAACTTTATAGAGGCTGTAGTGGTTTATTCCCACGGTATGGCTTATTACCATATTACCAATATCTGTATCCAGGAGAGGCCTGCCAGAAAACAGTGAGCACACTTGTAATGGGTTCAAATTAAATAGCACATATGAAGATACTATTGTAGTGGTGTGGAAAGGGTTAAGGACCAGGGCTTCTCTGGTGGCTCAGACGGTAAAGAATCCACCCACAGTGCAGGAGACCTGGGTTGGGAATATCCTCCGGAGGAGGGCATGGCCACCTACTCCAGCATTCTTGCCTGGAGAATTCCCATGGACAGAGAAGCCTGGTGGGCTGCAGTCCATGGGGTTGCAAAGAGTTGGACATGACTGAGAAACTAAGCAGGCATGAAGATACTATTATAGAGGTGTGAAAAGGATTAAGGACTGGCATCTAGGCACTTACAACAGTTCTGTTTGGGCTGAATCTTGTCCCCCCAAAAACTCATGTGTCAAAGACCTAATCTCTGTACTTCACGATAGGACTATATTTGGAGCCAGGGCCTTTAAAAAGATAACTAAATTAAAATGGGGTCACTCACGTGGGCCCTAATCTGACTGGTGTTCTTATAAGAAGAGGAGATTTGGACACAAATGAAAACAGAGGGAAGATCGTGTGGTATCACAGAGAGAAGGGTAATTACAAGCGAAGGAGAGGGTCCTCGAAAGGCGCCCCTCTGCTGACATCCTGATCTTGGCCCTCCGGCCTCCAAGACTGGGGGAAGATCAAGTCAGTTAAGCCCCCAGTCTGTGCTACCTTCTTATGGTAGCCCTCGCAAACTAACACACAATCTTCTAAGCTTGAAATTAAGGGAGGGGGATAAACAGCTCACCTGTTTCCCTCTCTGCCTCTGATATCTGGCTGGGACCTCCAGTGAGCTGTACCCAACTGAAAACCAGGTAAGGTAAGGGTATAACTAGTATATGATCACAGTGAGAGCTTGGGATAAGAGCTGAGCACATTCATTCATTTATTTTTCATTTAACAAATATTCATCCCTGTGCTCAGTCGCTCAGCTGTGTCTAACTCTTTGTGGCCCCAATAACTGTAGCCCACCAGGCTCCACTGCCTGTGGAATTGTCCAGGCAAGAATACTGGAGTGGGTTGCCATTTCCTAATCCAGGGGATCTTCCTGACCCAGGGATCGAGCTCGCGTCTCCTGCATCTCCTGCATTGGCAGGCAGACTCTTTACCACTAGCAGCACCTGGGAAGAAATATTCATCAGATGCCTACAATGGACCAGGAGTTAGTCTGGGTACTGTGGACACAAAGATAAGTAAGTTACCAGCCTCTGTCCCCTTAGGGGCTCCCAGTGTCAGAGAAGGCAGACCCTGAGAGGTGTTCTGCTCTGTAAATAGCCCACTATACAATGCAATCTATCTGTTAGCTGATAACCTGCCATTTGAGCATGGAGTTGTGGCAGAGAAGGACCCACCCACTCAGCCAGGGAGGTGGAAACAGTACTATAGAGGAGGGACGTTCTGGCTGACCCTTGAAAGATGCAGGGGACTTTATGGAGAGATAGAGGGGAAGGTCATGCAGGGCTGAGGGACATACGAAGACCCAGAGATGCAAAGAGGGGAGGGCCCCTTTGGAAAGAGAGGTTGAGAGATGTAAACCGTGTGTAGTTAGGATCACTTCCTAACTGGGATGTCTCACAACACTAAGGTCTATGTTTTGAGTACTTTTGGCCACATGGTACCACGACAAAAACAGTGTTCTGAGTCTTGTGTTCAAGCTCCAGTGCCAGAACCTGCTCCCTAGGTGATCTTGGGCAAATCACTCAGTCTTTCCAAACTTCTTTCTCTCTGGTCAATCGTTCTGCCAACCCTGTTGACTATCTTCTCTGTTCAAAGCCCTGGAGCTGTAAAAGTACAAGTGTCAGTCCTGGGAGCCCAGAGTAGAGAGAAAGGCAGACCGTATAGTGAGCCCCCTTGGGCAGGTGGGAAGGCGCCTGGTTCTCTGCTCCCAGTGCTCTGGGAATACACAGGTTAACACACTGCCCTGCACATTTCGAGGGATAGAAAGGGAGACTGGAGAAATAACAGAAGACCAAATGCTTGTAAACTGTTAATCTGACTGGGTGGCAGTTGTGGCTGCTGACACGTTACATAAGGGTTCTTAGGTATCCTCATTGTACTCCCTGATCATCTTTACCTTCACACCTTGGCTCACACCACATCTGCCTCATGCCTCTGACTACTGGAATCCTCCCTGTCCTTCAAGGTCAAGGTCCAGATCCACCTTGTTCAGGAATCCTGGCCAGAGGATGGGCCACAGAAGTATTACCTTGCTATCTATTCTGTCACATCTGTGGGCTCATTGGATATTTATCCATTAGTAAAAGATACTTGGTGCTCTTCTAGGAGCAGTGTCTGGTCCAGAGCTGTCTTGATCAGAGAGTGCCAGGACTGGATGAGATAAGGAGACCTAAAAAGGCCACTGTGGAGCCTCCATGTTCCAGTTTGTCCACCTGGCAGTCAGAGCAATCACTCAAAACACAGGCTAGAGTGTACTCCCCTCCTGCTTAAGACCAGATGACTCTACAACTTATTGATCAAACAGGGATATTTTGGAGAACAAAAGGGAGTGTTATTATTATAATGTCAGGACAACAGGCCTAAACTGGTGTGACACCAAGCCAGCCAGGGCAGACAGTCCTTGTGTGATTTGTCTGCCTTTTTTGAACTCTAGCCAACCTGCACTGTCCCAGCCTCTACTGAACAACTTATAGTTAAGCAAACTGGCTCATTTGCCTTGTATGTGCCGTTCCCTTTACCTGAAGTGGCATCCTCTTCACCTTGTCAATTTCATTTTGAAATCTCAGGTCAAGGGTAGCTGCCTATGTGAAGTCTCCTGCTTTCCTCTGCACAGAGGGAATTACTTCCAAGACATGTGTTCTGTCTCCTAGCACAAGGCTTTCCCCACCACTGAGCCCTGGCTTCTCCACTTGACTCTGAGTTCTCAGATGCTGTATCACAAGCACACTTGTTTCCCATCCACTGGTCCAGTGTTTGTGTGTGACCCGCAGGAAATGCTCAGTATTTATTATTGTTAGTAAACAGACGAGATAGGTCACCTTTGCATATGTTGCTCTGTGTTTTCCCTCCATTCTTTTCCTATTTAATTTTTGATGTGTAGGTTGAATATCACAATGAGGGTGGACTGCTCGAAATATCACATCCTGAAGATCAAGGTATATTTTATTACTCCAGATTTCCCAGCAGCTTCAGAACCCTAGTCATGGATTTCTGTATCTCCTAGAGGGAAAATCCTCACCCTATACAGCTACACTCACTGAGTAAAAATTACCAAAAGTCCTTCAGAGCCAAGTGAGGAAGACAAGTGAGTGATGGAAACAACAAGTGCCCACACTGGCTAAATAAATGCGTGAAAAAGAAAGGGAGGAAAGTACAGAAGGAAGAAAAAGAAAGACTAATCTTATTTTGCTTCTCAACTAACACTGAATAGGACTTTACAGAAGGGAGTTGGCAGAGTAAACGGCAGAAGCATAGGAGAGGGAGAAGGGACCAGCTTTTACTGAGTGTACAATGCATTTAATGGACTAGGCATTTGGGATTTATATGAGCTCATTTTAATTTAAAAAGGGCAACACCCCACCAGGGCAGAGATCATATCTTCTGGGTTTTACAGATGAGAAAATTTAGAATCAGAGAAGTTAAAACATTTTCTCAAGGTCACACAGGTTTAAACTGTGACTTGATGGGAAGTTGTCCCCAGGTCAGTGTGCCTGTGGCTCCCCTGATCTGTCTCCACATTAGTGAGAAGCCTAGAGTCTCCCAGTAGAATTTTCAGAAGTCACACCCATTTGGATGCATCTCTTCTGCTTTTTTAAAACACGATAACGTTTTTATTATTTATTTATTTAGTATTGGCTGCGGCCCATTGCATGTGGGACCCTCGTTTTCTGATCAGGCATCAAACCCACAACCCCTGCATTGGAAGTGTGGGGTCTTAACCACTGGAATGCCAGGGAAGTCCTGGAAGTGTCTCTTCTGAGTGAATTTGTTTTTAAAAATCAGTCCGCTTATTTCATAATCACAGCTTACAGATACCAGAAGGACAAGGTCATGTCTTGTTCACAGTGATCAAGTGAATAAGTGATCACAGCGCCTGTCCCCACAGGGTTTACTCAATGCACGTTTATTGAAGGTCTTAGCTCAGGTTCTCTTTCCGTGGCTCGTCACCCCAGCAGGCCCACCTCTCTGAGCCTTTTGTGTGGGGGCTTCTTGTGAGTGTCTGCAAGATCCCCTTGTAGCACATCGGGATTGACTGTCAGGGTCCTTGACAGGTGTCAGAACCTGTGTCAGGGGAGCGTGCTCCCATGGCAATAAGCTCTCTGTCATCCCACTGCCTATTGCCCCTGGATCCATCCCCACACAGGAGCTCCTGGCATGTGCCAAGGCCAGTTGGCTCGGCCCTGCAGCTCCTTCAGGGTGTAGCATCTTTTCTGGAGGCCCAGTACATCTCTGGTGGGATAATGGTGTGACTTGATCCTCGTTTTGGGTCTGGTGGCCTGGAGGGGAAGTCCTGAAGCTGACGTGTGCTGCTTTTTCTTTCTGAGGCCCATAGGAAGTTTATTGTGACTTATGGCTCGCCAAAATCCTCCGAGTCATTTGTAAGCAAGAGAGACAAGTCCATATTGAGAAGATCAGGTCTCTTCTGTGGCCTAGAATGTCCAGGCAGGGCTGGAGTGTCAAGGTTCTCAGGCTCTCGAGTGTTTTAACCCAGATGTCCTCACCCTACGTCTGAGGGTCCCACTCATTCCCAATCAGGATACTGATCTTAGTCACACAAGGGTAGAAAATGACAATTTTACTGAAACTCTGCTGCCCTTTCAATTATGTCCTGGGCCCAGTCCTCAGCTTTTTCTGCTCTCCTGCTGTAGGAGAAGAGACTCTCTTGACATGTTGCCAAGGAGGACTCTGACTTTCCCGCCTTGTCTTAAGTTACTGAGTAATCATTTCTAGTGTTTCTCCAGGAAATGGCAACCCACCCAGTGTTCTTGCCTAGAGAATCCCAGGGACGGGGGGGCCTGGTGGGCTGCCGTCTATGGGGTCGCACAGAGTCAGACACAACTGCAGCGACTTAGCAGCAGCAGCCTTTCTCCAATACATTGATAGTACTCAGTGAAGTCAACACATTCCATAGTTTTAATAATGGCAGCTTTCCCCCAAATCTCTCAAATGTCTGACCTATGGCACCAGCCAGTGCTTTTCCTTGCACTATCTTCCTACCCCAGCTCACCAAGAGTGAAAATCTTCCCAATTTCAGGGCTTCAGGATGCCAGGAGCTATCGTACTTTCTCTGTCCCAGTGATGGTATCCTAACTGCCAGCCAGCTGACAGGTGACCCAGCTAACAGGTGCATGCATACTCAGTCACTCAGTCGTGTCCATCTCTTTTGCGACCCTATGGACTGTAGCCTGCCAGGCTGCACCGTCCATGGAATTCTCCAGGCAAGAATACTGGAGTGGGTTGCCATTTCCTCTTCTGGGGGAACTTCTGACCCAGGGATTGAACCCACATCTCCTGCAACTCCTGCATTGGCAGGCAGATTCTTTACCACTGTGCCACCTGGGAAACCCAGCTAACAGGTAACCCAGCTCCAAATCGTAGATAGAGCCATTCTTGCTACCAACAGCCTTAGGATGTGTGCCTTGGGAAACAGACTCTGAGATACAAAGTTTATCAGTGGGTGCTTCTGGGAACACCCCTCCCCACCTCCATGAAGGAGTAAGCAAAGCAGGATTGGGTAGAGACAGAAGTTGAGCTGGAATGCAGTTGCCCAGGACTAAACCTTCTAAGTTGTCACAGTAGAGCAAGGAGGCCAGACTCACGTACCTTCCACCTCGATTCACTGATGGACACGAGTTGCTCATAGAAAGCAGGCACAGCTTAGCTCGAGACAGCACCCTTCATCTGATGGTCTTTCTGGGAGAGGAAGCCAGCTGTGAACTGTCAGCAGTCAACATTCCTGGCAAGTAGGAAAATGGTCTTAAGGGGACAGCCGGGCAACTGACCACAGTATCCACCACACTGAGTGAATGATTTAATGAATGAATGCTCTGCTTCTCTAACTACTTTGAAAATCCTTGGGGACAGAAAGGCTCTTCTATTCTGTTGTCTTTACGGACCCAGCACTGCTGGTTGCCCAGGATTACGCTGTGTATTTGGTATCTTTATGTTAGAAAGAACCTTTGAAAATGCCCTTCTTGTTCAATCGGCTTATTTCCCAGATGAGAAAACTAAGATCCAAAATGTAAACAACTTGCCGGAAGTCCCACAGTGAATCTGTGATTGAACTGAGACATCACAAGTGTTGTTTCAGCTTCAGAAACAGAGACTGAAACACACAAGGATTTCCTCTGATATATAAAGGAAGTCTGAAGGCCTAGAGTTGGTTGCAGCCTCCGTAGTTATCAGGGACCCCTCCCCCTTCTAGCACATGGTTTCCATCCTCCAGATCACCTCAAGGTCTGAAATGGCTCCTGGAGTTCCATATAGCACATCTGGTTCTAGCTTAGCAGCAGGAGAATTGGAAGAAATAACAGGACACATACTCTATCCGTTTTCAGGGAAAACGCTTCAGGGAAAGCTCCACTTTCCGCCTCTGACTATGTATCATTGGCTAGAACTTTGCCCATGGCCTCTCCTAATGGAGGCTGAAATTCTGTCTTTATTGTAGATGGCAATTTGCCCAGCAATTTGCCCAGCAGAGAGCAGAAGTTCTATGCTAAGCACAAAGGGGAAAATGGATATTTGGTAAGTAACTTACAGAATTTGCATCATTGGTAATGGGACTATAAAGAAGCATACATTTGGGGATTATACCTAGACTGGTCCCCTCTTAGATGCTGGATGAGTTGAAAATTATTTAATTAACCACTAGACCTTTAGTTTCTCCACGTGTAAAATAGACAGTGATCCCTAACCTCACAGGTATGTTGCCAACTGCCCTGTAGAAAGCACCTAGACCAAGGTCAAGTACATCAATTGGCAGAACAACCACCCCTCCTTCTCCCACGTACCAAATAACTTGTTTACAACTTAATGCATTACACCATGTTGTTTTGTTCCAAAAATCCCCAAAGAACAGTCCCCACCTTGCTCTTGGAGCACAGTTCAGTGGAGACATGTGTCCAGTATTCCATCAATTTTCTGGGTACTGTTTATAGGAGGAGAAAAGAAAAGTCTGATGTGAAGCTTTCAACAGGCTTCTCCACGAGTTCAGCTGGTGCAGACAGACATAAATCCCCCCCCCCCACCAAAAAAAACCCAGAGCATTTTTGAAATGAAATCCTTTCTTCTCCAATTCTTCTTACTCAGGAAGCCAGATCCAGAATCTAATCATTGCCACATGGGCACCCTGGGCAGCTCCTCCCCACACAATGCAGCCACTGCTGGCCCTACATGGGGCTGTCTTTCTGCCCCTTTCAGTCAGTTCAGTTCAGTCGCTCAGTCGTGTCTGACTCTTTGCAAGGAGATCCAACCAGTCCATTCAAAAGGAGATCAATCCTGGGTGTTCATTGGAAGGACTGATGCTAGAGCTGAAACTCCAATACTTTGGCCACCTTGTGCGACGAGTTGACTCACTGGAAAAGTCTCTGATGATGGGAAGGATTGGGGATGGGAGGAGAAGGGGACGACAGAGAATGAGATGGCTGGATGGCATCACCAACTCGATGGACATGAGTCTGAGTGAACTCTGGGAGTTGGTGATGGACAGGGAGGCCTGATGGGCTGTGATTAGCTGACTCATATCCTCAGACAGCTTCTGTTCATTGAGCCAAGCTCTGCTGGAGGAGATACAGAGATGTGTAAGGTAATGTCCCTGCTTCTGAGGAACCACGGTCAGGGGGGGAGACCAATATGTAAACAGATTATTTCACTTAGTTGAATGCTCAGTAAAAGGAGCTGGAGGTACAGAGAAACACCCACCCTAGCTTGGGGTGGGAGCTCATGCAGGACTTCTCAGAGATGGTGAGGATTGAACTGCCCCTCAAGGGATGAATAAGAGTCTCTTTAGCAGAGGAAGAGGGTAAGGATTGGGGAGGGTCCCCAGGAAAGAGAACAGCAAGAACAAAGGCTCAGTGGAATAATAATATAGTTTGGTAACGACTGGATTGTAAAGGAAGAGACAGAGGGGCCTTGTTATTGGAAGAACCATTGGATCTGACAAAGTTTCGGTGACTTACCTCATCTCACTTCTGACTAGGAACAGCCCATTCTGGAAAGCAGTGAGCACCTGATCAGTGCCAGATTCAAGCAGTGGTGAATGGTGGCCGGTAGAGAATACTAAATCTGGTGTAATTGTTCTGTAATTGATCACTGTGAGAGTCACTTCCAGTTTTAGGATACTGTGATTCAGGATGCTCCCAGAGTGTGTTTCTCATGGATGTGTTTGCCTGAAAACATCTGGCCTTCAATTTCTTTGTGTTTTCTTGGCAGTCTCTGATTGTCTTTAAAAAGAAAACACAGAGGAATAAAACCAGGCAACTTGGAACACCTTTACCATGCTAGATAACCATTTTTACACACCATCTCACAAGGAGTTGTGAGTAAGAAAGAGGAGCCTATTTTTTTTTTTAACCAGATGAAGACACCAGATTCAGTGGCCTGCCTGCATTTACACTGTTAGTGTTAAGATCACAGTTAGTGATGGAATTGAATCTAAGCCCATCTGACTCTGAAATCCATGCAGCTCTTCTACCACCATCCTAAATGTCTTCACTTGGTTGGATAGAACTTTATTTTACTCCCTTCCTTCCTTTCTCGCCTCAGTTTTAAATTCCTGGTCTTTTGGGAACCTTCCCTCCAGGATGACCTTGAAGTTGGGATAGTAGCCAGTTATTCCAGAGACTCTTAGAATTGGCTAAGTATGGGTTCTCCCAAGGAGCATGGGCCTTTGTGGGAGGGTTCATTTTTCTATTAGTGAGTTCTTGCCTCAGGTGGTTTGTAATGTTCCAGCATCTTGGAAGGTTAGAGCTACAAGGTCTACAGACGACCACCGCCCATTTACAAGTGAGGTTACCGAGGCTTTGAATGGGTCGCTCAGGGAGAGAGCACAAATTAGTGTAATTTCGTGAGAATGTTGTGTTGGGGTTCACCATCTTTCTTTTCCTAATGGGATTTTGGCTTCAGGAAGAGAGACACTCAGCCAGGCATGAGCCTAGACATGCAGACCTCTGGAGGAGTTTCCATGCTGGTTCAGAGACCGGTGTGAATACTTGAAAGAGTCTGGGAGAGGAGCATCGGTTTTCTGCTGACTAGGGATCATCATTAGAGAACTGACTATTCTCCACGGGAAGCCTAGGAATAAAGGAATGTCCGGGGCTATGTGGACACTGCAAGGTATTATATGTCTTCAGGAAGGAAGGGAGCATACAGATCATTGAGTACAATCATTTTGTTTTGCAAATGAGGAAATAAAGGATAAGGGAGCGGAAGCGACTTACAGCAAGGTCATAAAACAAGTGAAGAATAGAGCCAGGTTTCAAATCTAATCCTTACGAACCAGAAAGGACTGTGGGTCAATAATTAGAGCACCAGACATTTGGGTTCAGTCTCTGATTCTGCCATTTCTCACTGTAATAAGTGTAGCTGTGTGTCTTCAGCAAGTTGCTTAGCATCTCTGAACATCAACCTCCTCGTCTGTAAATGAGGTCACTGCTCTGTACTCAGAGCATTGTTGTGAGAATTAAATGTGACTGTAACATAGGTGCAAGTGTCTGGCACACAGTAGATCATTTCCAGGACAGAGCATCCCACTTTGCCTCGAAGCCTTGGTAAGATGATGTTGAGGCAGGGGAGAGAGAGTTGTCATGATGATATGACACATAAAGGTGTCAGGAAGTCAGGTTGTGAAGATGCAGGGAGTGCTGTGTCTGAAGCACAGATGTAGCATGAAGCTGGAGGAGCCAGCAGTGGCAAGGGCCTGGGGGTGTTCTGTTGTTATTTGTTTGTCATATGAGTAGCTTCTACTTCATCTTACAGGTGAAGGGAAAACACTAAAGGTTTTTAATCCAAGCAAATAGCATAGTCTGATTTGAGCCTTTTAAAGTTCCTTATAAAAACCATGTGTCTGATGAGAGTGGAAAGCAGGGAACTCCCAGGAAAGTAATGCAATTTTCCAGGGGAGACACAGAGGGCCTGAGCTAGGACAGGAGCTCCTAAACGTGGGGTTGGTGGCAGAGTGAGGAGGGACAAAGCAACAGGGCCTGGAAACAAATGTGTCTTCACAGACACATCCAGAATAATGTTTGACCAAATGTCTGGACACCCTGTGGTCCAGTCAAATTGATATACAAAATTAACTATCATACGTATTAAGTTTCCTGGTTTTTTTTTCCTCCTGTGTCTTTTAGCTTAGATATTGCTGCTGCTGCTGCTGCTAAGTCACTTCAATCGTGTCCGACTCTGTGTGACCCCACAGACGGAAGCCCACCAGGCTCCCCTGTCCCTGGGATTCTCCAGGCAAGAACACTGGAGTGGGTTGCCATTTCCTTCTCCAATGTGTGAAAGTGAAAAGTGAAAGTGAAGTCGCTCAGTTGTGTCCAACCCCTAGCAACCCCATGGACTACAGCCAACCAGGCTCCTCCATCCATGGGATTTTCTAGGCAAGAGTACTGGAGTGGCTTGCCATTGCCTTCTCCGAGCTGAGACACTAGGGTAGCCTGAATCCTGGAGAAAGGCAGTGTGCATGGACAGTAATAAATCCAAGATAAAACTCTCTTCTTCTGTTTAGAGGACAAGGAAGAGTGGGTCCTGTAGGACCAAAAGTGTTTGTGCTTTGGGAGAAGGCAAAATTTCATTTTTTAATGATTTTTACTCTCTTGTCTTGACCCCAAGGCAAATCCTCGTCATGAACTACCTTACTGCTGTGACAGTGGCATCTTATTAAGCACTTAAAACTCAGAAAAAAGTCTTCTTCTGATCATAAGAACTGGGGAAAGGGATCTCTGTTATCTGAAGACTCTTTTGGGGGAATATCTTTTTATTTTCACTTTTTTTTTCTCGCTGATTCATTCCCAAGGTGGTCTCAGTCATGAAAAATGTATGATAGCATGAGGACGCTACATCCTGCCTTACTATCCATCACACCAAAAAAATGGGACTCTGGGTAAGGGAGAGAAAAGGATATCCAAGAAGAAGGAGCTCAAGAAAGGGGTTCCTTAAATTTATGGATGAAAGTCTGGGCTCACTCCCAGGCTGCACAGATAAGGGACTGACCCAAAGCAGCATAACAAAAGCCTGTGACTTAACTGTGGTATAGAACACTTTCCAAGTTCCTGAATGGCCCCTGGGTGGTTCATACATGTGGTTGACCCTAATGGCACTGCAAAAGCCTTAAAAACTAAACTGGCTTTACAACCACAGCCCAAAGAAGGTAGGTTGGGACCTGTGGTCTAAGCCATGTTAATAGCTTCCTTAAAAAACAAGAACAACAAAAAACATTCTTCACCACTCTTAAGAGGATCCACAGTCTCTTAACACGATATTCAAAATGTCTAAGATACAATTCAAAATTAATCAATGTACAACGAACGAGGAAAATCTCAGTAACTCTCAAAGGAAAGGCTAGTAATACCAAGCTGACCCAGAAGTTAGACTACTATGATAAAGCCTTAAGAGAAGCTATTATACCATGCTTTATGAAGCAAGAGCAAACATTATTGAAACAAATAGAAAGACAGGAATTTTCAGTAAATAAACAGGAACTATTGGAAAAAATTGGAGGGACTTCCCTGGTGATACAGCGGCTAAGACTGTACTCCCAATGCAGGGGACCTGGGTTTGATTCCTGGTTAGGAATTAGATCCTACTTGCTGCAACTGTTTGTACGCTGCAACTAAAGATCCACATACTGCAGCGAAGACTGAAGGTCCCATGTGCCCCCACCAAGACCAGTGCAGTCAAATAAATAAATAAATAAATATTAAAAAAGAAAAAAGTGGAAATTTTAGAACTGAAAAATACAATACAGAAAAAACTCACTAGGGTAGGGGTGGGAATCAGTAACGTAATGGAATCAGTAAACTTGAACTTACATCTTAAAATACACAAGTTACCAAAACTCAAGCATGAAGAAAAACACAAACTACATAGTCCTATATCTACTAAAGAAACTTAGTTTATAATTAAAAAGCTTTCTAACAAAGAGACGTTTGGGCCCAGGTAGTTCCACTGGTGAATTTTACCAAACATAAAAGATATAATGTATATGCAATCTCTTTCAGAAAATAAAGAAAGACAGCAATTACCAACTAATTTTCTGTGGCTAGCATGATCCTGATACTAAAACTAGAAAAGATAAAAAGAAAATTAAACAAAATATTATCAAATCAAATGCAGCAAATATAAAAAATATAATAGTTCACAACTAAGCTGCAAGGAGATCCAACCAGTCCATTCTAAAGGAGATCAATCCTGGGTGTTCATTGGAAGGACTGAGGCTAAAGCTGAAACTCCAATACTTTGGCCACCTCATGCAATGAGTTGACTCACTGGAAAAGACTCTGATGCTGGGAGGGATTGGGGGCAGGAGGAGAAGGGGATGACAGAGAATGAGATGGCTGGATGGCATCACCGACTTGATGGACATGCGTTTGAGTGGACTCCGGGAGTTGGTGATGGATAGGGAGGCCTGGCATGCTGTAATTCATGGGGTTGCAAAGAGTCGGACACGACTGAGCGACTGAACTGAACTGAAGCAAAATTAATAAAAGAAATGCAAGGCTATTCATTTAAAAATTAAAGAATGGCATCCATTATATTAGACTAAATAAAAACTACATAATAATAGATATAGAAAAATAATGTCCATTCATGAGAGACTATCAACAGACTAGTTCAGAAAGAAAGTTCCTGAATCTGATAAAGGATGTTTACAAAAACCTGTACTTATATATTTATACAGGAATAAATCTCAAAGATATTATATCAAATAAGAAAAGAAATAACCAGGAGGCTATTTTTAGCATGATATCATTTATATAAAGTTTTATTACATGTGAAACTATTACATATTGTTTAGTAAAGAAATAGAAAATATTAAAACCAGGAAAGTGGCCACATCTGGGGAGCCATAGAAGGCAACAGGATTTGGAGATTCCCTCAAAGGGGAACACAGGTTTACGATAATGACTGAATCTTTCTTTTTATAAAAATCTGAATCACACACAGTAAAATGATAAGACTTGAAGAGCAGAACAGAAGAAACATGACTGTTCATTATTTTTATTCTCTATAATAACTCTTGGTGCTGTGCCTTGTATGGGTTTGGGCAAATGTATAATGATATATGGGGTTCCCTGGTGACACTAGTGGTAAAGAACCCACCTGCCAATGTAGGAGACATGGGTTCAATCCCTGAGTCAGGAAGATCCCCTGGAGAAGGGCCATGGTGACCCACTCCAGTATTCTTGCCTGGAGAATCCCACTGACAGAGGAGCCTGGCAGGCGACTATCCATGAGGTCTCAAAGAGTTGGACATGACTACTCACCTGCCTGGTAAAAAAGTCTTATAACTTTTACAAATCTGGTAAAGTACTGTGATAAATGGGTACCCAGATCTTATAGAAGTACAAAGGCCTTCGGAAGAAGGGAAAAAGTTTGGGTCTTAGAGCCAAGAGAGACTGTGAGTAATATTCCACTGTATATATTTACCTCATTTTCTTTATCCATCCCTGTTTTGATGGACATTTAGGTTGTTTTCAGGTCTTGGCTATTGTGAATAGTGCTTCTATGAATATAGGGGTGCACATACTTTTTTGAAATGGTAGTTTTTTCTGGATATATATGCTCAGGAGTCCCATTTGCAGCAATACGGATGCAACTAGAGATGATCATACCAAGTGAAGTCAAAAAGAAAAAGACAAGTACCATATGATATCACTATATGTGGAATCTAAAATATGACACAACTGAACCTATCTATGAAACAGAAATAGAATCAGAGGCATAGAGAAAAGATGTGGTTGCCAAGGCAGGGGTGGGAGAAAGTAGGACCCGGAGTCGGGTTATCAGATGCAAACTGGTATACATAGGATGGATAAGCAACAAGGTCCTACAATACAGCACAGGGAACTATATTCAATATCCTGCGATAAGCCATAATGGAAGAGAATATGAAAAAGAATGTATATACATGTATAACTGAGTCACTTCAGCTGACTTTGCTGCAAAATAATTTGCTTAATTATTTGCTTAGCAATAATTAACATAACACTGCAATTCAACTCTACTTCAATAAAAAATAAATTTAAAAAAAGGAGAGAGAGAGGTCATGAAGGCATTGGAAGTGGCAGGGTTTGGTAAATCTTCCTGCCTCCCCATTACTTGGAGGTCAGATTAGCTAACCTGCAAGGGCACTTAATTTTCTCTGTTCTGTTCATGTTTAAACTCCCCTCTGTAAGGCCGGACCCCGGTGGCCATCTTGGCTTCTCCTTCTCCTCTTCCCTTTCCCACAGGTGGGAAAAAGTCCCGCTGAACTCTGACTATTGTGCTCTATTCTCTCATTCCCTCCCCCACTGCTGGAGTGTCCTTGAGGTATCGGTTCCTGGTAGAGATCAACCCTCTCCTAACCTCCCCCTCCTAACCTCCTGTCCAGAAACAGCATTCTGCCCAGAAACAGCAAGAACTATTCTGCTGCATCAGCACAACCTTGAGCAGATCCTGCAACCAACCCGGTCTTGCCCCCTGGCTAACTGACCTATGAGAGACCACCACTCCAAATCTTGCCTAAAGCTATATAACTTGCCTCTTGCCTTTGTTCCCTGAGGACTTCCTTGACCTCGCTCTGTTGGATCCTGGAATCCCTCCCGGGGGCGCTTAGCCATTAAAGCCTGTTACATTATCTATTTGGCGTCTGGGTTCTTTTATTTAACATCATTGGGCCGTTTTGACCTTACACCCTCAGGGCTGACTCAGGGGTTTCTCAGGTGGCTCAGTGGTAAAGAATCTGCCTGCCAATGCAAGAGACACAGGTCAGGAAGATCCCCTGGAGGAGGAAATAGCAACCCACTTCAGTATTCTTGCCTGAAAAGTTCCATGAATAGACGAGCCTGGCAGGCTACAGTCTACGAGGTCACAAAGAGTCGGACACCAATTAGCAACTGAGCATGCATGTACTCGGAGAAGGAAATGGCAACCCACTCCAGTGTTCTTGCCTGGAGAATCCCAGGGACGGGGGAGCCTGGTGGGCTGCCGTCTATGGGGTCACACAGAGTCGGACACGACTGAAGTGACTTAGCAGCAGCAGCAGCATGCATGTACTCATACAAGGCCAACTCATGCTGGGCTTACAGTATCTCCCAGAGCACCTGGCTGAGGGCCTGTGGGGCTGGAGTACTTGACCTCTAGAAGCCAAGGATTGGTCATGGTTTGATACATGCTCCTTACTACTGAGGCAGGGACATGAGAAATCAGCAGTGCAGTAAGGTTTTCATAAAGTTAAGTTTATTCAGTTAAATAAACTTTATCATGTGTGTGTGTTTTTCTGAAGGGCATGTGGTTAAATTTCTTCCTGTGTAAGAATAGTGACATTAGATGGCAAATTAATTGCTTTCCAAAGCTCTTGTTTTGCCAAATAAAATGTTGGCAAGAAATCTGTTGGTGCCTCAAAGTTATTTTTATATTTTTCTGATCAGTTAAATTAAAAAAATATCTGAGAACAACTGTCAGAAACAGCATAGGCTTTTGAGTCTCAAAAACATGTGTTTTCAATTTTGTCACATGTATGAGCTCTATAAGTGGGAGGCAAGTCATTGAATTTTGGTGAATCTTGGTTTCCACACTAAAATAGGTTAATTATACTCACCTTGCGGATAATGTGAGGATAAAATGAGATAATATCTGTAGGCTTTGTACACATCCATGAATGGATCAATTCAGGTTTGTTTTGTTGCTCTCTCTCTTCCTGGAGGGCACCCACTGGGCTTTATTTGTATGTCCTGACAACTATCTAGTTGGGACCTGGATCAGAGTAGGTGCTTAAAAATTGTTAAAAACCACAGTGAGATACCACCTCACACCCATTCAGTTCAGTTCAGTCGCTCAGTCGTGTCCGACTCTTTGCAACCCCATGAATCACAGCATGCCAGGCCTCCCTGTCCATCACCAGCTCCCAGAGTTCAATCAAACTCATGTCCATCGAGTCGCTGATGCCATCCAGCCATCTCATTCTCTGTCGTTCCCATCTCCTCCCGCCCCCAATCCCTCCCAGCATCAGAGTCTTTTTCAGTGAGTCAACTCTTCGCATGAGGTGGCCAAAGTATTGGAGTTTCAGCTTTAGCATCAGTCCTTCCAATGAACACCCAGGACTGATCTCCTTTAGAATGGACTGGTTGGATCTCCTTGCAGTCCAAGGGACTCTCAAGAGTCTTCTCCAACACCACAGTTCAAAAGCATCAATTCTTCGGGGCTCAGCTTTCTTCACAGTCCAACTCTCACATCCATACATGACCACGGGAAAAAACATAGCCTTGACTAGACGGACCTTGGTTGGCAAAGTAATGTCTCTGCTTTTTAATATGCTATCTAGGTTGGTCATAACTTTCCTTCCAAGGAGTAAGCGTCTTTTAATTTCATGGCTGCAATCAGCATCCACAGTGATTTTGGAGCTCAAAAAAATAAAGTCTGACACTGTTTTAGGATGGCTTAAAAAAAAAATCCAAAAGAGAAAATAACAAGTAAGTGATGGTAAAGATGAGGAAGATGTGGAAAAACTGGAAACCTTACTTTCTTGGAGGGAAAGTAAAATGGTGCAGTTACTATGGAAAACAGTATGCCGGCTCCTCAAAAAACAAAACACACAATTATCATGGGATCCATCAATTCTACTTCCAGGTATAAACCTAAAAGGAATGAACGCAGGAACTTGATCTGATATGTGTACACCCATGTTCATAGCAGCATTTTTCACAATAGCCAGAAGGTGGAAGTAACTCAGATGTCTATTAACAAAATGCGGTCTATACATGCATGGTATATCATTTAGCCAGAAAAAGCAGATATCTGACACATGCTGCAACATGGATGAACCTTGAGGATATTATGCTAAGCAAAATAAGCCAGTTACAAAGGACGAATAAGAGTCCACTTGTATAGGGTGCCTAGGTAGTCCTACACATAGAGTCAGAAAGAGGAATGGTGACTCCTGCAGCTGGGTGAAGTGGGAATGGGAAGTTTGTGTTTAATGGGTATAGAGTTTCAGTTTTACAAGATGGAGAGGGTTTTGTAGAATGGAGTCGGATGGTGGTGATAGTCACACAATGATGTAAATCTACTTCGTGCCACTGACCTACCTTTCAAAATGGTTAGGATCGCAAATTTTGCATTTTTAACCATAATTAAAAATAAAAAAAAATTTTTAATTTAAAAACGGTCTGTTAAGTGAAGGAACTGATAAATGAATAATGAGAAGAATCAAGCTACAAGGATGACTGAAGCAAGAGCCTTTTTAGCAAGGAAATAGCCAGCAAGCTCACTCCATGGTGAACCAGTGACGGGCTAATCCGTGGTGGGGTGAGTGAAGGGGAGAGTGGAGGAATGAGGGATGGGGGGCCATCAGGAGGCAGATCATGCAGGTTTTTGAGGTCCTTGCACTTTAACTGAATAAGTTGGAAGCAATGGGGGGCGGGGACACACATGAGCAGACGTAGGAAGGAGGGCGTCCAGGCAGGCGGGAGGAGGGGCAGGGCTGCTGTGGGCCCTCGGACTGAGTGGCCTATCGACAGGCAGGTGTTCCCTGGGGACTCATGGCATCCTTTGGTCGGACCCCTCCACCCTTGAATGTCCTGATGGTGAGTTTGGCTGGACAGGGGCAAGTATTGTTTTGCCCAGAGACCCCTGAAGGCACAACACTGCTCTGGGTTTTTAACGTGGGAGGAGGAAGTGTGAAGGGTGGGGGAGCGGTTTCTCTTATCACACAATTAGATTAGAAAGCTGGTGGCTGCTCGGGGCAGGGACCCACCCACGCTAGGCCTCCATGGGAGTTGCCCCTGTGGGTGGCCCTGCTTTGCCCTGGAGCAGCTTGAGTTTTCTGGCTCTGACTTCTTCAGCTCTTCACATCCTTGAGAAAAGACCTTTGCTGAGCTTCACGTGAAGACCCAAACCAGACTCCCCCCACGCCCTTTTGAGTGCCATGTCGTTCGTTCATGAATTCTTTCACTTATTCATTCGCTCACTGATCATTTCTTGAGCACCTACTATGTGCCAAGCATTAATTTAGGCCCCTGCTGTTGAGGTACTCAAAGAATCAATATGGGAATCAGACAGATAAACCTGAAATTACACTAGATGTGTTAAGGACTGTGACACACTGGTAATAAAAAGATTAAAAATAAGTTGGCTAATATTATTAAGTACTTACTCTATGCCAGGCAGTATTCTCAATGATTTGCATATTTGCACATTTAATCTCAGGAAAACCTGTGGTGTGGGTGCTAGCATCACCCCATTTCACAGATGCTGATTCTGAGGCACAGAGAGGTTAAGTGGCAAGAGTACAATGCAGCGAAGAAATGTGTCCAGGAACCTCAAGCTGGGCAATCCAGCTCCAGAGCTGCCTCTGTGTGAGAACTTCCAGGAGTGTGGGTAAAGTGCATCACCTAGGGGTGGTGCCGTCTGCATGTTGGCAGGTGACAGTAAGTTGGCTAAGCAGAGAAGACGGACAGAGGATTTATGAAGACTCTCACCAATCAAATTTCCACCCATTGAAAGTTTCAAGTGCAAAGATGAGAAGCATGTCAAGACAAAAGCATTCCAGTTGGAGATACATCTCGTGCATTGTGGACAACCTATGTCAGATCAAGTGGTACATTTTGTCTTTTTCATTTCTCTGTCACCAGCAAGACTGAGGATGCCCCAGAAACAAAGAAGTGACCTTTTTACTGAGTCTCCATGTGGCCCATCCACATGCTGAGTATATTACTTCATTTAAATTTAATTATGTTACGAAGTGGATATTATCATTTTCTTATCCAGTAAAAAGTCCTGATTTTATAGAGCTGGAAATTGATATTCAGAAAGCTTAATAACTTCTCTAAAGTCATTTAGGGGGACTTCCCTAGAGGTCCAGGGGTTATGACTCCATCTTTCAATGCAGGGGATGTGGGTTCGATCCCTGGTTGGGGAGCTAAGATCCCAGATGCCTAATGGCCAAAAAAAACAAAACATGAAATAGAAGTAACAGATTCATTAAGGACTAAAAATGGTTCACATCAAAAAAATCTAAAAAAAAATTTAATTTAAAATAAATAAAGTAGTTTAGGGTTTAATGAACTCAGGGGGAAAAAAAAAGAGACAAGCACTTCAGAAAATTCTGGGAGAGGAGAGGCAGGAGATGAGTTGGGAGAGAGGAGGGTCTGGGACAGGATCCCAGGGGTGAGGTAGGGGGCTCATGTCTTTAGGTACTGGGAAACCGCTGCAAGCTCTTTAGGTCTAAAGTGATGTGATTACAATGACCCCTTTAGGATTTTTGCAGGAGTTTTTTTTCACTCTTTGGGCTGACTAATACTAGCCAGTATGTAAGTCATAAGAATTCCTCTCTCTGAATGGCCTAGTGATTCACCATTTGTACTCTCTTCCCACTGAGCTTTATTCTCTAATCTGCACTGTGCTCTGGAAGGCTGACCTTAGGAGTGCATCTGGGGGCTCCCTTCTCTCTGTCTTCAGTTGGGTGTAGCCAGTGACAGGCATCGGCAAAGGGTTAAGGGGTGGGAGCAGGGAAGGCTGGGGTTCCCCCCACAGCTGCCTCCCTGCTTGTGTGCCTCTGTCTGCCAGTGACTAGCTCCTCTAACACTATAGCTCCTGCCAGCAGCCTCTCTCCATTGCTCCTCCACT